>NC_073255.2:177368333-177671363 GCF_029289425.2 Pan paniscus
GTAGATATTTATTTGATAGAATGGGAAGACTTAGCTGTGGGGGAGAGTATTAGCAATGATACAGTACAATCTGACAATAGTGGTGAGGGAGAGTAAATTAGATCAAAAGAGTCTTCAAGCCTTAGAGTAAGCGCAGTGAAACAGATGGAAGAGATGATACAGCAATGAAGACATCTAATTGTCTATTGAAGACCTTTGAAAGTGAGGATATGAATCTTGGACTTAGGGATCAGAAAACTTTTTCTTTTTTTTTGTTTTGAGATGGAGTCTCGCTCTGTTGCCCAGGCTGGAGTGCAGTGGCACAATCTCGGCTAACTGCAACCTCCACCTCGTGGGTTCAAGTGATTCTCCTGCCTCAGCCTCCCGAGTAGCTGGGATTACAGGCGAGTGCCACCACGCCTGGCTAATTTTTGTATTTTTAGTAGAGACGGGGTTTCGCCATATTGGCCAGGCTGGTCTCGAACTCCTGACCTCAGGTGATCTGCCTACTGTGGCCTCCCAAAGTGCTGGGATTATAGGCATGATCCACCGCGCCCAGCCAGCAAACCTTTTCTAAAAAGCCAGATTGTACTTAAGGCTTTGTGGGCCATATCCTCTCTGTTAAAACTACTAAACTGTGTCCTTGTAGTATAAAAGCAGCTGTAGATAATACGTAAATGAATGCGCCTGGCTGTGTTTCCATAGAACTTTATTCATAACATCAGGGAACCAGCAGTTGCTTGTCACACCCAGAACTATAGCATAAAAGGGAAGTCACTCTAGGATCCTAAGAACGATGTGTCAGACTGTGGTCCAGAGAAGATTCTAGCTTTTGATCAGAGGACCTTACACCAACATGTATGGCACCTAATCCCATTGTGTCCCTCTGGAGTAACCTCAGGGGCTTAGCTCTGCTGAGAGGCTCCCAGACACCCCTAATTGTATAGATCTCCGAATCATGATGGCACAGCAAAAGATCTGTAGTGTCCAAAAGGGAAAAGAGACAAGAACCCTGATGGTCTGAGGTCCAACCTCCCTGCTGAAGCCTCTTCAGTTGTTTCAGGAGAGTGGCCGGGGGACATCCTGGGCGGGGTGGGGGGTGCAGTGGCAAGGAAGCTGTGTGCCCCATCAGAGGGGGCCAAGCTGGATTCGAGCCCAGGTTCATTAACCCTTCTTGTCTGTGAACGGTGGCTGGTGGCTCAATTCCTTCCAGTCCTCTACTGCCCCTGACTTTACTGCCTCAGGAGACTCTGCCTATGGGAGACTACAGGGATCCTTGATATTAACTATCCCCATCCCCCTCACCCATCTCAACATCATTCCTACTCTTAGGAGACCTCCTGTGCTGTCTGTCATTCACACAAACATACATATTTGCTCATATGTGCTTGTAGGTACACACATTCTTGCATGAAAAAAGAGACACTTCTCTAAATATATATACAGAGAAAGGCATACAAGGGCCAGGTGCAGTGGCTCACGCCTGTAATCCCAGCACTTTGGGAGGCTGAGGCGGGTGGATCACTTGAGGTTAGGAGTTTGAGACCAGCCTGGCCAACATGGCGAAACCCCGTCTCTACTAAAAATACAAAAATTAGCTGGGTGTGGTGGCGGGCACCTGCGCTACTCAGGAGGCTGAGACAGGAGAATCGCTTGAACCCAGGAGGCAGAGGTTGCAGTGAGCTGAGATCATGCCACTGCACTCTAGCCTGGGCGACAGCGTGAGACTTCGTCTCATAAAATAAAATAAAAATAGAAAGGCTTACAAGGGCATTCTAACAATGGGGACTAATGACATTCTATGAAGATAATGGGATACCGTGCAGGCAATAAAAACTGTTTCTAAAAATAAATTAGGCTAGATGCGGTGGCTCATGGCCTGGAGCGGTGGCTCATGCCTGTAATTCCAGCACTTTGGGAGGCCACGTTGGACGGATCACAAGGTCAAGAGATCAAGACCATCTGGCCAACATGGTGAAACTCCATCTCTACTAAAAATACAAAAATTAGCTGGGCATGGTGGCGCACGCCTGTAGTCCCAGCTACTCAAGAGGCTGAGGCAGGAGAATTGCTTGAATCCCGGAGGCGGAGGTTGCAGTGAGCCGCGATCGTGCCACTGCACTCCAGACTGGCGACAGAGCGAGACACTGTCTCAAAATAATAATAATAAAAAAAAGAAATTGATGACATGGGAAAATACGATCAATATAAAAAAGCATCAAAACTGCATATACAATATAATGACAAATCTTTTTTTTTTTTTTTGAGACGGAGTCTCTCTCTGTCACCCAGGCTGGAGTGCAATGGTGGGATCTCGGCTCACTGCAACCTCCGCCTCCCAGATTCAAGCAATTCTCCTGCCTCAGCCTCCCAAGTAGCTGGGATTACAGGCGCACACCACTGCACCCGGCTAATTTTTGTATTTTCAGTAGAGACGAGGTTTTGCCATGTTTGCCAGGCTGGTTACAAACTCCTGACCTCAGTTGATTCGCCTGCCTCGACCTCCCAAGATCACAAATCTTTTTAAAAAATGTATACACACATGCACACAAACACATGGATGCACACCACACGCGATGTGTGTGAGAAAATCCGGGAGGAAATAAACCAAAGTGTTAGCAGTGGGTATTGGGGTTACATGCACGTTTTAAGAGGATCTTTAAAATACACACACATAATACACATATACAAGATGTCAATCTGGGCCAGGTGAGGTGGCTCACGCCTGTAATCCAAGCACTTTGGGAGGCAAAGGTGGGTGGATCACCTGAGGTCAGGAGTTCAAGACCAGCCTGGCCAAAATGATGAAACCCCGTCTCTACTAAAAATACAAAAAAATTAGCTGGGCATGGTGGTGGACGCCCATAGTCCCAGCTACTTGGGAAACTGAGACAGAGGTTGCGGTGAGCTGAGATCATGCCACTGCACTCCAGCCTGGGCAACAAGAGGGAAACTCCATCTAAAAAAAAAATGTAAATCTATTACAGAAATATTAGAAAATAGAGGCATAAAGAAAAGTAAAATTCCCCAATTGTGGATGAGTTTTTTTCTTCATTAAACTTTTCAGTAATTGAAACACTTATTCTGCATCATGTAACCAGAAAAACTTTATAATTACAATGTTTTCAGAAAAAAAAGAAAGGCATGTATGTATGCATGTATGTATGCATGTATGTATGCATGTATTTATTTTTGGAGACAGGCTCTCACTCTGGAGAGCTGTGGCACAAAAATAGCTCACTGCAGCCTTGGACTCCTGGGTTCAAGTGAATCTCCCATGTCAGCCTCCCGAGTAGTTAGGACTACAGGCATGCACCACCATGCCTATCTAATTTTTAAATTTTTTGTAGAGATGGGGTCTTACTATGTTGACCAGGCTGGTCTTGAATGCCTGGCCTCAAGCAATCCTCCCACCTTGGCTTCCCAAAGTGCTAGGATTACAGGCATGGACCACTGCACCCAGCCTGTTATTTTACTATTATTATTATTTATTTATTTTTGAGATGGAGTCTCATTCTGTTGCCCAGGCTGGAGTGCAGTGGCGCAATCTCAGCTCACTGAAACCTCCGCCTCCCAGGTTCAAGAGATTCTCCTGCCTCAGCCTCCCAAGTAGCTGGGACTACAGGCGAGTGCCACTACACCTGGCTAATTTTTGCATTTTTAGTAGAGACGGGGTTTCACCATGTTGGCCAGGCTGATCTCGAACTCCTGACCTCAGGTGATCTGCCCGCCCTGGCCTCCCAAAGTGCTGGGATTACAGGCGTGAGCCACTGTGCCCGGCCACCCAGCTTGTTATTTTTAAAAAGAACATATATTGAAAAGTATAGGCCAGGTGTGGTGGCTCATGCTTGTAATCCCAGCACTTTGGGAGGCTGAGGTGGGTGGATCACTTGAGGTCAGGAGTTCGAAACCAGCCTGGCCAACATGATGAAACCCTGTCTTTACTAAAAATACCCAAAAAATTAGCCGGCACAGTGGCCTGTGCCTGTAATCCCAGCTAGTCAGAGCGTGGGGCATGAGAATCACTTGAACCCAGGAGGTGGAGGTTGCAGTGAGCCAAGATCGAGCCACTGCACTCCAGCCTGGCTGACAGAGCAAGATTCTGTCTCAAAAGAAAAGAAAAGAAATGGTGGGTGATGCGTAGCAAGAAAAGAAAACAGCCCCTTTCAGGAGCTTGCAGTTTGCGTTCAGCAGCAGCAGCATCTGCCCCCAGCTGCACATTGGTCCTTTCTGAGGAGAGCCTATCCAACAGGTCCTTCCCTCTCGAATGGAAATTCTAGTGACCCGAATAACTAGCCACGGCCTAATGAAATGAACATCCCAAAGATGGCTGAGGATCTCTCCACAGCTGGTGGGGGAGGTCACATGGAGGGACTGCTCCTGCAAGCTTCAGGGTCCCAGATGCAGCCCAGATGTGGTAGATACTCCATGAATATTTGATGAGCTAATGGAGGAAGTGGTGAAGTCTCCAGCTGTCCCCTAGAACAGGGCACACAGCAGACACCCAGATGTGGATGAGCAGAATAATGAGCATGGACACGGTGTCCCGCTGAGGGCTTGCAAGGATCCGTGGCAATCAGACACGTGCTCTGGAAAACTGGATTCTCTTTGTTCAGGACAGATACAGATACAGCTGGACATTAAGTTCTTGTTGACATTCTCACCTACTGGGCTTAGCTGCTTTGGTGGCAGAGGCTCTAGGTTTTCTCTAGCCCAGCAGTGACAAGAAGAAAAGGGTTGGTAAGCCTTTATTTCCTGGTATCAGGGAGGAGCGTTCTGCCCTGAATGCAGAGTTGCCTTGGGCAGATGTTTTTTTTTTTGAGGCAGAGTTTCACTCTTTTACCCAGGCTGGAGTGAAGTGGCATGATCTTGGCTCACTGCAACCTCTGCCCCCCAGGTTCAAGTGATTCTCCCGCCTCTGCCTCCGGAGTAGCTGGGATTACAGGCACCCGCCACCACACCTGGCTAATTTTTGTATTTGTAGTAGAGATGGGCTTTCGCCATGTTGGCCAGGCTGGTCTCAAACTCCTGACCTCAGGTGATCCACCCGCCTTGGCCTCCCAAAGTGCTAGGATTACAGGCAGGAGCCACCGCGCTTGGCCTGAGCAGATGTTTTTCATTGTTCCTCAGGGGTGAGGCAGTTCACTCCCCGCATGAAGTGGGGAGCTAGGTAGGACCCAGAGGGGACAGACCAGGTGTGACAGCTTACTTTCTTCTTCTAAGTCAGGCTTCTCTGCCATGGGAAATGAAGGATTTCCTAAATGTTGAAGACATCCCTATCCTAATGAAAACACCAACAACACATTTCCAAGGCAAGCAGAGAGCATTTGCTAATTGTCAGTTGCCATGGATTATTCTTGATGACACCCTTTTCCATATGAGAAGAGAAATGACAGTTAACTGGTGCAGGCAAGTATTGTAGCAATTTATCTGGGTCTGTAAGATCCATCCTTTGGGATAGGTTGTTCCCTCACCTCTTCCAGAAGCCTGGTGGCAGGCAGCATCCCTTTATGGCCATCAAGCACAGGAGACAGGCTTCAGGTGGAGACAGCCCCGCCTGCCAGCGATGCTGACCCTGTGGGGCTGGGACAGGAAGACCACTGCTTTTCCTAGGCTGGAAACAGAGCCTTGCCATGAGATTTAAGTTGACCTTTGCAGCTGGTACTTGGCCTTCCTTAATTTCTTCCACTAAATATTGTAGAACTGTTAGGCCTTCCAGGAAAACCAAAGAAATACAATATATACATTTTTCTTTCTTTCTTTCTTTTAACTTAGGTTTAGAATATATACCTTTCGACCTTGAGGAATTTATAATCTAGTTGGGGAGATGTTTTTAAGATATATTAAGGCTGGGCACGGTGGCTCACGCCTGTAATCTCAACACTTTGGGAGGCTGAGGTGGGTAGATCATGAGGTCAGGAGATCGAGACCATCCTGGCTAACACGGTGAAACCCCGTCTCTACTAAAAAAAAAATAAAAAATTAGCCGGCCATGGTGGTGGCCCAGCTACTCGGGAGGCTGTAGTCCCAGCTACCCGGGAGGCTGAGGCAGGAGAATGGCGTGAACCCGGGAGGTGGGGCTTGCAGTGAGCCGAGATCGGGCCACTTCACTCCAGCCTGGGCGACAGTACGAGACTCTGTCTCAAACAAACAAACAAACAAGCAAACAAAAATAACAAAAAAAGAAATGGTTTAACTGAGTGTTACAGATAATCAGAGAGAAAGAAGTCCCAGGGATTGGGATGGCTGGAGACGCTTCTTAAAGGACGCATGATTGAACTGGGCCTCAGAGGATGGGGAGAGGTCCCGGTAAGAGCCAAGGGCAGAGTTACAAATGACCTCGCTGGTTGGCAAATTTTGGCCTGTGGGCCACATCTGGCCCACCACCTGTTTTTGTACAAGCCATGACTTAAGAATTAACTTTTACATTTTTAAATGGTTGGAAAAATAAATATTTCATGACAAGTGACAATCATATAAAAGTCAAATTTCGCCGGGCACGGTGGCTCACGCCTGCAACCCCAGCACTTTGGGAGGCCAAGGCGGGCAGATCACAAGGTCAGGAGATCGAGACCATCCTGTGAATGGTGAAACCCCGTCTCTACTAAAAATACAAAAAATTAGCCAGGCGTGGTGGCGGGCGCCTGTAGTCCCAGCTACTCGGGAGGCTGAGGCCGGAGAATGGCGTAAATCTGGGAGGTGGAGCTTGCAGTGAGCCAAGATCGCGCCACTGCACTCCAGCCTGGGCGACAGAGCAAGACTCCGTCTCGAAAAAAAAAAAAAAAAAAGTCAAATTTCAGCATTCAGGTCAGGTGCGGTGGCTCACGCCTGTAATCCTAGCACTTTGGGAGGCCAAGGCGGGCAGATCACTTGAGGTCAGGAGTTTGAGACCAGCCTGGCCAACATGGTGAAACCCCATCTCTACTAAAAGTACAAAAATTAGCCAGGCGTGGAGGCGCATGCCTGTAGTCCCAGCTACTTGGGAGGCTAAGGCAGGAGAATTGCTTGAACCCGGGAGGTGGAGCTTGCATTGAGCCGAGACTGTGCCACTGCACTCCAGCCTGGGAGACAGAGCAAGACTCCGTCTCAAAAAACAAAAACAAAAAACAACAACAACAAAGGTTGATTGAAATACAGCCACACTCATTTATTTACGCATTGTCTATGACTGCCTCACACTACAGTGGCCACTCTCAGTAGTTACAACAGAGACCATATGGCCCACACAGCCCCAAATATTTACCCTTTAGAGAGAGTGTGCATGTCCCAGGCCTGCATCAGAGGGGTAGTTGGTAGGCTCTGGATGGAGGGAGCATTTGTATGTAGGAACTATGGGAGATTAGGGGTAATGGGTGCCAAGATATCTGTTACAAATGCTAGTCCTGCAGGCAATGGGTTGAAATTACCATCTATATCAATAAGGTTACATTATCTATGTGCATATGGTATGTAACTCCAGAAAGTTCAAAAGGATACTCTGTAAAAAGAAGGTCAGCCTTCCCCCTGCCCTCTGGGCATTCAGACAGGACAACTCCTCTGAGGTCCTCAGTTACTCATGCTTGGGTATCCGCACAGAGATTTTTTTTTTCACCTCCAACATTGGGGATGGAGATATTCTTACACATACATGTGTAAGTTTACATATACGTATATTCTTTCATCTTTATATATATGCATGTTATTTCATTTAAAAAACCCACATATAGACATGTGTGAGTTTACATGTATGTATATTCTTTCATTAAAAAACCCACAGGCTGGGTGCGGTGGCTCACGCCTGTAATCCCAGCACTTTGGGAGGCCGAGGCAGCTGGATCACTTGAGCCTAGGAGTTCAAGATTAGCATGGCCAACATGGTGAAACCCCGTCTCTACAAAAAATACAAAAATTAGCTGGGCTGGTGGCGTGTGCCTGTAATCCCAGGTACTTAGAAGGCTGAGGTGGGAGGATTGACTGAGTCCAGGAGTTCAAGGCTGCAGTGCGCCGTGATTGCACCACTGCACTCCTGCCTGGGTGACAGAGCGACAACACCCTGACTCAATTAAATCAACAACAACAACCCACAAATGGCAAAATACTTTAAAACTACTGTTCTACATCATGCCTTTCCGTCTTGTATCTTATAGTATGCTCTATGTTAAGACATTCTTAACAGTTGTATGGGACGGATGTACCATTTTTTATTTACCCAGTTTGAGGAGGTTTCTGAGCCAGAATCTCAATCGTATTTTAGGAAGCTTTTTTGAGCAGAGGGGCTCCAAGAGAACTAGAGGGAGGAAGACCAGTCAGCCAGCGTTGTACAAATCCAGGAGCCCGGCAGGGCAGGTGGAGGTGGCCTGGAATTCCAGTGCTGGCCGGAACTCCAGAGTGCTCAAGGCCACCATGCTTTGGCCCCCTCTCCTGCCACCATTCCCAGGGGACTCATACCTTGGTGAGTGTGTCAGGGATGGAAGAGGTGGGAGAAGCAGGAAAATTCAAGACACACTTCTTTCCCAGGCAGCGACCATGTAACTCGATGTCCTCATAAGGGTTCTCCTTCATTGGCGGATCTGTGTTCAAAGGCAATGCGTCAGGAACCTGGGAACACTGAGGACATTTCCCTTTTCAAAACACTGAGGTCAGTATCTTGGCCTCTCCTGTGTCCATTCTTGTAGGGATATCTGCTGTTTTGCCATCCATGCGCCCCTCCTGTTGGCAGCAGCCCCTGATTTCACTGGGTTACCTCTCCATCTCCTCATTTGTGGCCATGGGAGATTAACTCCATTCTCAGTTTCAGCGCTTTAGCCAATCTAGGTATCCCAAATCCCTGCCTCAGTGATCAGTTCAGGGAAGGGCTCATATTCTAAGCCTAAGTGATATCACTGCATGGCATTCCCGGGCTCTAAAGGTGAGCAAAGGACCTTGGCTGGTCTAATGAGGGTGAACCTCAGGATTTCTGCTGGGACTTGCAGGATACCAGCTCTTCTCTCCACCAAGAAGATATGGATTCCAGGAAGCTGGTGGCAGCCATTGTGGGGACGCTGGGAAGCCTGCTGAGAATAAAGCTAACCTGAGAGGTAAGAAATGGAGGAAGGGGGCTGGGTGCGGTGGCTCACACCTGTAATCCCAGGACTTTGGGAGGCCGAAGGGGGTGGATCACTTGAGCCCAGGAGTTTGAGACTAGCCTGGGCAATGTGGGAAAACCCCGTCCCTCCTAAAAAAGAAAACACACACGCACACACACACACACACACACAAATTAACCGAGTGTGGTGGTGGGCACCTATAATCCCAGCTACTTGGGAGGCTGAGGCAGGAGAATCGCATGAACCTGGGAGGCGGAGGCTGCAGTGAGTTGAGACTGTGCCGTTGCACTCCTGGGTAACAGAGTGAGACTCCTGTCTCAAAAAAATAAAAAATAAAAAAGAAAGAAAGAAAAGAAATGGAGGAAGGAAAAGCTAGTTTAGTTGGGTTTTCTGTTCCTTGTAACTGAAAGCATCCTCTTGGGCAGTCACTGCTAAGAGAAGTCCAGATCTCGCTCCCATTTTAGATCTGGAAATCCCGCTGCTTTGGCAGGAGCCCATCTCCAGCAGCCTGGACACAGATGCAATTCCAATTGCTTAGCTAAGCATCTGCCTTCCTCAAATTTTCTATTTCCTCCTTCTGTAAGTTTTTTCTAGTATTGATGATTACATGCCAGCATGCCTGCATATATCCACCCTACCTGCCCCTCACCAGCACACACATATGGGTTTCTCCCTTTTATCAGCTTGTTTCTTCCCCCACCTTTCACCCGCACCATAAGCAGTTGGAGCTCGCCCTTCACTAAAACCATCAACCTCCCCAAAGATGACTGAACTCACCAAACTCTGAATCTGAGACCCACTCTGAAATCTCAGAGGACGCTTTAGAGCCAAAGTTACTTTTTAAATCACATTTAGTCTGTGTTCTGATGCCCTGTTAGTGCCACACTCTGACAGTTTCTGAAGGAGGCTCTGTTGTGTAGTGTTTTCTTTCATTCAGTAATCCCTGCAGTTGACTGAGCATCTGTCATATGTGAGGTAGTTGACACAACATTCTCTCCAGTCCTTAACCTTGCAAGGGAGCTAGCTTCATCCTCATTATGCAGATGGGAGAACTCAGTTCAGAGACGTGAAGTCACTGGCTCAATGTCCTGCGGCCAACAGGCAGCAGAACCAAGATGTGGTTCTGGATCTTCAGACTCCAGGCCCCACGCTTCTCGCTATGCCACGCTGCCACACTGCCTCCTTGGCCACTCATTACCAGCTAGTCTTCCCCCTCCAGCCCTAGGGTCTCTCATATATCCCACAAGGCTCACTCTCCCACCCCACCTGCCTGCTCTTTCATCCGAGTGCAAAGGTGTCTTCAAGTGTGTGTGTGTGTACATGTGTGTGCACGTGTGTTTCCAGCAGCCAGCCCCATTCTCCCTCCCCTTTCTCCCAGACAGACTCAGATCCGCACACAGACGCTGTGGCTTCTTACCTAGAATGTCTTCATAGACGTTCTCCTCCGATAAAGTGCGTGTCAGCCCCAGCTTAGTCTGCGCGTACCAGTCCACCCTGCTGCTCTCAGAGGAAGACTGCAGTAAATCTTCAAACTCATAGGACTTTCTGGAATGTGCCAGATGGGAGGAAAAAACAAAGAATTTGAATCAAATTAGGCTGTTTCAGAGAATATATTGATATATCCCCTCGGCCAAATTTTCTTTTTCTTAGAAAAATTGTTACCGAAATCAACTTCTTTTATTTTATTTCATTTCATTTTTTGAGACAAAGTCTTGCTCCGTTGCCCAGGCTGGAGGGCAGCGGTGCCATCTTGGCTCACTGCAACCTGCGCTTCCTGGGTTCAAGCAATTCTTCTGCCTCAGCCTCCGGAGAAGCTGGGACTATAGGCATGCACCACCATGCCTGGCTAGTTTTTGTATTTTTAGTAGAGACAAAGTTTCACTGTGTTGGCCAGGCTGGTCTCGAACTCCTGACCTCAGGTGATCTGCCTGTCTTGGCCTCCAAAAGTGCTGGGATTATACACTGTGCCCGGCCTGAAATCAACTTCTTTTATTGTAAAAGGTGTGAAAATCCATGAATAAGAGATGTGGCTTTTATGTGCAAGAATGTTCATGCTATTATGCTAAGTGAAAATAATAAAGTATATGTAAAAAAGTAAAATCCCAACTTTGTAAACAAACATAGACATAGAAAATAAAAAAGGGGGCCGGGAGCAGTGGCTCACTAGTATAGACAGGGACTGTCTATACTATTTTACAAATCAGGACACGAAGTTTCAGCCCATTTATGTAGTTCATCCAAGTCTAAAAGGCTTGTGACTAAGGATATGGAACAGTCCTTATTATAGTACAGATAGTCCCTGTCTTATTACAGTATAGATAGTCCCTGACTGTGTATACTATAGATACACAGCAACACGCCCTGCTAATTTTTGTACCTTTTTGTAGAATGGGGTTTTGTCAGGTTGCCCAGGTTGGTTTCAAACTCCTGACCTCAAGTGAGCCTCCTGCCTGGGCCTCCCAAAGTGCTGGGATTACAGGTGGGAGCCACCGTGCCCAACCCAAAATTACTATTCTTATCCACTTTTTTCAGCTTTTTTTTTTTTTTTTTTTTTTTTTGAGAGCTGGAGTGCAGTGGCATGATCTTGGATCACTGCAACCTCTGCCTCCTGGGTTCAAGCGATTCTCCTGCCTCAGCCTCCCGAGGAGCTGGGATTACATGCATGTATCACCATGTCTGGCTAATTTTTGTATTTTTAGTAGAGACAAGGTTTTACCATGTTGGCCAGGCTGGTCTCGAACTCCTGACCCCAGGTGATCTGCCTGCCTCAGCCTCCCAAAGTGCTAACATTACAGGCGTGAGCCACTGTGCCCGGCCTCTTATACACATTTTATTTATCAGAAGACAGAGGCATAGAGGGGTTAGATAAATTGCTCCAGGTATATTGGGAAAAGGTGGTGGAATTAGGATCTGACTCCAGGAAGTCTGGTTGGAGACTGATGCTTTTAATGACACAAGGCATTATGGAGAGCATTTACTTAAGTGAGGCATGTCAGGAGGGAAGCTGCATTCACAGGCTCCAAACTAAAACAGGCTGAATTTCAACAGTTTGCTGTTGGGAACCTGAACTAATTTTCCATACAAAACTGCATTACACAGTGATAATTACATTGCTGCATTACACAGTACTGTGCCATACCCAGGCAGACCCTCTGTTTCCCTCAAGTAGTAAGTAATCTATGCTATGAGGAGATGCTATGAACCCTTACAGGGAAAAGGGGGACAGGAAGGGGTCATTTCACTGGAAGCCAGGCAGTTTCTCCCACTCTCAGGGCCAGGGTAGTAACCACCACCTACAGGTAAAGCCTTGACTGCCTAGAGTCAGAACATGACCCTGGCTGAGTTTGGCCTTTTCTCTGAGAGAGAGAAAGGGGCTGTAGCTGTGCCTTGCTTTGCCATGGCGAGAGCTCTATTTATTTTTAGAAACAGGTTCTCCCTCTGTTGCCCAGGCTGGAGTGCAGTGGTGCCACCACAGCTCACTGCACCTCAAATTCCTGGGCTCAGGCAATCCTTGTCCCTCAGCCTCTGGAGTAGCTGAGACTGCAGTTGCATGCCACCATGGCTAGCTAAGTTTTAATTTTTTGTAGAAATGGAGGTCTTGCTTTGCTGCCCAGGCTGGTCTCAAACTTCTGGGCTCAAGTGATCCTCCTGTCTCAGCCTCCCTGTTGTCTGGGATTATAGTTCTGTTTTTATTTTTTAAAATCTCATTGGAAACAATATTTGTATAGGTCAAATTTCAAAATGATAAAGTACCTATGAAATAATATCTGAATCTTTAAAATGTTTTCATAATAAGCGCCCTAACAACAAAAGATATTTGTATGGTTAAAGGCTCTCCAAATCTCAGCAGATGGCTCGCTTATTTAAAGCACATGTAATGCAGGCCGGGCGCGGTGGCTCATGTCTGTAATTCCAGCACTTTGGGAGGCCGAGGTGGGCGGATCACTTGAGGTTGGGAGTTCGTGACCAGCCTGGCCAACATGGTGAAAACTTGTCTCTACTAAAAATACAAAAATTAGCTGGGCATGGTGGCGTGCACCTGTAATCTCAGCTACTCGGGAGGCTGAGGCAGGAGAATCGCTTGAACCGGGGAGGTGGAGGTTGCAGTGAGCTGAGATTGCGCCACTGCCCTCTAGCCTGGGCGACAGAGACTCTGTCTCAAAAAATACATGCATACATAAAAATAAAGCACATGTAATGCAAGTGGGAATCCAGATTATGTGTTGGGGTTTGTTGGGATGGGATTAGCTTTCATCCCAGTGGCTACTGTCAGACACCTGGGATTTCAAGACATAGTTTGAATGTTTTGTATAATCCTTCTATATTTCCAAGAACAAGATGCTAATATAAGAGTTCAGGCCAGACACAGTGGCTCATGCCTGTAATCCCAGCACTTTGGGAGGCTGAGGCAGGAGGATTTCTTGAGGCCAGGAGTTCAAGGCCAGCCTGGGCAACAAAGTAAGATCCCATCTCTACAAAAACTAACAATTACAAAAATTAGCTGGGCACGGTGGCATGTGCCTGAAGTCCCAACTACTTGGAAGGCTGAAGTGGGAGGATCCCTTGAGCCTAGGAGGCACAGGTTGCAGTGAGCTGAGATCATGCCACTTGCACTCCAGCCTGGGTGACAGAGTGAGATCTTGTTTCTGGGGAATAATAATAATAATAAAAAAAAAGGTCAGCCATGCTTTGCATTTGATTTCTGACACATAAAAGGTCACTAGTCTAAACAGCATTAGAAAAGTCCAATTTGAAAACAATTAAAAACTCCCTTTAAAAAAATGAAGATGGGGGTGGGCGCGGTAGCTCACACGTATAATCCTAGCACTTTGGGAGGCCGAAGCAGGTGGACTGCTTGAGCTCAGGAGTTTCAGACCAGCTGGGCAACAGAGCAAGACCCTGTCTCTATAAAAGATACAAAAATTAGCTGGGTGTGGTGGGGCACACTTATAGCCCCAGTTACTTGGGAGGCTGAGGTGGGAGGATCCCTTGAGCCAGGGAGTCGGAGGATGCAGTGAGCCAAGATCAAGCCACTGCATTCCAGCCACTGCACTCTCACTCATTTTGAGACACAGTGAGACCCTGTTTCAAAATAAAAGATGGTTATTCACGTTGCAAAACTAATTTGCAAAACGATTCATCAAAAGGTTTCTCAAATAGCAGCTCTATTTCCTGTATTAAAGGGTTAGTTTTCAGGTGACTAATTCCTATGCAGGAAGTCTGAAAGGCAAACAAATTAACATGAGGTACAGTCCATACAAGATCAAGGAGAAGCCAGAAATCTTTCCATGCCCAGTTTCTAGAACTAGTAGGAAAGTAGGATTCCAATTATAACATTTGATCTATCATTGTCATGTGTTGGTAACACATGCCAAAGCATTTAGAAAGTTAGCTCTTCCTAGCAGTTCTTTATTTTCCCTCCCTTCCTTCCTTCCTTTCTTTCTTTCTCTTTCTTTCTTTCTTTCTTTCCTTCCTTCCTTCTTTCTCTCTCTCTCCTTTCCTTTCTCTCTCTCTTTTTCTCTTTCCCTCCCTCCCTCCTTTTCTTTCCTTCCTTTCTTTCTTTTCTTTTCTTTCTTTCTTTCTTTTCCTTCTCTTTCTTTCCCTCCCTCCCTCCCCTTCCTTCTTTCCTTCCTTCCCTTCCCTTTCCTTCCTTCTTTCTTTCTTTCTGTCTTTTTCTTCCTCTCTCTTTCTCCTCCCTTCCCTCCCCTCCCCTCCCCCCTCCCTACTCCCCTCCCCTCCCCTCTCCCTCCTCTCCCCTCCCCTCCCCTTCTTTTCTTTTCTTTTTTTTTTTTGACGGAGTTTCCTTTCGCTCTTGACGCCCAGGCTCTTGTCACCCAGGTGCAATCTCGGCTCGCTGCAGCCTCTGCCCCCTGGGTTCAAGCAATTCTCCTGCCTCAGCCTCCCGAGTAGCTGAGATTACAGGCGCCTGCCACCCCGTCTGGCTAATTTTTTTTTTTTTTTTTTTGAGACGGAGTCTCGCTCTGTCGCCCAGACTGGAGTGCAGTGGTGCGATCTTGGCTCACTGAAAGCTCCACCTCCTCGGTTCACACCATTCTCCTGCCTCAGGCTCTCGAGTAGCTGGGACTACAGGCGCCTGCCACCATGCCCAGCTATTTTTTTAAATTTTATTTTTAGTAGAGACCGGGTTTCACCGTGTTAGCCAGGATGGTTTTGATCTCCTGACGTTGTGATCTGCCCACCTCAGCCTCCCAAAGTGCTGGGATTACAGGTGAGAGCCACCACGCCCAGCTAATTTTTCGTTTTTAGTAGAGACAGGGTTTTGCCATGTTGGGCAAGCTGGTCTTGAACTCCTGACCTCAGGTGATCCGTGACCTGCCCTTTTTTTTTTTTTCTTTTTTTGAGACAGAGTCTGGCTCTGTCGCCCAGGCCGGAAGGCAGTGGGGCGATCTCAGCTCACTGCAACCTCCGCCTCCAGGGTTCAAGCAATTCTCCTGCCTCAGCCTCCTGTGTAGCTGGGATTACAGGCACCTGCCACCATGCCTGGCTAATTTTTGTATTTTTTGTAGAGATAGGGGGGTTTCACCATGTTGGCCAGGCTGGTCTTGAACTCCTGGGCTCAAGCGACCCACCCACCTCAGCCCCCCAAAGTGCTGGGATTACAGGTGTGAGCCACCATGCCCGGACCACCTAGCATTATTTCTACAGCCTACATAAATGTCAGGGACATCAGTCCTCCCCTTCTGAGGTTCAGGTAGGTGATTAGGCTCCCTGAAGAGGAGAAACGTGATCACACCAATCCTTCAACTGCTAACCTAATTCTGTTCTCTACAAATATTTTTTTAACTTGAAAGTTTTAGTACCTTCATTTACACATTAACTTTGAGAGAAAGGAAACTGTGAAAGGTTAATGAACGATAACCACATCCAAACAGGCTTCTCTCTAATTTAAACATTTTCAACATTCATTCCACATCCCGCCTGCAAGTTTAATAAGTAAACATGCGAGTCACATTGTGCTCAAAGTGGGTGATACGAAGGCGAGAGGTCCCTGCCTTTGGGGAGCCCACAGCCTGGGGAAGAGGTGTAACCTCCACTCAGCCTCACTTTACTTCCCAGGTCCTCAAATGATCGTTAGATATTTGGTGCTTCTGAGTTTCAGAGATGCTAGAATGAGCTGGTTGTTCCAAAGAACTTTGCTGAAGGGCGTTATAACCTATGTAATAGCCAAATTTCAACAACCAATGCCAAACACTGTGATTCTGAGTCGTATTTTGAATGTTCTTCATGACTTCTCCATATTTTTGTAAATGAAATGCTAACTTAGAGCTCCTCCCATTTGGACAATGCGGAAGAATCTCAAAGCTGAACTCGTAATCCTATTGCCTCTCTGATGAGAACCAACTCCTTGCCCAGTGTTGCCATCCAAAGGTTTAGGTCTTAAACCTGGAAATCAGACTCCTAGCCTCCCTCCCACTTACTGCCTACGTCTAACTAGTTAACCCAAGTTTTACCTCCAAAGCATCTCTTGAACCCACCCACTTCTCTCAGTCCCTGAGGCAGCTACACCACAGGGTAACCACAAGACCTCACTGTTTCTCCCCATCGCCTCGCCGCACCTGCCCATTGGTGCCCACCCAGTCTCCAGGCTGCTGACAGGATGGTCTCTTAAACATGCAAATCTTTTTTTTTTTTTTTCTTTTTTCTGAGATGGAGTTTCACTCTTGTTGCCCAGGCTGGGGTTCAATGCTGTGATCTAGGCTTACTGCAACCTCTGCCTCCTGGGTTCAGGCGATTCTCCTGCCTCAGCCTCCCGAGTAGCTGGGATTACAGGCACCCACCATCCATGCCTGACTAATTTTTTGTATATTTACCCGAAACGAGGTTTCACCATGTAGGCCAGGCTGGTCTCGAACTCCTGGCCACAGGTGATCCACCCGCTTCAGACTCCCAAAATGTTGGGATTACAAGCGTGAGCCACCGTGCCCGGCCTTAAACATGCAAATCTGATCATCTCTCTCCCCTTCTTAAAAATGTTCCTTTTTTCCATTGCCCTTAGGTAATAGGCCCAAATCCACACCTTGTGTACAGGTCCAGAAGACCTTCAGGCCTCACCCCAGACCCTTCCTGGCCCTCGGGCCACACTCCTGCCTTGCAGTTCCTCTGACATGATGCAGTCTTTCCTGTCTCAGGGCTTTCACCTATTAGTTCACTCAAACTGAACGTCCACTCCCCACCCTCCCGCTGGCCCGAGCGTCACTTCTTCTTGATCCCATCTGTTTCCCTGATAGGCTACACATCCCTGCTGAATGTTCCCATGGCACCAGGATTCCTCACAGCACTGACAGGAGTTATGATCACAACACCAGCTGTGTCCTTCCAACTATTACTGGTCTGCAAATCCCGTGAGGACAGAGTCTCCGTCTATCTCGCTCATTATTACATTCCTATGTCTAACACTCGATAGGTGCATGGTAAATATTTGTTGGTTGAATAAGTGAATGAGTATTTTATTTTATTATTTATTTATTTTCGCTCTGCCGCCAGGCTGGAGTGCAATGGCGCATCTCAGCTCACTGCAACCTCTGCCTTCCGGTTCAAGCGATTCTCCTGCCTCAGCCTCTCAAGTAGCTGGGACTACAAGTGCGTGCCACCATGCCCAGCTAAATTTTGTATTTTTAGTAGAGATGGGGTTGCACCATGTTGGCCAGGAAGGTCTCGATCTCTTGACCTTGTCATCCGCCTGCCTCAGCCTCCCAAAGTGCTGGGATTACAGGCGTGAGCCACCTTGCCGGACCATTTTGTTTTTTGAGATGGAGTCTTGCTCTGTGCCCAGGCTAGAATGCAGTGGCAGGATTTCGGCTCATTGCAACCTCCACTTCCTGGATTCATGTGATTCTCCTGCCTCAGCCTCCCGAGGAGCTGGAATTGCAGGTGTGTGCCACCATGCCTGGCTAATTTTTGTGTTTGTAGTAGAGACAGAGTTTCCCCATGTTAGCCAGGCTGGTCTCAAACTCCTGACCTCAAGTGATCTGCCCACCTCGGCCTCCCAAAGTCCTGGGATTACAGGCATGAGCCACCATGCCTGGCCCCGTGAATGAATATTTTAAAAGTTGGTTTTAAGTGCTACATTTACTGTTTATAATTTATCCCTACTTCAAGATTTAAAAAAAAAAGCAGCTGTATTATTGAGTTAATTTTTAGTAAATTGTTTTGAATCCATTTCCCCCAGGATTATTTTCATCTATGGATTAAAAAAGCTTGGCTACAGGCCAGGTGTGGTGGCTCAAGCCTATAATCCTAGCACTTTGGTAGGCTGAGGCAGGCAGATGGCTTGAGTCCAGGAGTTCAAGACCAGCCTGGGCAACATAGCAAAACCCTGCCTCTACAAAAAATACAAAAATTAGCTGGGTGTGGTGGCATGTGCCTGTGGTGGCAACTACTCCGGAGGCGGAGGCAGGAGAATCGCTTGGCCCAGGAGGCGGAGGTTGCAGTGAGTTGAGATTGCACCACTGCACTCCGGCCTGGGAGACAGAGCAAGACCCTGTTTAAAAAAAAAAAAAAAGCTTGGCTAGCCTGGCACCTAGCGACCATTTAAAACATCATCCAGCTGGGTTAGAAATCAAGGATGCCACGCGCTGACTTCCATCCTCCTCCTCCAGCTGCCAGAGTCTTTCTGCCTGTCTCTCCTGAGTGGCCACGGCAGCTCTTCCCCATGGCTCGCCATACTCAGGAAGGGCTTTCCTACCACCAGGTGCTCAGGGCAGGCGGCTAGGCAGGAGGAGACTTCCGTTAGCTCTCAGCTTGCATTCTGTTATCGGGTAACTCCTCCACCGTGTACTAGGATCACTCACAGGGTTTCTGCTTTTCTCTATCCTGGATCTAAACCCTAAATGTCAGAAGGAAAAACTATTTCTGTCCCTCATTGTGGCTAATATCCAACAATTTCCACCTTTCAATGAGAAATGACATGAAAATCACTCTTGTAATGGACAACAGCAACCTTGGAAGAGCAAGCACCATCTCTCTGTTTTCCAATGCAGCTTCTATTGAAATAAATGGCTTTACTAAATCAAGTTTCTCAGAAGCTTCCAGAGTAACATCAACTTAATCAAACAATGTGCTCCTTTGAAGACTTGAAACATTCAGTTTTTAGACGTGGTAATTCCGAGTTGTCTCAGGGATGCCTTGCTGACTGAGATGGACCACAGCTTGGCTGGTAAGTTAATTTTAACTGTTAAACCTGTGAGAGCCGAGGGTTGCTGCCCAGCCAGAGAGCTGTGGGGATCCGTATCAGTCCCATAGAAGATGGAAATTATGGAATCAATAACAGCACAGTGTGATCTGGCAGCCATATAATGACTGAGGTTTCATGTCCTCAAGAAGTTCTGAAAGTCTTACACTAAAGCTCCAAGGAAAGGCCAAATCTATATGATGCCAAAATAATCAGCTGAAAAGTTGAAATTTTGGTCATTGCAGTTATTTGGTTTCATAAAGATCTACAAGCTGTCACATGACCAGGTTAAACTAAAATTTAAAAATCTGAATTCCGGTTAAGACATTTTGAGTATGTAGATACATGTGAATTCAGGATGGTGCTCACACTTAAAGAGTAGTAACTTTTCTTGTTAAATGTCGGCCTTAAGGCATTCTTGCCAGAGCTATTAAGTGTATGCCATAAAACACATATAACCAAGTTAATGTTGCTGTAGGAACCTTATCTTTGGAATTTCCTGACATTTGAGGGTTTCTCATTTTCCATTTTAGGATTGAAGGCCTAAGTCCTTGCATTTAATTTCCTGGGGCTTTAAAGAAATGAAGAAAGAAAAGAGAAGACAGCAAATAGAGAGGGAGAGAGAAAAGGAGGGAAAAGGAAGGAAAGAGAAGAGGAGAAAAGAAAAAAGAAGAGAGAGAAACAGGAAGGGAAAAAGAAAAATACGCTTTCTTAAACCGAGGATCTGAATCCGCTGGTTTTGCTCTTAAGGAGGTGAAATAATTGGCCTATGAAAATAAGCTGAATACATTCTCCAAGGCACACACAGCCTGGCCATGAAATTTGAAACCCTCATAACCTCTAAATCCTTAATCATTTCTTTCTTCAACCTTGGTTTGGCTTTCCTCCCTCAAAGAGGGTGGTGCGTCTGCCAAATTCGTGGTACAGTCCTTTTTGTTTTTAAGAGATAGGACCACAATAAAGAGCATACTTTATTTTTTTAAGAGTAGAAAGTGAATATCTTGCCCTAATCACCTCCATTGTACTATTTTAAACAAAATGAAAAACCCAAAGTCAAAATTGTTAAAACACAGCTGATGCAACCATATTCAAACTGGCCAAGAAAAATTTCATCTTTGGACGGAAATAAGTAACTTTAGCTGGTTATAAAGAAAACGCTGGAAGACTGAAAAGCGCAGATGATAGTTAAGAGAGAAAAGATAATGGGAATAACTGTTCCCCAGGTTGACTCGCCTGCCCAGTGATGACACAGATGAAGGATTCCACTTTCCCAGAACCAACCTGTCCCTGGGGGTGTGGGGCCTCCTTGGAGGAAGAGCCAGAAGGGGCGTGGAAGGGCTGCTGTGGGAAGCACTGGGCAGGGGCAGGGAAGTCATGGGAGTGCTCGGGGACCCAGGCTTTGGCACTGGCTGGAGAAAGGATTTATTATTGGAGATGGATTCAGATTTTCTCAGAACATAAAGAAGGAAGCATCTAAGTTCTTCTCCAGACCTCAAGTAACACTGAAACTCAAACCTAGTAAAGATAGTGCAATCATCCTGTATGTATTCTGCAAAAAAAAGATAGTGCAATAAAACCCAAGTCTAGACCAGTCTAATTTATTTACTGATACAAAAATCTTAAAATATTAGCAAATAAAATTCAGTAGTACATTAAAAGAATAATAAACCAGGCCCGAATGGGAATTCATCCCCCACATTTAAGGATGGGTTAATATTAAAATATAAATTCAATATGAATGGATCAGAGCAGAAGAATCATATGATCATCAGGAGTTTCTGAAAAGTACTTTAACAAAAATCTAATCTCTAGTCCTAATTTTTAAAACTCTAAGTGAAAAAATAAATATAAATGGACACTAACTTGATAACATAAAAACATATCTCAAATAAGAGTGCCTGTGAGTGAAACTTTAGATGCGTTACCATTAAAGTTAGGGGCGAAGTAAGACTGCACACTGCTTTCAGCACTACGATTTAACACTGTTCGGAAGTCTCAGCCAGTGCAATTTGGTAAGAGAATTAGGTATAAATTAAAAAGAAAAAGGTAAAATGATGATTCTTTGTAGACAACATGGTTATATTCATAGAAAGTCCAAACTAACAGACTATTAGAAATAATAAGAAATTTAAGATGTCTTAAAAAATACACATATATATACACACAAACACACACAAAATAAGAGTTTTCTTAAATACAAAGACCATATGAGAAAAAAGACATTAACCATTGCATTAAAAAGAGAAAAGACTTAGAAATAAATGTAGCAAATACATAACATGTCAAATAATTATATATTAATTACAAAAACCCCCACATATTTTATGTATGTGAAATTTGATAGTAATATTTAGAACATTCAGAAAAATACAGACAGAAACACTCAAGACATTTTTGGAAAAGGTGAATGATAAGTAAATAAACAAACAAGAGGTTTATAATTACTAAAAAGGAGAGAGACAAAATGATTATTATTATTTTTTTGCATATGACATGATGTTATATATAGGAAGTCCAAGAGGATCAACCGACTAATTATTAGTAACATTAAGAACTTTCTATAAGCTCTACTAGATATTAAAATACATTATGGGCTGGGTGTGGGGCTCACGCCTGTAATCCCAGCAGTTTGGGAAGCCAAGGCAGGCAGATCACTTGAGGTCAGGGGTTCGAGACCAGCCTGGCCAACATGGTGAAACCCTGTCTCAACTAAAAATACAAAAAATTAGCCAGGCGTGGTGGCGTGCGCCTGTAATCTCAGCTATTTGGGATGCTGAGGCAGGAGAATTGCTGGAACCCAGGAGGTGGAGGATGCAGTGAGCTGATATCGTGCCACCGCACTCCAGCCTGGGCGATACTGTGTCTCGAAAAAATAATAATAATAATAATAATACATTATGAAGTTAAAATAATAGTTTGGTACTGAAAAAAAAAATAGCCTGATTAATTAAACAGAATGGAGCCAGAGAAAAATAAAACACTTCACACATATTGAACAGGCTCTGTACTAAGTTTATGTTATACATGTTAACTCATTCAACCTTCACAACAACTCTGTGAAGTGGTTACTATAATATAATTATCACCATTTTACAGATAGGTAAAATGAGGCCAACACAATTTAGTTGCTTGTCCAATGTCCCACAGCTAGTAAGTAGCAAAACTAGTAATGCTACGTGCTCCTTATCACAGCATTATTTGTAAACTGGGAATAACTTATATGTATTTACATATATATACAAATATATGTAAATAAATTCTAGAATATGCAAACTTTTTCCCCCTTGAAGAGAACATAAGAAATTATGCTATTATGCTATTTACAGGGAAAGTGGGGAAAAAAAGAAATTATGCTATTTACAGCCAAAGAATCATCCTACATGACAGACCATGCTGAGTGGGGGGTGACAGGATTTAATTTATAGTTTATATTTTTAGAAGACTCCTCTGGCTGCTGAGGGAGGAATGTTCTAGGGATGGGAGGTGAATCCAAGATGATTAAGATGGTAGCAGTGGAGGAGATGTAGGCAGATTTGGGATAAAGTTTTGAAACTAGAACCAAAGGACTTGGTGATTAATTAGGAAGGGGTATATGAAAAAGAGAGGAATTAGAGATGACTTTTTAGGTTTGTGGCCTAAGCAACTAAACAAAGGGTGATGCCATTTAGAAGGATGACAATTATTTTAGGAGGAGGTGGTTACCGGTGGCCTGGATGGAGAATTTGGGTTTGGACACGTTAAGTATAAATGATAAGACAACCAAATGGAGATCCAAGCAGGAGATGACTACACAAACCTTAAGCTGGGGGAGGGAGTTGGGGCTGAATGCCTCAATTTGGGAATCATAAGCATGACATTGACATTTAAAGCCATGGGACTGGATGAGATCATTTAGGGAGTGAGTGTAGATGGAGAAGAAAAGTCTCAGGTCTGGCCCTGGGTTGAGGTGGGGATAGGTTCGGGGTGTGCTCTGACAGATAGAAGGAAAAAAGAATAGAACTCAGAGGAGCCAGAGAAGCAGGACTTCCAGGGACATGGGTGACCCAGAAGCCAAATGAAGGAAGTGTTTCAAGATGGAGCAAGTCAACAGGTGTTCCTCGAATACTGAGAGGGGCCAATTAAGAAAAAAACAAAGAACTGGCAATTGGATTTAGCAAGATGGAGGTTACTGGTGGCCTCGGGACAGGGTAGTTTCAGGAGCAGGTTCCCAAAGCTCAATGGGGTGGGTCAAGAGAAAATAGGAGGTGAAATGATGAAAGGGAGTACAACAACTGTTCTGAGGAGTTTTGCTCTAAAGCTGGTTTCTAGATTAGTGGGTATCAAACCAACAAGCATGTTACAGAAATGGACTAGAGATTAAGTTGTAAAATAGAAAAATTGTTTTTGAAGCACAGATTTTATTTTTAAGCATTAACATGCTTTATTATTTAATGTGTTATTTTAACGTTATAAAATATTCACAGTGCGTGCATCCATATGTATAAATGAGGAAACTGAGGCTTCGAGAGGTTAGATAACTTGTTTAAGGTCACATAGATAGACATTGATAGGGCCAGTGTATTTCTAAAGCCCACACCAAGAAAAATTCAAGCACTGGTATTTAGCAGGGACTACCAAGTTGTAGACTGCCAGGGTTAACATGAGTCCTTCATTTAACTCTTGGTTACTGTCCCAGTTCCAAGTCCTTATTACATCTAAAGGGTAATTTTTAAAAGCACATACTCTTCTTTTTTGAGGACTGAGAACAAACACAAAATACATGCATCAGTTACCAGGTTTCCAGGTTAATTAACAAAGTATCTTAAGCTATGAACCATCTGGACTACAAGATCCATCAGTTTAATAAAACAAATAATTCAGCTGAGAACAGACGGTTATGATGGGACATAAACCACTGAGAGAGTCAGGTGGCGACGCTCTGCCCGGCCACACCGGCACCTACCTGTGGTCTGCACTGGATTTCTGTCTCCCGGTCCACAGTCTTCTGTTCACAGAGGAAGGCGGGGGAGAGGAGGGCAGAGGCGGGGGAGGTAGAGAGGGCAGAGGAGGCAGATTTCTTTTCTCTTTCCTGAAGCCGATGCCAGGCTTCCCATCTTTGTCCCCTTCTCCGGCATGTTTGAACGTTCTCCGGGGTTTTGGCAGAGGGTTGATGAAGGGCTTTGTGGGGGAACCCTCCGAGCCCCTATACACATTCTCAAGGCTCCGGTCCCAGGGCCTTCTGCATGAACCTTTCCTGTCCTCCACAACCTCAGGGGTGGGCTCCCTGCCTTCCAGGTCCGAGGGGTGGACCCTCTGGCTGACTTCTGAGCCACTCCCGCCTCCCAGGTTCTCAGGAAGGGTGGACCCTGCCTCTGCCTTGTCAGGAGGGCAGTGTGGGGAGTAACAAGTCCCTGGTAACTGGGGATCCAGCCCTGCCGACCCATCCTTCAAAGCCTGCTCGAGTTTCTTGACCTGCTTCAGCACGGAGAGGTGATCGTTCTGAAAGCGTAGCTTGCCAAGTCTTGGCTCTCGGCCTCGGCCCCAGCTAGGATCCACTTCCCGTTCTGGCTGGCTTAGGTCTTGCCCCGGCTCTGGGTCCTGTTCCCCGACGTTCACTGCTCCTTTATTCCTCTCCTTCTCTGTGCTCTCTGTTCCTGGCCTCATTCCATTCTTAGCCTCTGTGACCTGAGTTCTCACCCCATCACTACTCCTCCTCTCCACCGTAGAGGACGGCAGATAATCCTCCTGTCCGCCTGCTCTCCTGCTGGGTGCAGGAGTGGGCACCTCTTTCTTCCCTTCCCATTCTGATATCTTGTCCTTTATGTTGAGGGACTTGTGCCGGGGTCTGGCTCTGGCAGATGGGCAAGGGTTCTGAACACCTCTGAGCTGCTTCTTCCCAGCCCTGCTGGCTTCTGCAGCTGGGTCACTGATGATCATATCCAAGCTGAACATATCCATTCTTGACTCTACCGTGAGGTTGTGGAGGCCTTCCAGGGGGCTCCTTCTGAAGCCTGACTCCTGATCAGTCTCTAGGAATGGAATGGAGGACTAAAGTGGATGCCTTCGACGGTCTTTCTCAGTCCTTGGACCTTCCACCTTGACCCTGCACAAGAAAGACAAACACCAGGTGAGTGATTCTTATTGTTCTTGGCTGGTCATAGAGATTTGCTAGAACTTAGATATAAATGTTATATGCAAGTCACAAACCACAAACATTGAAATCCCTATTAAAAAAAAATTCACTTTGTGGGCAGGGTGCAGTGGCTCACGCCTGTAATCCCAGCACTTTGGGAGACTGAGGTGGGAGGATCACTCGAGGCCAGGAGTTCAAAACCAGCCTGGGCAACATAACAAGACCCCCATCTCTACAAAAATTTTTTTTAAAAACTCAATTTGTGTTTTCCTTGGGGAGACAGCATGGTGAAATGAAGGAGCAATCGGGTTTAGGAGTCAGATAGGCTTGGGTTTAAATCCTAATTCAGTCACGTGACCTTAGGCAAGTTGTTTAAGTCCTCTAAACCTCAGTTTCCACCTCTGTAAAATGAAGATAATAATAATATGGGCCAGGCATTGTGGCTCACACCTGTAATCCCAGCACTTTGGGAGGCCGAGGCGGGTGGATCACGAGGTCAGGAGTTTGAGACCAGCCTGGCTAACATAGTGAAACCCCGTCTGTACTAAAAATACAAAGATTAGCGGGGTGTGGTGGCAGGCCCTGTAATCCCAGCTACTCACTCAGGAGATTGAGGCAGGAGAATTGCTGGAACCCGGGAGGCAGAGATTGCAGTAAACTTAGATTGCACCACTGCACTCCAGCCCGGGCAACAGAGAGAGACTCTGTCTCAAAAATAAAAATAAAAATAAAATAGGAGTAATTTCACGAGGTAAAAGATTACATAGGCTGTTTTTCCTGCTTTTCTTATCCACAGGCAGTTCTTTGCAATGACTATTTAAAAACTAAAACAACTTCACAAGTCATGAAGTTTGTGCTACCCCTGAACCTGACAAATTGTCTGATTCAAGTGGGCAAAGCCACAATGATTGGGTGCATCTGAACAGAACCTCCTCTGGAATGGGGCCTCACTAGAGTGAGCTCTTCATGAGCCTTGCCACCAGGGCAGGGATAGTTCTGTTATTTTGGCCTGTTGTGGCCAAGTCTGCACCCCTAGCACCCAAAACAATACCTGGGAGAGTTGGTGGTCAATAAATATCTGATGCATGAATGAATGCGTGAATAAAGAGGCAGATTCAGATTTCACACTTGGCTTAGAAATGCACTGTCTAATAGAGTAGCCACCAGCCACACGTGACTATTTAACCTTAAATCCAATGAAATTCAAGCTTCAGTTCCTCAGTTACACCTGCCACATGTCAAGGACTCAGAAGCGCCATGTGGCTGATGGCTACCGTACTGGATAGGGAAGAAGAATATTTCCAACACTGAAGAAAGTTCTGGCCTAGAACATATATGTAATGATACATGCTTCCAAATGTAATTTTAGATTAGGTAATGCCATGAAGATATTAAAAATTATTTTGAAGGAAAAACATTTTTAAATTAGTCTAACAAGAATGAGAGTATCTGTGTTGTCCAATGCAAACATTATTCCACCAGCAAAGGTTATGACTGAGTACAGTGACTTTGGATGTGCCGACATTAGCTAACACCTCACGGTGCCCATTTTCTGAATGTATAGATCTGACCGCATGGAAATTCTGAAACTCCAGTTAAGGTTCACCGTGAGGGATGAATAAGTAGCAATTTCATGCATCCTGTTACAATTTAGCTTTCTATTCCCAAGGTTGTTTGTGTAAAGACCTCTTCCTCAGTGGAGACATTAGCACATAAATTACGCCACTGTTCTTGGTTGCACAGCATAAAATAGAAACTTGCGAAAATGCAAACACATTTTTTTGGCAAACACATTTTCCTATTTTAAATATGGCTATCAAGGCAGAATTCCTTATTTAAATAAACAATTAGGTTCCTAACAGTGTGTTTACAAAGAGAAAATATTTTTAAATTGTTCCATCACCACTGGAGACATTAGCATGAATTCAGATTTTAGTCTGAATCAGTTTGTTATTTCACTGAGGGTTCAAAAGGCAGAAGTGATGGTCCTTGCTCTCACAGTGCTAGAGGCAAGATGAAGAGAGAGGACAGACACACACATTAAAAACACAACAGTCCAGGTTAGTGCCTGCATGGTGATGACTGATGGTCTACAACATGGTTATTAATGTCCTATATGCTGTGAGGCACTATGGCCTAGGAGCTAAATACATGGGCTTTGGAAATGAGGGACTTGAGACTTGAATCCTGAGTTTTTCATCTTCCTTCTGTAGACTGAAACTCTATGAGTCAGAGGCCACATTTATATTGTTTACTGTGCCTGGTGCATAGCAGCTAGTCAACAAATATTTATTCAATGAATGAATGAATTCATGAGTTAACATGTAATGTGCTCAAAGTACAGCATACTTTCTAAATCTTGGTATCAACAAATGGTAACTAGTGTTATTGTAAGTATCATAGTTATTGTCTAAGAGCCCAAACACATGGAGTGACTTCACAACTATGGAAGCTCTGTCGGAAAACTCGAGAGGAACAAAGGATGGCTTGCTGAAAACTCACACTGGATTTACAAAACTCACGCAACAGAGGCAAGGATGCCGCAACTGTCCTACGAGTCCCCAAGGACAGAGTTCCTGCTCCATGTGGTTGCCGGCCCAAGAGTTTCTAGAGTTCCTGTTTCCAGGATTCTCCCGCCCCATAAGGGGTTCCAGACTGGGGTGCAGAGCTAAGAACCCCTCAGTGGCTGCCAACTGCTTTGTGGAATGTGAGAGGATCAGAGAAAGGGCTCCATCTGGGGAGAAGGAAACAATCACGCTGGTATTAGATGGGAAAACTGACTGTGTACAGGTACAGCTGCAAAGACTTAGGGCTCAAACATAAGTAAAATACCTGAACATCCTAGTAGTTAGAAAAATAAACCCTGAATTGGAATGCGTCATGGGGATAGGGCTAACGTTACCAAGGGATCATCCTCTCCTCACACCGGCCATTAGTCAGACTCTCTCTTGATCAGTTTGGCCTGAAGCCTTAAATGAATGCAGTGCATGGAGACGGTCTGCAGGAGGCTCATTAGAATGACCTGGAAAAGAGCTCCTTAGCTCAAGGAAGTAGGATCAGTGAAGAAGGAGGTGGTAGGAGAGTAAGAAGCTGGGTCAGCGTCTACACTCTCGGGGGAGAAGTGTTCTTACTTGTCAGCCAATTTGTAGCTCAGGTTTTCAGTCTGGCTGTGGCTGCCCTTGGCCGGCCTGCACACTGTCATTATGTCAGCACCGAGGGGAGTTCCAGGTCACCTGGAGGGACAGGGATGCACACCCAGTGAGCCATGACAGCAGGGCCTCCCTCAGAGGGGAGCAAATCTAGGGCCCACACTCCAAACTATTTATCCCTGATAGATTCCACCCAGGAGCAGGGGGTGGAAAGAACACACAATTCAGAATCCCAGGCCTAGCAGGTAAAGCGAGGGTGCAATCCCGAGGTCCACCCGGATTCAGAACTCATGCCAACCTCTTTGTATATATCTCTTTTGTTCATTTGTTTTTTTTGAGACAGGGTCTGGTTCTGTTGCCCAGGCTGGAATGCAGTGGCATGCTCTTGGCTCACCGCAACCTGTGCCTCCTGGGCTCAAGTGATTCTCGTGCCTCAGCCTCCCCAGTAGCTGGGATTACAGGTGTGCACCACCACCCCTGGCTAATGTTTGTATTTTTAGTAGAGATGGTTTTTCACCTTGTTGGCCAGGCTGGTCTTGAACTCCTGGCCTCAAGTGATCTGCCGGCCTTGGCCTTCCTAAGTGCTGGGATTACCGGAGTGAGCCACTGTGCCTGGCCCTCTTTGCGTATATCTTTTAGCTAAGGTCACCAAAAATTTTAAGAAAACATACAAACTTAGAAAGCAAAACATAAATAACAATGAGACCCAATGCTTTTTTAGGCTCTCTAAGAACCACTGTGATGAGCTAATAGTCCCCAAAGAAGAAAGTAGTTGCCCTTTTATTTGACACAAGACATAAACCACACACCAAAGTGGAACTGTCTTCACAGGGATACTCTACCCTTCTGCGAACCCTGACACTGGGAGTTTAAACCCACACTGCCCTTGTCTGCAGAGCACCCCATGGGGAGCCCCTCCCAGCTCCTCCAAACTGAGGAGGAAGAAACAGCAGTCACGAGGTCATCTGTCTGGTCTAAGGAACACCAGGAGATGGTCTTGGCAAACCCAGGAATCCCACTGAGTTCCTTAAACCCCCCAAATAGCAAGGCCTGTGTGGATACCAAGGCAGCAGCCTCAGCTCAGAAGTAGCAGTTGAAGACTCTGGTGCCTGGCCCCCATATAAACTGAAGTAACTGATTAAACTTCATTGCTTCATAGCAAGTCCTTCCAGAACTCTTTGGGAAGAAGTGTCTCCCAACATAAGCATAAATGGACATGGCTCAGGTGAAGGTGCTGACAAGATGGGGCCCATCAGAGAAGGCCAACAGGATGGGCCACGCAGTTCTTCTGTAAGGCATGAACACCAGCTGGTCTTCCCTAGTGGAGAGGAGCCACCTCCTTGACTAGAGCTCAAGGCATATCAAGATACTGGGTATTTACGTTACTTTTCCAGGGAAGCCCTCTCCCAACTCCTTCTTCAGTTTCCAGGATTCCTACCCTATTTCCCAGGATGGTTTCCCTGCTAGGTGATGGGATGGCTGCCTGATGTCCTGGCCTGGGCATCCTCTCCCTCCCGAGTAATCAAAGGGCAGAACTTCAAGACATGCAGACAGCTCTTGGGAACAAGGAGAGGAAGGGAGGAAGTCCAGAGAGAAAGAGAAAAAGAAAAAGAGAGTGCACATGGGTAACAAATGAACAAGAAGGAGGCTGGGGAACCATGAGCTGGGGGAGCAAGGAAGGGAACAGACACATCTGCCAACTGTGTGTGTGTGGGTGGACAGGAGCATGGAGCTCTGGCCTGTCCATGGAGTTCAGCTGTTCCCCTATCCAGCAACTCAGCACCAGACATTGTGGGGCTTATCTATGTTGTAATTGAGCCTACTTCTTTAAAGAAGCCAGGCCCCAGGGCTTGCCCATCCCGTCATGCAGGGTAGCCCTGAAAGGCCTTTCAGGGACAGGAAGGAACTCATTGTCCCTCTCACAAAGCTCTGCAGAGCTGAAAGCTTCTGGAGTCCCTCCACTTGGCTGGGCCCACAGACACTACTCTTCTGTCCGGCATCTGGCAGAAGGCCCCAGTGGACGTCAGGGAGAACAGCCCCTCCCCACCACCGCCACCACCCTCCACACAGACCAAACCCACAAGAATCCAACCTTGTTCCATATGAGCCAGCAGCTCTCTTCCAAGCTGGCTTCCCCTTTCACTGGCACTAGGACAAGGTGCCAGGCTGTGTGCAGGATGCACCGAAGGACTCAAAGATGAGTAAGAGTCTCTGCCGTCATCGAGAGCACCAGGGCTGTGCCTGGGTCACAATCAATCCTGTAACTCCCCCCATGCCCTCAAGAAAACAGTTTCCCTATAGTTCTCAGGAAGCACAGCTTTTCCAAAAGGAAAAAAGGCCACTGTGTTGAATGCACAGAGATGGATGTATGAACTTGGAGGTCAAAGATCACAAAAAGCACTTAAATGACATGATACTTAAGTGAACTCACTTCTCATCAGGGAGTAATAACTTCCAGCATGAAAACCATGATCTCCAGAGAAATGGCTGATGCCATATACTGAGAAGCAAGTGCAGGGGGCTTCAGAGGCTGGCACTGAGGGGGCATAGAACCCCCCTGAACACTCAGCAATCAGTCCACCAGCATTTCTGAATTCACAAAGATATTAAAAATGCTGCTGTAAAAAATTGACCTTTCCCTTTTTGTCTCTGATGATTAGCAGTTGTTAACTGGCTGGGCATGGTAGCTCACACCTGTAATTCCAGCACTTTTGGAGGCCGGGGTGGGCTGATCACTTGAGCTCAGGGGATTGAAACCAGCCTGGGCAACATGGCAAAACATCGTCTCTACCAAAATACAAAAATTAACCGGGTGTGCTGGTGCATGCCTGCAGTCACAGCTACTCGGGAGGCTGAGGTGTGAGGATTGCTTGAGCCCAGCAGATGGAGGTTGCAGTGAGCTGAGACTGCACCACTGCACTCCAGCCCAGGTGACACAGTGAGACCCTGTCTCAAAAAAAAAAAAAAATCATTAATTAAGTAACGAACCCAGCCGAATTTGCTAGTTGGGAGTGCTCTGTGACTTAAATTACCATGATAAACTTCACTATCACTTTATAGTCTGGGATTGTGAGATAGAACCATTTTCCAAAGTGTAGTCCATGGGGGATCAGTTCCAGTCAACCTGGGGACCCTGTCAGACATGCAGATTCCTGGGCACCTCTTCGATGTACCAAGACGTACCAAAGCCAACAGTCTGAGGGCTGCTCTGGAATCTGCATTTAAATATGGTAAATCAAAGGTCGCAGAGGCCAATGTCCTGGCATGGGCATCTCTCGCTCGCAAGAAATCAAAGGGCTGGGCTTCATGACAGCTTGAGTTTTTACACAACCCAAGGTTCCTTATTTCTTTTTAGACAATTTGGTCTTGTGACCCAAGTAGACTATATTCCAAGAGAGATAATGGTATGATTGATAGTAATAACACATTTTCCCACTCAACTGCTTTCCATAAAAATAGAACTTCCCATTAACCAGATGGGCTATTACTAATAATTTTAATTAACTGGCTGGGCATGGTGGCTCATGCCTATAATCCCAGCACTTTGGGAGGCCAAGGCGGGCGGATCTCTTGAGGTCAGGAGTTTGAGACCAGCCTGGCCAACATGGGGAAACTCTGTCTCTACTAAAAATACAAAAATTAGGTGGGCGTGGTGGTGGGCGCTTATAATCCCAGCTACTCGGGAGGCTGAGGCAGAAGAATCGTTTGAACCCAGGAGGCGGAAGTTGCAGTAAGCCGAGATCGCCCCACTGTACTCCAGCCTGGGCAACAGAGTGAGACTCTTTTTTGAGAGTCTGTCTCAAAACAAACAAAAAAAATTAATTAGACTAAAAAGTCCTACAAAATTTTGAAGGTAGCTGATGAGTACACAAGAGTTCATATATTTTTTGTAGGCTTGAACATTTCTGTAAGTTTCAGAAACTAAGTCCTATAAGTTGAAGAAAAATATTTTTAAAATTCTAACATCTATAGCTGATTATGTTTATCAACCCAGTCCATAATCTAACCCTGTTGTTCTTCTTGCTGAAGTGAATACTGTAAAATCTTTTCTTGGCTCAAGAATTTTCTTTGGGCATTGACATCATGTTGACTGGAGGGTTCAGAAGTTAAGAAGCTGGGTGGGACTGGTCTGAAGGCAGTGAGTCAACTGAATTGATTATTCACAGTCAGTTACGCATCCAACTGTTCATTCTACTCTTCCCCCCTTCTCACTACTGCATTTGACACTTGTGGGTTTTTTTCAATTACTCTTTTTTTTGGAGACAGGGTCTCGCCCTGTCACCCAGGCTGGAGTGCAGTGGTATGATGATGGCTCACTGCAGCTTCAACCTGCTGGGCTTAAGCGATCCTCCCGCCTCAGCCTCCTGAGTAGCTGGGACTACAGGCATGCACCATCACGTGTGGCTAATTAAAAAAATTTTTTTAGTAGAGATGGGGTTTCACTATGTCACCTAGGCTGGTCTTGAACTCCTGAGCTCAAGCAATCCTCCCACCTTGGCCTCCCAAAGTATTAGGATTACAGGCATGAGCCACTGTGCCCAGCCTCACTTAACTAGTCTTAAGGAAAAAAAAAAAAAAAAAAAAAGCCAGATGGGAGAGTCTCCCTCAATTTTTAATCCTGTTGGGTACTGTGGTCTACTCTCTTGGCCAGCTGATGCTGAGAGATCCTCTTACTGCCAATTACGTCTGTGAATTACCCTTAATTTTGAGAGAGAGAGAGATCAAGAGATCTCATAGTGAGATGCTTCTGATCAGCCTCAAAAGCCCAGACAACTTAATTGCTCCAGACTGACATTGCTAGATTTTATATATATATATGTATATAATTTTACAGTTCCTTCCAGGCTTATCTCTGAACACACTATTTTTTGTTTTTTAAAGGGGCTTAGAATTCTAAAATGTCAAGTCATTAATTACACAACAAATAGCTCTCAGAAAAAAGGTCAAGAATTTAAAACAGATATAAAGTGTTTTCCCACAAGTAGGAAGAGGAAATAAACAAGATCAGGTCCCAAGGGCAGTTCTCACAGGAGCGGCTGTGGACCTGTGGCATTTGGAGGAGGACCAAGAGAAGCGGGCTATGCCTGAGGGGAGAGGAGCGGAGCCCTCAGGAGGACCCGGCAGCTCCTTTAGAATCCTGCTGGGCCTGCCCCATTGCTGTATTTCTTCTGCTGCCATTTTTGGAATCCAGCAAAGGCAATCTGGAAACACCAGCCTGGTGAAGCCAGCACGGCCTTAAGGGCTAGGAGCCCAGCAAGACATCAACTAGTGGTCTGAGGCCTGGCCTCTCGGACCGCTGCTTCTGATAACAGAGCACTGTTATTATTATTATTATTATTTTTTGAGACGAGTTTCACTCCTGTTGCCCAGGCTGGAGTGCAATGGCATGATCTCAGCTCACCGCCACTCCGCCTCCCAGGTTCAAGCGATTCTGCCTCAGCCTCCCAAGTAGCTGGGATTACAGGCATGCGCCACCACACCCGGCCTCTCTTTAAATCTTAAAGCAAGAAGTGATTTAAATATAAAATGGGCTGGGTACAGTGGCCCACACCTGTAATCTCAGCACTTTGGGAGGCTGAGGCAGGAAGATGACTTGAGCCCAGGAGTTCAATACCAGCCTAGGCAACATTGCAAGAACCCATCTCTACAAAAAATAAAAAACAAAAAAATTGGCCAGGTGTGGTGGTGCACATCTGTAGCCCCAGCTACGCAGGAGGCTTAGGGGGAGGATCATTTGAGCCTGGGAGGTTGAGGCTGCAGCGAGCCTTGATTGCATCACTGCACTCCAGCCTACACAACAGAGCGAGACCCTGTCTCAAAATAAATAAATACATAAATATAAAATGAAATGTGGAAGTGTTGGTCAATTGATGGATTTTAAAACGTGGTCTATCTGTACAATGGAATTCTGTCACATAAAGGAATGAAGCACTATTACATGCTACAACATTGGTGAACTAAAGAAACCTCCTACATGAAGGAAGCCAGACACAAAAGGCCACATATTGTATGATTCCATTTATATAAAATGTCCAGAGCGGGCAAATTCACAGAGACAGATGGTAGATTAGTGATTGCCGGGGGCAGAGAGAAGGGAGAAATTGTTCCTCATTGCTATTACTGTTACACTAAATTTAAAAATAAGGTTGAGGGCCGGGCGCAGTGGCTCACACCTGTAATCCCAGCACTTTGGGAGATTGAGGCGGGTGGATCACCTGAGGTTGGGAGTTCGAGACCACCCTTACTAACATGGAGAAACGCTGTCTCTACTAAAAATACAAAATTAGCCAGGCATGGTGGTGCATGCCTGTAATCCCAGCTACTTGGGAGGCTGAGGCAGGAGAATGGCTTGAACCCGGGAGGCGGAGGTTGCAGTGAGCCAAGATCAAGCCATTGCACTCCAGCCTGGGCAACAAGAGCGAAACTCTGTCTCAAGAAAAAAAAAAAGGTTTAGCTGAGTACAGTGATGCAAGCGTGTAGTCCCTGCTACTGGAGGAGCTGAAGCAGGAGGACTGCTTGAGACCAGGAGTTTGAGGCTGCAGTGAGCTATAATCGCACCTGTGAATAGCCACTGCAGGCTGAGCACAGTGGCTCACGCCTGTAATCCTAGCACTTTGGGAGGCCAAGGCAGGCAGATCACTTGAGGTCAGGAGTTCAAGACCAGCCTGGCTAACATGGTGAAACCCCATCTCTACTAAAATAGAAAAATTAGCTGAGCGTGGTGGTGTGCACCTGTAGTCCCAGCTACTTGGGAGGCTGAGGCAGGAGAATCACTTGAACCCAGGAGGCAGAGGTTGCAGCGAGCCGAGATCACACCCTTGCACTCAAGCCTGGGTAACAGAGTGAGACTCCGTCTCAAAAAAAAAAAAAAAAAAAAAAAAAAAAGCTATTGCACTCTAGCCTGGGCAACACAGCAAGACCCCACCTCCTAAAAAATAGTTTAGGCTACTCTGCCTATGGGGTAGCCCTGCTTCGCCTATGGAGCAGCCACCCTTAAAATTTAAAAACAAAACAAAACAAAACTACAGCTTAGATTGTGAAACAAAAATAAAATCTCAGGACCTCCAACTCACTATGCCAAAAGGAAAATAACAGCTTAGGAACTGAGTCACACACAAAAAAACTGCCTTCCTTTTGTTCCACGACAGCTGTAATTTCACATGCTAACTTTATCTGGTGTCAAATGCAGACCAACTGAGAGCTGGATGAATGCACTACTGACTTTTCCCCATTCCCTTCTTTTCCCATGGAAAACGTGGATTCACTGAGCACCAATCAGAGCCTCATCGGAATGTGACCACTTGCCTCATCACCTACCCTTCTCCCCTTTTTTCTTTTCCTCCTTCCCCTCCTGCTCACTGTTTCCCTTTTAAACACTGAAGTCCTCAAAGCCTCTTTGGAAAAAGCACAGGAGACACAGATCTTTTTTATTTTCTTATTTTTTATTTTTTTGAGACAGAATCGCTCTGTCACCCAGGCTGGAGTGCAGTGGCACGATCTTGGCTCACTGCAGCCTCTACCTCCTGGGCTCAAGTGATTCTTGTAACTCAGCCTCCTGAGCAGCTGGAATTAACAGGCGTGCACCAAGACATCCAGCTAATTTTTGTATTTTTAGTAGAAATGGGGTTTTGCCACCTTGCCTAGGCTGGTCTCGAACTCCTGGCCTCAAGTGATCCACCAGCCTTGGCCTTCCAAAGTGCTGGAATTACAGGTGTGAGCCACCACACCTGGCCAGGAGACAGATCTTACTGTGACTTGTGTTTCTTTTTCCCGGGGGTATCCTCAACCTGGGCAAAATAAACCTCTAAATTAATTGAGCTGCCTCAGTCATTTTTTGGTTTACAGGATTGTAAATGATTACATATTCATAAAATTACATTTTAAATAGTTTTTGTGTTGCAAATAAGGCCATGGGCTATTCAGCTTTAATGATTCCAATATCTCTTAGTTTTATCAGCTTATGAAGAGCAGGCAAAAAATAGAGAAGAAACCATAACAATTACAGTAGAACAAAAATAGCTGTTTTCTTGTCTGAGCATTCTTAGCAAACATATCTAGAAGTTATTTGTTTCCAAAAACAACTTGAGAAATAAAAGCACACAATCAATGTAATACACCTCTTGCTATGTCTAACTACATAGTGCAGCTCATTCTGGAGTCTTGATGCTTCATTTTCCTCATTTTCTTTAAACAAACAAAAAATTTTTTTTTGAGATAGGGTCTGTTGCCCAGGATGGAGTGCAGTGGTGCAATCACAGGTCCCTGCTGCCTCGACCTCCCTGGGCTCAGGTGATCTTCCTACCTCAGCTCCCTACCGCCCCAGGTAGCTGGGACTACAGGTGTGCACCACCACGCCTGGCTAATTTCCATATTTTTTGTCGGGACAGGGTTTCACCATGTTGCCCAGGCTGGTCTCGAACTCCTGGCCTCAAGCACTCCTCCTGCTTTGCCCTTCCAAAGTGCTGGGATTACAGGCGTGAGCCACTGCACCTAGCCAATGAAAAGGTTTTAAAAAAATTAAAATGGGTTGCTCTAGGCCTATACATAACTTTATTTATTTATCTGATTCGTTATATTTTCAAAAACAAACCAGTATTTTTGCATTTGGAAGAAGACAGAGGAATCTGAAACAGATGAGGAATAAGAGAAGCCAAAGGCTGTGTGCTGCCTCAGAACAACACCTGGGGACATATTTGGCAAAACTGCGGCCTGCACCCTTCTTGGACCAAATGCTTAAACTGTGCCTGCACAAAAGCACCGCACATCAAGTCCTTAGAGCACGACACCAGGTAGATGGAGGCAGTACCAAAGGCACAACTTCTCTGCTAACAACCAAAGTCTGCCCATTTCTAGGAGTTCTGCTTTTTTTTTTTTTTTTTCTTTTTTGAGATGGAGCCTCGCTCTGTCGCCCAGGCCAGAGTGCAGTGGCACAATCTTGGCTGACTGCAGTCTCAACCTTCCTGGTTCAAGCAATCCTCCTACCTCAGCCCCTCAGCTAGCTGTGACTGAGGCAAGAGCGCACCACCCTGTCCGGCTATTTTTTTTTTTTTTGTATTTTTTTGTAGAGATGGGGTTTTGGGGTTTTGCCATGTTGGCCAGGCTGGTCTTGAACTCCTGAGCTCAAGTGATCCACACACCTTGGCCTCCCAAAGTGCTAAGATTACAGGTGTGAGTCACTGAACCCAGGCCTACATATCATTTTTCTTATGCTTAATGCGTCCACCAACAAATAACTGGATAAGCAAAAGTGGTCTACACATATAATGGAACAGTATTCAGCCATAAAAAGGAATGAAGTTGAGATACACGTTACAACATGGATGAACCCTGAAAACATTATACTAAGTGAGAGAAGCCACTGACAAGAGATCACACATTGTGTAATTCAATTCTCAAGAAATTTCAGAATAGGCCAATCCTGGCTGGGCGTGGTGGCTCATGCCTGTAATCCCAGCACTTTGGGAGGATGATGTAGCCAGATCACCTGAGCTCAGGAGTTCCAGACTAGCCTGGCCAACATGGTGAAACCCCATCTCTACTAAAAAAATAAAAATTAGCCAGGTGTGGTGGCGGGCGCCTGTAATCTAAGCTAGAGGCTGAGGCAGGAGAATCGCTTGAACCCATGAGGTGGAGGTGGCAGTGAGCTGAGATCACACCACTGTACTCCAGCCTGGGCGACAGAGCGAGACTCCATCACATACACACAAAAAAAGAATAGGCCAATCCACAGAGACAGAAAGTAGATTAGTGGTTGCCAGAGGCTAAGTGAGGCGGGGAAGTAAGAAGTGACTGCTAATAGGTATGGATTTTGGGGGGCAGGATGATGGAAATGTTCTAAAATTATAGAGTGGTGGTTGTTACACAACACAGCCAGTATACTAGAAACCACTAAATTATATGCTTTACGAGAGTCAATTTTATGGTATGTGAATTATATCCCAATAAAGCCATTATTTAAAAAAAAGAATCGGCAGGGACAATTACTAAAAGTGAGGAGTCCTGGACCCACCCTAGACCAAACAAAGCTGACTGCCAGAGTAGGATGTAGGAATTTATATTTGTAAGTTTCCCAAAGAGTTCACAGGCATAGTAATAAGAGTTGCTGGCCTAGAGTTGAATCATGGGGGCTATTTTCATGTCACTTGCATTGTCAGTCAGCATCAGAAATACTCTATTTTGCCCTCTCCTTTGTAAGGCAGTATTTATTTTTTGAGACAAAGTCTTGCTCTGTCACCCAGACTGGAGTGCAGTGGTACCATCTCAGCTCACTGCAACCTCTGCCACCCGGGTTCAAGCGATTCTCATGCCTCAGACTCCTGAGTAGCTGGGACTCCTGGCGTGTGCCACCACGCCCAGCTGATTTTTGTGGTTTTAGTAGAGATGGGGTTCCACCATGTTGGCCAGGATGGTCTCGAACTCCCGACCTCAGGTGATCTGCCCGCCTTGGCCTCCCTAAATGCTGGGATTACAGGCGAGAACCACTGTGCACAGCCTGTAAGGCGGTATTTTACTCCAGTAAATACTTCTGTTTCAGAGCATCTTGGGAATCTGACGCAGGTGTTACCAGCACAAAGCGCGTGCACCTTTTCCTGGAACCCAGATGCTGATGCTTGGAGATGCTGCTCTGCTGATTCTTCCCTCCACAGCCTTCAATATCAAGGCTCCCCCGTACTCTAAAGGAGGCCTCAGGACCAGGAGCATCAACGGAGTAATTTCAGGAATTTCTGTCCTTATAAATACTCAGTCATTGACAATAATACTTTCTTTTAACATCTTGAAGGCCAGTGCAGTGGCTCAAGCCTGTAATCCCAGCACTTTGGGAGGCCGAGGCGGGTGGATCACTTGAGTTCGAGACCAGCCTGGCCAACATGGTGAAACCGTCTCTACAAAAATACAAACATTATCTGGGCGTCGTGGTGGGCGCCTGTAATCCCAGCTACTCGGGAGGCTGAGGGAGGAGAATCGCTTGAACCTGGGAGGCAGAGGTTGTAGTGAGCCGAGATCGCACCACTGCACTCCAGCCTGGGTGACAGAGTGAGACCCTGTCTCAAAACAACAACAACAAAAACAACTTGATCAGTATTTTCCTGACCAACACCTGTCAGTTTGTCTGACAAATGAAGCCGCTGGGAATCTGTGGCTCGGGCAGCCTGACTGGACTGACCACACTGTGTGACGTGCCGGATGCCAGAGGCAGCTAAAGATGCATATCATTCTCACTTTCATAAACCCGGGAAGGATTTTTTCACATCTGCAGAACATTCTAACATATAGAGATGCATTTGGCTAGCTTAGTAGTTTAGAAACACACTTTGGACTTGACAATATTTGTAAATCATGCTTTTTACCATTCTCTAGAGGGTTAAAATAGAAGAAGTGCAATTTAGTGGCCATCTTGGATAGGAACACTAAATTACAGTGTGTAGAAAGACTCAGTGGCGTCAGTCCTCCAGAGTTAATGCTCAATAACTGCCAGGGTCACCTCTCTGATCAAGGCTAGTATGAGTTTGCCATAAATCATTAAAGCATGAGTTATAAAAGTTATGAAATACGCTAATACAGGTAAAATACGGTTTAATAGTCTGAATTCAGATAAATGTATTTTTTGAATAAAAAAGTACACTTCCTTTTGTTTCTTTTGTGTATTACAGATCGCCAAACAGGGAAGAGTCAGGTTCCAACTTATTTCAACTTTCAAATATGTAAACTTGGTCTTCCTTCTCTCTGTTCTCAGGTAGGCCGGAAATCCAGCTAAGAAACCCTTTTTGTTTCTCATCTCTACAGAAATCAATGTTAGTGTTCCTATCATTTTTTTGTGATGAAGAAATTGAGCCTCAGGGAGTTAGGTCACATGTTTAAGTTCATACAATAACTCACAAGTAATGGGTCTATGTTTTGAATCCAAGTCTAGTGCTCCTTCGACAATATTCCTGTGGTCTCATACCTAATATAGACTAGAACTAGACTCTAGCTCATCATTACGAATGTCTGTCTTGCTCACCTCTTCAAGATCAGCAACTGTTTTATACTTCTACACCATACCACACTTCAGAAACATTTGTTAATTAAGTGTGATGGGAGAAAGTTTTTTGGTGTGTTTGGATCTGTTTTTTTATGGTTGTATGATTATATATTTCCTTTTTTTTTTCTTTTTCTGAGACGGAGTCTTGCTCTGTCGCTTAGGCTGGAGTGCAGTGGCGCAATCTCACTGCAAGCTCTGCCTCCCGGGTTCACGCCATTCTCCTGCCTCAGCCTCCAGAGTAGCTGGGACTATAGGTGCCCGCCTCCACGCCCAACTAATTTTTTGTATTTTTAGTAAAGATGGGTTTTCACCGTGTTGGCCAGGATGGTCTCGATCTCCTGACCTCGTGATCTGCCCGCCTCAGCCTCCCAAAGTGCTGGGATTACAGGCATGAGCCACCGCGCCCGGCCTGATTATATATTTCTATACTTTGGGAATATATCCTAACAGAATCCTAAGGATGTAAAAAGTGTTTGCATAAATATTCATAGCTGTTACTTATAATATTGAAAAGTTAAAAGCTACTCAAAAGTTAAGCAATGTAATGGTAATGTAAACTATAATTTAGCTATTCAGTGGAATACAGCTATTCAATGGAATATTACAACGTAAATTAAATTATGTTTAAGAAGACTACGATTCTATAGAGACAGAAAGTAGGCTGGCGATTGCTGAGGTTAGGAGTGGGTGGGTGGGAGGAATAAGGAGTGACTGCTAACAGGTTTGCATTTCTTTCCAGGGTGACGAAAGTGTTCTAAAATTGATGGTGGTGATGGGTTGCACAACTCCACAAATACACTAAAAACTCTGCACTTTTTTTTTTTTGAGATGGAGTCTCACTCACTCTGTTGCCCAGGCTGGAGTGCAGTGGCGCAATCTCAGCTCACTGCAACCTCCGCCTCCTGGGTTCGAGAGATTCTCCTGCCTCAGCCTCCCAACTAGCTGGGATTGCAAGTGTGCACCACCATGCCCAGCTAATTTTTGTATTTTCAGTAGAGATGGGGTTTCGCCATGTTGGCCAGGCTGCTCTCGAACTCCTGACCTCAAGTGATCTGCCGGCCTCGGCCTCCCAAAGTGCTAGGATTACAGGTGTGAGCCACTGCACCCAGCCAAAACTGTACATTTTAAATGTGTACACATTAAACTATACACTTTAAATGGGTGAATTGTATGGCATGTGAATTATATCTCAATCAAGCTATTATTTAAAAAGAAAATTTTAGGCTGGGTGCAGTGACTCACGCCTGTAACCCCAGCACTTTGGAAGGCCAAGGCTGGTGGATCACCTGAGGTCAGGAGTTCAAAACCAGCCTGGCCGACATAGTGAAACCCCGTCTCTACTAAAAATACCAAAAAAATTAGGCGGGCATGGTGGCGGGCGCCTGTAGTACCAACTACTCAGGAGGCTGAGGCAGGAGAATCGCTTGAACCCAGGAGGCGGAGGTTGCATGGAGCCAAGATTGCGACACTGCACTCCAGCCTGAGCGACAGAGCAAGACTCTGTCTCAAAAAAATAAAAAAAGAAAATTTTAAACTGAAGCTAGAAAGAAAAAAGAAGACTATTATTAAATGGAAAAAACGTTCCTGTTGTAATGTTAGCCAAAAGAAACAGAATCCAAAAGCTTGTGTCCAAAATGAATGAAACAATGTTTAAAAGGGGCAGGGGAGGAGGAATTTATTACTATTCAAAACTGCACACAAAAGAAAATGACTGGAAGTAAATTTAATGAGGGAGTAACAGTAGTTGCCATTGGGTAAGAGACTTTGATTTTTTTTTTTTCCATTCTCTAACATCTATATTTCTAACAACAACCCCCCTCCCCACCAGATTTCCAAATTTTCTATTATAAGCATGTATTATAATTGCTATTGCAAATACAGCAGGGGAGAGGGGGAATATAAACGCTGCTGTTGTCTGTGGATGTCTGGGTCTGCCCTGCAGTGCCCAGCAAGTCCCACAGCTGCCTTGCAGCCACGACCACAGCTGCAGGGCATCCAGCTCAGGGGAGTTCATCACTCCGCACCGGTTTTGCTTTGCCATCATATCTCCTGAAGGGAAGGCTAAGTGATACTTTATTCTCATTAGCTCCTTTCCCTTAGAGACGACCAAGATTTAGATCCTGTTCTACAGTAACCACATCCCAGTACAGATGTTTCAATGGGTCCAAAGAGCGATTATGTGGAAACCAATGGCTAAAGGGAAATACAGTCATCCCTTGGTATCCTCGGGGGATTGGTTCCAGGATGTCACTCAGATACCAACATTCATGGATGCTCAAGTCCCATAAAAATGGCATAGTATTTGGATATAACCTATGCACATCCTTCCATATACTTAATTTAAAAACTTTTTTCAAGAGACAAGGTCTCGCTCTGTCGCCAGGCTGGAGTACAGTGGTGGCATCATGGCTCACTGCAGCCTCAACCTCCTAGGCTCAAGTGATCCTCCCACCTCAGCCTCCTGAGTAGCTGGGACTACACGTGTGAGCCACTAGGCTCAGCTAATTAAAAAAAAATTTTTTTTTGTAGAGACAGAGTCTTGCTATGTTGCCCAGACTGGTCTTGAACTCCTGGCCTCAAGCAACCCTCCCACCTTGGCCTCCCAAAGTGCTAGGATTACAGATGTGAGCCACCACCAGGCCTGGCCCTTCCACATACTTTAAATCATTTCTAGATTACTTATAATACCCAATACAACCTAAATGCTATGTAAATAGTTGTTATACTGTGTTGTTTAAGAAATAATGACAAGAGAAAAATAGTCTGTACATGTTCAGTGCAAATGCAAACACCCCAGGCATAACTACATTGTACACATCTGCAATGTAACACATTCTGGAATGTTTTTTTTCTGAGTATTTTCAGTCTGTGGTTGATTGAATCCTCGGATGCGGAACTCACAGATACAAAGGGCCTGTTATAGTCACGTAATTCATTCTTGCAACTAATATTTGTGCCTGCTTCTCTCAGGGAACAGAGTGAAACCTGGGAGAAATGTAAAATAGATTAATTTGCCCTCTGACAGTTTCCATTCTCATACAGGAAATAGGATGCACATGAATGTCTCCAATACAAAACACAGTCTGATAAGCAAAACAGGTGAAAGTGAATGCCACTTGTGGAAGAGCAGCCCTGAGTTGGGCTTGAAGATTGGGCTGAATTTCGTTTGGGGTACGTGGCTGGAAGGCACAGATATTTGCATAATCTCAGAATGACTAATATTTAAGGAAGCACCAGCCACTGAATGAAAAGCAACACTGACTCCATAAGGAGGAGACGCCCAAATGATTTTTAGGATTTATTTGTAGGGGTCAAGCAACACACAAACCAAGGCAGAATCTGTGAACACAACTTGTGTAGACTTTCTGAAAGCTGTTGCCAAGATGATACCAGAAGCATAATGACCTTTAAATTTTTAAATTTTGCGCCAGGCGTGGTGGCTCATGCCTGTGATCCCAGGTCTTTGGGAGGCTGAGATGGACAGATCACTTGAAGCCAGGAGTTCAAGACCAGCCTGGCCAACATGGTGAAACCGTCTCTACTAAAAACACAAAAATTAGCCAGGCGTGGTGGCACATGCCTGTAATCTCAGCTACTCGGGAGGCTGAGGCAAGAGAATCGCTTGAACCTGGGAGGCGGAGGTTGCAGTGAGCGAAAATCGCACCACTGCACTCCAGCCTGGGCGACAGAGCAAGACTCCATCTCAAAAAAAAAAAAAATTAATTTTGAAATAATTTCAAGTTTACAGAACCGTTGCAAGAATAGTACAGAAAATTTATATACTCTTTATCCAAATTCACCAAGTTTTCACATCCCCTCCTCCTCAGACTTGTTAAAATGCTCTTTCGGAGGCTCAGCTTAAATGAGTGCTATCCAGCCATCAGGAGCCTTCAGTGCTCATGAGTATAAAAGAACACAGAATTTTACAACACCAGTGTACTGAAGTAAGCATGCCCAGGTCCAAGAGACAATTCAACCCCCGTCCCAGCCCCAACCGTCCACCAACCGTCTAGGGGGACACTGAATACTTTTTTCCTTCTTCTTCTTCTTCTTATTTTTATGTGGAGATGGGGTCTTGCTATTTTGCCCAGGCTGGTCTAGAACTTCTGGACTCAGGGGATCTGCCTGCCTTGGCCTTCCAAAGTGCTGGGATTACAGGCGTGAGCCATCATGCCAGGCCCCTATGATCGTTTTAAACACGAATCTGTATCCATACGGCTGGAGCTGAGTAAACTTTGGCTGCTAAGTAAACTAAAGCCCCCATTAGGTTTGCCTCTAGCCTGGCCCAGGAAGTTTGGTGTGAACTGATCATTCTCTGCATTATGGAGGTCACAAGAGCAGCCCTCAAGAAGTCCCTCTCCGGCTGGGTGTGGTGGCTCACGCCTGTAATCCCAGCACTTTGGGAGGCTGAGGCGGGCAGATTACCTGAACTCAGGAGTTTGAGACCAGTCTGGCCAAAATGGCAAAACCAAAATTAGCCAGGTGTGGTGGCGGGTGCCTACAATCCCAGCTACTTGGGAGACTGATGCAGAAGGATTGCTTGAACCCGGGAGGCAGAGGTTGCAGTGAGCCAAGATCATGCCACCGCACTCCAGCCTGGGCGACACAGCGAGGCTCTATCTCCAAAAAAAAAAAAAAAAAAAAGTCTCTTTCCCTCCCAGAGGAGACTCTTGTGACACTGAAGGTGCTAGGAACATCTGAAGTCTTAGTAAGGCTGTTGTCAGGAGACCTAACCTTTCTGAGGACCTAAAGAGCGTATGGAGGGCTGGGTGCGGTGGTTCACGCCTGTAATCCCAGCACTTTGGGAGGCTGAGGCGGGCAGATTACAAGGTCAGGAGTTCGAGACCAGCCTGGCCAACATGGTGAAACCCCGTCTCTACTAAAAATACAAAAATTAGCCAGGCATGGTGGCGGGCGCCTGTAATCCCAGCTACTCGGGAGGCTGAGGCAGGAGAATCACTTGCACCCGGGAGGCACAGGTTGCAGTGAGCCGAGATCACGCCACAGCCTGGGTGACAGAGCAAGACTCCATCTAAAAAAAAAAAAAAAAAAGAGCATATGGAAAGTGTCACAACTTCCACAAGGAAGATCTGCTGAACCCTTGAATTTAAATAGGCCACAGTATCAAAAGGTGTATAATTTTCCTCCTCGCTTGCGTCCTTCCTTCCAATAAAACCCTACTGAAAAAACTCTGGCCTTATATTGACATAGATGAAGGAGAAATTTCTGTGGGAAATTAAAAATAAATGGCAGGTATACCTTCTTCAGTTCTTGTTTGGATCTACAATCTAGCAGAAAGTCCATCTCACATCCCCATTTCCACCCCTAACGCCCCGGCAGGGCCATATGTGAGTGAAAAACATTCACGAGAGGCTGCAGAGTCCGGATGAGCAGAAGGAGGAGCTGAGCTGACAGGAGGAACGGGATGATCGAATCCTTTTCCCATCCCCCGGTCTATTTATAGAGTCATCTGCCTTCAGGAAATGCTGAGCCCCTTCTCCCAGGACCCTGTTGGGAGTGACGCCTGTGCTGGCTGACCCAGCCTTCCACATCCTCCTCCTGGCCTCAGCAGCTCTCCCCTTGTGACCCAGTGGGTTACTGGGAACCCAGCCTGTAAATGACAGTGCTTCTCAGAGGTCCCAGTCTAGTGAGGAAATTCAAGGAGGAAAGGCAAAACAACAACAACAACAAAAAAAAAAACCTTAATGATACTGGAAAAGCGCCTGGCACGGAGAGGCTCCTCAACACCAACACAGGGAGGGAACAGGTGGGACGCCAGGGCTGCAGGTGACAACACTGTGGCCCGGGGGGTTTTTGGCTCACCTAGCCTATCACCTGGCCACATGGTGGCAGAGGTAGAAGCAGAACCCAGGGCTCCTGTTACCCTGTCTGGGGCTCATTCACCTCCTCACCCTCCTTTCCATTGCCTCAGGGGACTCAGGTTTCCATGGAGAAGCTGTCACAGGAGAACCTGGATCTGCTAGTTACATGTTCCATGTTCTTGAAGGCATTTCTTTTCCTTTTTTTTTTTCTTAGCTGAAGAGCCACTTCTTCAGAAACCCAGAGAGATTTGTGAAGTTCGTGTTTCTGGTGATTTTTTTTTTTTTTTAGAAGTGAGAAATGTTCTTTGTTATTATTAGGCTGTTGAGAGATTTTGTTTTTCTTTGTTTTTTTGTTTTTGTTTTTGTTTTTTGCTTTTTGAGACAGCATCTCTCTCCGTTGCCGAGGCTGGAGTGCAGTGATGTGAATACAGCTTCGACCTTATGTCCAGCAATCTTCCTGCTTCTGCCTCCCAAGTAGCTGGAATGACAGGCGTGCACCACCACGCCCAGCCTGGAGATTTTTTAAAAAACAACAAAAAACAAAACACATTTGCCTTATAGCTACCAGATAACATTAGCCACGAGGCCGGGCACGGTGGCTCATGCCTGTAATCCCAGCACTTCGGGAGGCCGAGGCAAGCGGATCATCTGAGGTCAGGAGTTGGAGACCAGCCTGGCTAACATGGTGAAACCCTGTCTCTACTAAAAACACAAAAATTAGCTGGGCGTGGTGGTGCATGCCTGTAATCCAAGCTACTCAGGAGGCTGAGGCAGGAGAGTCACTTGAGCCCGGGACACAGAGGTTGCAGTGAGCCGAGATCACGCCACTGCATTCCAGCCTGGGCAACAGAACGATACTCCGTTTCAAGAAAGAAAAAAAAAGAACAGTCTGGGTGCTGTGGCTCATGCCTGTAATCCCGGCACTTTGGGAGGCTGAGACAGGCAGATCACTTGAGGTCAGGAGTTTGAGACTAGCCTGGCCAACATGGTGAAACCCTGTCTCTATTAAAAATACAAAAAAATTAGCTGGACCTGGTGGCGTGCGCCTGTAAACCCAGCTTCTCTGGATGCTGAGGCAGGAGAATTGCTTGAATGCAGGAGGCAGCATTTGCAGTGAGCCGAGATCATGCCATTGCACTCCAGCCAGCCAGCCAGAGTGAGACTCCGCCTCAAAAACAAAAACAAACAAAAAAACGAAAACAAAAAACATTAGCCATGGGCTCCTGCTGAATGCTTTTTCTTCTTTTATAAGAAAAGAAGAAAAAGTTGATGTTCTAACAGAATGTATATAACCTTGTGCTACATCTTGTATGGTTGGCTTCAAATGTTATTTATACATTTTTTATTGAAGGTTTCACATATTTATGTTTTGACACCTCAAATTAAGCTGCAATGATGAATGAACAGCTGATACTAATTGAGCACTTACTATTCCCTAAGCAAGATTTTACACAGGTCATTTAGTTTAATGTTCACAGTAAGCTTACTATTGCCTCCCCTTCTCAGATGTGTACATTAAGGCCTGGAGGGATTAACTTTTCCCAAGGCTGCGTGGGTGCTGAATGCGTCAGGGTGTCTGACTCCAGGGTCCAGGTGCCTAACGCCTACAGGTCCACCTTGACGGCACCGTACGGGCCTTCCACTCCTCAATCCAGATTAGGAACTTGGGAAATAGTTATGATTTTATTTTATTCAAGCACCCAGTCTCCTCCCTTCCCCTTCTCCGTCCCCTGCACACCATGCATGCTGTGACACCAAGGCCCTGCCTGGCCAGATCCTCTACTTCCAGAGGCAGCCCTCAGGCTGCCATTTTGTGGCTTCTTTTCCCTCTGAAGGCTTTCCTGCTGTTGGTTTTGATCTGACCTCACTGGATAGTAATCCTGAGAATGGGAGGAAGGACCACCCGGTGTGATCTGTCCTGGTCTCTGAGCACCTGGACAGCCCTGGGGCCTGTGCCTCCCAGGGCTGGAGGCTCACGCTGCACCACTAAACAGCCCACTTGAATGGAATGCACCCGCAGGTCACGTTCGTTTGCTTGCTTCCTGGCACAACATCTCCCTCTCCAGCTGTGCTACCCGCAGAATCCTCTTTCCCACCTCCTTTCTCCCTCTTGCCTTCCTGTCCTCCTCTTCCTTTCCTCCCCTCAGACTCTTCCCACCCTCTTTTGCTGGCTTCTGTTCTTTCCATGAGCAGAGAGTTTCCAGGCCTGGCTCCCGGCCAGCACATTTGGACAAAAGGCAGCAATCTTAGAGGGAGACGTCATCTCCCATCCCCTTGCTTGGGGCCAGCACAAGAGAATGGAGCTGAGGCTACTCCTGCAGCTGCTCCCGGGTTCTGAGAAAAAGTTTGAGAGAGCCTTTATCATAAGGATTAAAAGCAAAGGGTTTGGAATCAGACAGACCCAGGTTTAAATTCCAGTGAACTTGGAGATCTGCGGGACCTCGATCAAGATACATTTCTAAGCCTTAGTTCTCGCCTCTGTAAAATGGTGATAATGGTAGCACTTACTTTAAGAGACTGGTAAGGATTAGATGAAATTGCACCTGTAAAACATTCAGCACAGTGCATAGCCCAGAAAAAGCGCTCAGCAAATGTCTTCCATTATTCTAAGGTGAACTTAACCCTGCCAAATAATACTAATAAGTAATAATGCTCTAACATATTATTGTAAATATTTATCTTATTTATTTTTAGTTTAGTTTAGTTTTTTGAAATGGACTCTTGCTCTGTCGCCCAGGTTGGAGTGCAGTGGCACAATCTCGGCTCACTGCAACCTCCACCTCCAGAGTTCAAGCAATTCTTGTGCCTCAGTCTCCCGAGTAGCTGGGACTACAGGCGCACACCACCATGCCTGGCTAATTTTTTTTGTATTTTTGGTAGAGACGGGGTTTCACCATGTTGGCCAGGCTGGTCTCGAACTCTTGCCTGCCTGCCTTGGCCTCCCTAAGTGCTGGGATTATAGGTATGAGTCACTGCACCCGGCCTATTTTTATTTTTAATTTTATTTATTTATTTTTTGAGATGAGATCTTACTCTGTCACCCGGGATGAGTGCAGTGGTGCAATCACAGTTCACTGCAGCCTCAAACTCCCAAGCTCAAGCAGTCCTCCTGCCTCAGCCTCCCAATTAGCTGGGACCAAAGGCGTGCACTGCAACAACTGGCTAATTTTTTTTTTTTTGTAGAGACATAGAAACAGGGTTTTGATTTGTTGTCCGGGCTGGTCTCTAACTCCTGGGCTCATGCAATCTTCCCACCTCAGCATCCCAAACTGCTGGGATTACAGCTGTAAGCCACCATGCCCAACATACATTAATTCTTTTTTTTTTTTTTTTAAGACAGAGTTTCACTCTTGTCCTCCAGGCTGGAGTGGTTCAAGCAATTTTCCTGTCTTGGCCTCCCGAGTAGCTGGAACTACAGGCGTGTACACCATGCCCAACTAATTTTTGTATTTTTAGTAGAGATGGGGTTTCACCACGTTGGCCAGGCTTGTCCCGAACTTGACCTCAAGTGATCTGACAGCTTCGGCCTCCCAAAGTGCTGGGATTACAGGTGTAAGCCACTGTGCCTGGCCAGCATACATTAATTCTTAATGAATTAGTAATAACAATACCATGTTCTCAACTCACCTGCAGGGCTGCTTACGCAGCCTCATTTGTTTGCAAGTGTGGGTAAGCTCTAAACTACTCTCCAACATACAAGTGCTGTTATAATCTGTAAAAGCTGGTTTTGGAATTAGAAGGTGACCTGATCCCCTTCCCTTTGCAGCAGAAGTCAGGGTGCACAGTGACCTGTTAGTCCTCAGTTGCACTGGCTATGGTGCCAACTGTGAAAGTAAGGCGGAGGTCGCCCTCAGACCAGCGCAGCTTGCTCTGCCTGACCTGAGACCCTACTTCTGTTTGTTTCCTATCTGTGCCTGGTGTTTTGTACTCAGAAGTTGTGCAATGCCTGGAAATGTGCTCATTTTTATTTAGCTAACTTTCAAGATACGGGAAATCCCCTTTGGCCTAAAATTTCTTCTTTTTTTTTTTGAGGTGGAGTCTTGCTCTGTCACCCAGGCTGGAGTGCAGTGGCGCGATCTCAGCTCACGGCAACCTCTGCCTCCCAGGTTCAAGGCATTCTCCTGCTTCAGCCTCCCGAGTAGCTGGAACTACAGGCATGCGCCACCACGCCCGGCTAATTTCTTTGTATTTTTAGTAGAGACGGGGTTTCACCATGCTGGTCAGGCTGGTCTCGAACTCCTGACCTCAAATGATCTGCCTGCCTCGGCCTCCCAAAGTGCTGGGATTACAGGCATGAGCCACTGCACCTGGCCTATAATTTCATTTAGTTAATCTGAGCCAGCATTGATCAGTTTAAAACTAATCAATATGATTAATCAGCAAGCTGGAGACAGTTCTCTTTGAGGTGCTATTGGGAATACACAAGTATAAAAAATGGTCCCTGCCCTCAAGCTAGAGATAAAAGATATAAACCCTATCAACCAAATGGCAATAAAAGATTGCAATTGTTCAAAACAGAAAGACAAGGTTGGTTCAGGGAATGCCTGACACGCCCTTAAACTCACAGAAAACTCAAGAGGAATCCATGAAGATCTATTTTTTCAAAGACAATTAGGACAACCAAAACAGAATGGTGTCTAGGGTGAAAGGCAGTATTCAAAATTAACCGCAGAGGTGTGCAGGAGCGCCATTAGAGACTGGGTGGAGGAATACATTCGAACACGGTGGCAAATGTTATGAAACAAATATAAACTGTAGAAATTTGGAGGAGGGCAATGAAAGGGGAGCCACGGACTGCTTCAAAGAGGTAGTGCCTGGTGGCCAAGAAAGACTCCATTGGATTCCAAGAGTTGGGGAAGGGAAAGTGCTCCTGAGGAGGCCAGTGCATGGAGTAAAGAACAAGGCAAAGCCTGCCCAGCATGAAGACCGCCTGCTAGGACAGGAGCACCAGGACTCACGTGGGAGCCAGGGAGAAGACGGACCCGGCAGCAGGCTAGATGTTGGGATGTTCTGAAATAAGAAAGAGGAGTGAAGGTTTGCTAACCAAGGGAAATAAGGAGGCCACAGAATGTAATGATAATATGTTCTCTTTTGGACACATTAAGGTGAGAGTGGTACATTCAAGAGGCAGTGAGAGGTAATGAGCTAACGTTCTGTATAAAGAACAACTCAGAGGTCCAGTTTGGGAGGGAGCGATGAAACTGAGCATGATGAACTGAGGGAGACAGTGAAGAGGGAGAAGGTAGTGAACAAGTGAGGCACGGGTTGCTCCTATGGTGCTCTTGTTACTTCACTCTCTACATGGTGTCTTTTATGTTTCTTTCTCTCTCTTTTTTTTTTTTTTTGAGATGGAGTCTCATTCTGTCGCCCAGGCTGGAGTTCAGTGGCGCAATCTCAGCTCACCACAACCTCCACCTCCTGGGTTCAAGCAATTCTGCTGCCTCAGCCTCCCGAGTAGCTGGGATTACAACAGGTGCCTGCCACCATGCCCGGCTAATTTTTGTATTTTTAGTGGAGACGGGGTTTCACCATGTTGGCCAGGCTGGTCTCGAACTCCTGACCTCAAATGAGCCACCGCGCCAGGTCTTTTTTTTTTTTTAAGACAGGGTCTCACTCTGTCACCCTGGCTGGAGTGCAGTGGCACCATCGTGGCTCACTGCAGCCTCGACCTCTTGTGCTCAAGTGATCCTCCCACCTCAGCCTCCTGAGTGGCTGGGACCACAGGCATGTACCACCATGGCTGGCTAACTTTTGTATTTTTCTCAAAGACATGGTTTCACCATGTTGCCCAGGCTCTTTGTATGTTTCTTTACCTGGGCCTTCCAACTAGACAGGGAGTTCTAGTGGCAGAACACGCGCACTGGCTTCTTTCTATTCCCTACAATGCCTAACCGAGACTTTGGTCTACTGTGAGGGTTGCATAAATACTTGTTGAATAAGAACAGGAGGAATCAGTGAAGAACTCTTCTTTGAAAGACAATTAAAACAACCAAAACAGTATGGTGTCTACACTGAGGAGGCAGTATTCAAAATACATAACAGGCTGGGCTCACACCTGTAATCCTAGCACTTTGGGAGGCCAAGGCGGGAGGATCATTTGAGGTCAGGAGTTCGAGACCAAATTGACCAACACGGTGAAAGCCTGTTTCTACTAAAAATAAAATAAAATAAAATACAAAAAATTAGCCAGGCATGGTGGCACACACCTGAAATTTCAGCTACTTGGGAGGCTGAGGAAGGAGAAACACTTAAACCTGGGAGGCGGAGGTTGCAGTTAGCCAGGATCATGCCACTGCGCTCCAGTCTGGGCAACAGAGTGAGACTCTGTCTCAAAAAAAACCAAAAAACAAAAAAACACAACAAAATTATAACAAAGGTGTGCAGGAGCCCAACAAGCAGAATGGCCTTATTGTTAACCCTTTTATGGCCAGATCTTGGCAGGGGGAGAGTTAGTGGTCCTGGGAGTGTGGGACACCCTATTTACCAACCAGAATAGAAGTATTTCAGTATTTTGACAAGTGGCGCAGATTCATCACTGCACCCATTTTACATCCACCTTGACTTGGGTTTCAAGAAGGAAGGGTCAGGGGTGTGTCAAGTGCATTAGTGAGATCAAGAAGCATGAGAACAGGGAACTGGCCACAGACGAACCATTAGTAACCTAAGATATGGTTTCAGCAGATGGATAGGAATAGAAGCCAGATTTCGGGGGTGTGGGGAAGGAACATGTGGATCTGCCTCGTGGGACTCTTGCATTTGTTCTGCTTCTTTCTTGGTCCCAAAAGGAGCATTCTCTTTCTCGTTTTCTCTGACAAATTGGCAGCCTGAACCTCGGGGTTGTGTGTGTACCCAGAAGCAGCCTCTTAGCCCCTTTACCCATCTCTCTCAGTTCTGTACCAGACCAGGAATCTTGGCTGTCCTATATTCAAGGGAAAGAAGAGCCTGGAATAAGAGGCTCTCTTGGCTCTCTGTGGTGCTGGAATCTTCAAGTCTGATTGTTTTGAGAGGGATTAAGAAGCTATCTCTTCCCTGACATTTTTCCACCCTATTAGATGCATCAGTCAGCTGGAGGGTAAACAGAGGGCACTGGTCCCCTTCTGATATCCTGGAAGGTTGTCTATGTTTGTTGATTGTCACAAATACAGATGATGAAATGAACCAGATGACAGTCACCACAAGATGCCAGGGAGTTATATTTGGGGTTGGATGACCACACACTTCATGACAAATCTGAACAAATCTCATCTGCAGCTCAGAGTATTAAGTAGAGAATCCCTCTGAGTCTCCAGGGTGCTGGAGACATTGCCCTGGCTGAATATCCCAGAGCACGAGGCAAGCTGCTTTGGGAAGTTCCTTTCCATCTTCGCGGTCACCACCCCGACCAAATCTGCGGCTGAGAGACTAGTCTCACTCCAAGCTCGGGAGATGCAAGTTCTATGTCTTAGGCTGTCCTGTCATTTCTATCTAGTAACCAAACCAGAGCATATAGCTTCTCCCCCAACCAAGTTCAACCTGGACCATGCCGGGTCAGTCTGAATTGTGATTTGCTGTGTGATCCCTTACAAATGCCTCTGCTTGGTCATCTGGGGAGGTTTAGCCTATATTTACCAGGCACATGAAATGCCAAATAAAATTATAGAAGTGTCCTGTTTTAATGCTTCAAAGTTTGCTGGAAGAAGATAGGCAGTTACTATTTTTCCATGGTGAGCTGGGAGAGGCAGTGAAAGTAGAATCTGTCTCCTCTGATTCATTGAATGGGAGCAAGAAGGAAGTTCATATGCAACCTTGGACTACCCACCTGGCTTCCTCCCCTTCCCTAAACTCAAGCCTCAACTCTAGATGTGGATAAGAAAGGTGGTGGGAGATAGACAGAGGGGTGGTACCAAATCACTTCTCGCTGGGTCAACACACCTGTCCCAGCAAGGAGAATGAATGAGCATATCCAACTCTCAGCCTTTACCAGCGTGGCCACAAGGTGCAGTTTGCAGGGACAGTCCAGGTTAATTAAGCCTATTGTACATCAATTAACAACTTACTTTTAGTGCTTTTTTTCTTTTTTTGAGAAGGAGTTTAGCTCTAGTCAGCCAGGCTGGAGTGCAGTGGCGCGATCTCGGCTCACTGCAACCTCTGCTTCCCGGGTTCAAGTGATTCTCCTGCCTCGGCCTCCTGAGTAGCTGGGACTACAGGCGCCTGCCTCCACACCCGGCTAATTTTTGTATTTTTAGTAGAGATGGGGTTTCATTGGCCAGACGGATCTCCAACTCCTGACCTCAGGTGATCCGGCCCACCTCAGCCTCCCAAAGTGTTGGGGTTACAGGCATGAGCCACCATGCCTGGCCTTTTTTTTTTTTTTTTTTTGAGACAGTCTCCCTCTTTTGCCCAGGCTGGAGTCCAGTGGCGCAATCTCAGCTCACTGCAAACTCCACCTCCTGGGTTCAAGCGATTCTCCTGCCTCAGCCTCCTGAGTAGCTGGGATTATAGGTGTGTGCCACCATGCCCAGCTAATTTTTTTTTTTTTTTTTTTTTTGAGACAAGAGTCTTGCGCTGCCGCCCAGGCTGGAGTGCAGTGGCGCAATCTCGGCTCACTGCAAGCTCCGCCTCCTGGGTTCACACTATTCTCCTGTCTCAGCCTCCTGAGTAGCTGGGACTATAGGCACCTGCCACCATGCCCGACTAATTTTTTGTATTTTTAGTAGAGATGGGGTTTCACCATGTTAGCCAGGATGGTCTCCATCTCCTGACCTCGTGATCCACCCGCCTCAGCTTCCCAAAGTGCTGGGATTACAGGCGTGAGCCACCGTGCCTGGCCCTAATGTTTGTATTTATATAGAGATGGGGTCTGGCCAGGCTGGTCTCAAACTCCCGACCTCAAGTGATCTACCCGCCTTGGCCGCCCAAAGTGCTAGAATTACAGGTGTGAGCCACCGCGCCTGGCCTAATGCTCTCTTTTTACTTTCTCTGCAGTCCTACTTTGTGTATATGGTTACCTATATTTTACCTACCATAAACTTGCAGAGAATTTAGTGCTGAATCAAATTTGACCATTATTGCATCTTCTCTGCTGAGAAGTGGGGAAGTGTAAGGGAGAGAGAGAGGCCCTTGAAATTGCTTTGCTAGGTTGGCTCTTTTGTGTCACTCAGTCCACCCATCCTAGGTTTCAACCTACACAACATGTGGAATCGTGGTGATGTGCCATCAAGGTTATGGAAACACGAAACCAACAGCAAGAGACGAACTTGGGACAACACGGAAGACAATCTATGAAGATTTTTTTGAGACCTCTGTTGCCCAGGCTGGAGTGCAGTGGTGTGATCTCGACTCACTGCAATCTCCGCCCACCAGGCTCAAGTGATCCTCCCACTTCAGCCTCCAACCTCGGCTACTACCAACAATGCTGCCACAAATACTCTCCAGCACTTGTTCCAATATTTTTCTAAGATAAATTCCTAAAAATGGAATTGCGAGATTAAAATAGATTTCTTTTTTTTTTTTTTTTTTTCCGAGACAGAGTCTCGCTCTGTCACCCAGGATGGAGTGCAGTGGCGCGACCTCGGCTCACTGCAACCTCTGCCTACCGGGTTCACGCCATTCTCCTGCCCCAAACTCCCGGGTAGCTGGGACTACAGGCGCCCGCCACCATGCCCGGCTAATTTTTTGTATTTTTAGTAGAGACGGGGTTTCACCATGTTAGCCAGGACCGTCTTGATCTCCTGACCTCATGATCCGCCTGCCTTGGCCTCCCGAAGTGCTGGGATTACAGGCGTGAGCCACCGCGCCCAGCCTAAAATACATTTCAAAGCCACATACTTAATGAATCTATTTGTGCCAAGTGATGGTTATTTTGAAAATGAGATTCTAATACTCTCTTTTAAAACAATAATAAGATATAGTACCTCTCTGTTCCTTAACCCAATTGTACCCACACCCGTTTTGCCCCGAAAATTTTATGAATTTCTATTTAAGTTAATATGAACATTAAAATTCATACTGTGGCACATGCATAGAGGCAATGTATTATATTTTGAGTTTTGTTAACTTTTAAAAGAAAACGTATTAAAATTAGAAATTTAAAATTTTTGGCCAGGCGTGCTGGCTCATGCCTGTAATTCCAGCACTTTGGGAGGCCAAGGCCAGCGGATCACTTGAGGTCAGGAGTTCCAAACCAGCCTGGCCAACATGGTGAAACCCCCTCTCTACTAAAAAATACAAAAACTAGCCAGGTGAGGTGGTGGGCGCCTGTAGTCCCAGCTACTTGGGAGGCTGAGGCAGGAGAATTGCTTGAACCTGGGAAGCAGAGGTTGCTGTGAGCTGAGATCACACCATTGCACTCCAGTGCAGCTACTTGGGAAGCTGAGGCAGGAGAATTGCTTGAACCCAGGAGGTGGAGGTTTCAGTGAGCCAAGATCACGGCACTGAACTCCAGCCTGTGTGACAGAGCAAGACTCCGTCTCAAAAAAAAAAAAAAAATTTTGGCCAAGTGCAGTGGCTCATGCCTATAGTCCCAGCACTTTGCAAGGCCGAGGCAGGTGGATTGCTTGAGTCCAGGAGTTTGAGACCAGCCTGGGCAACATGGGGAAACTCTGTCTCTACTAAAAATACAAAAATTAGCTAGGTGTGGTGGTGCGCACCTATAGTCCCCACTACTCAAGAGGCTGAGGCAGCAGGATCCCTTGAGCCCAGGAGGTAGAAGCTGCAGTGAGCCATCATTACACCACTGCACTCCAGCCTGGGCAAAAGAGCGAGACCCTGTCTAAAAATAAATAATAATAAAAATAAATAAATAAGTAAATAAATAAATGTTTTATGACAAATATAACTTTCATAGATTACACATAAAGTTTATAAGTAAACCTACAATTTTTAAGTGTACTTTTTTAGAAGACAAAACAACAAAAGGAAATGCATTTGGCATTCTGCTTGAAGTGGTCTGTTAAGCCCTTCAGATAAGATCCGCAGTGTACGGAAGGCCTGGGGATCCCGGGAGGAGGGGTCACAGCCAAGGTTGCAGCTCCCTGTACTGGCCCCACTCTCCAGCCAATGATCCCTGCTTTTGTTTCCTTCTGAAGGGATGCCTATGACCTCCTGGTTCCCTACCACTGAGGGAAGCTAACCTCTTCCCTAAGCTTGCTGCAAGGGTGACTGGCCCCTTCCTTCCCCAAGGCCAGGGGAAAAAACGATCACTTGGTTTCCCATAGTTCAGCCAGTTGGAAGAGTGGGTCTCAGGGTTATCTGTTCTTTAGCCCCTCTGAACTGCAAGCCAGGGACAAACGTGCCAAAGAGAAGCTGAAGGTAGAGTCGCAATTCTAGGCCCAGCTGGCAAAGAACTTAACTTCTAGGCAAACTGAGGGCTGACGGGGTAAACTGTTGCCCACGTCAGACATTGATTTTAAGGCCGGGGTAAAGAAGAGTCTGACTCTGGCTTCCCAGCATGTCGCTGTCTTTTGCATATGAAAAGTAGCGAACTTAGCTCATCACTTGCCCTAGTTCCAGGCAGTGTTTGCCTCCTATCATTAAAGGGGCCAGCGGGGCCTGGCACTCTTCCCTGAGTAACCAGCACAGGGAATTTCAAGAGAGTCTGGGTTACAAGTGGAGGCTGTCTGATTCAGGTGGCAGAAGAAGGGTCTATGCTTGGACACATGAGGCTGACAGCCAGTGTTCAGGGCCAGGCTCCTGGGGTAACAAGCAACAATGCGTGTGGGCAGAGAGGCAGTGGTGAGGGCAGTGAGGGGTCACGGCCCGAAAAGGGCTGCACAATGAACCCACGGAAAACCAGTTTCACTAAAATCTCTCCAAGAAAGAGCAATCCAGGGCAGCTCCAGGGAAGCAACTCCTAACCCCCAGTCTTCAGCAAGGTGACTGCCAGAAGGAACAGAGGAGGGCTGGTAAAGACCTCGGGGGAGAAGCAGCGAGACAGGAGTCCAGGAGACTGTGCGGAACGCCAGGAACAAGCAGGGCCAGCCTTGTCCACTTCTGAGGACCTGCGAGGCATCCCATGTGTCCCACCTGGGATCTTTTGGAATCTGAGTTTCTGTCCTGCCCTGTGATGGGCTCTCTATATGTGACTGCTAGAGCAGCCACTCTCAACCTCAGCTGTACCTTAAAATCATCTGGGGATCTTAAAAAAATACTGACGCCAGGTCAGTGAGCCCTAAGTATCAGTTGTTTTTAATCTCCCTCCCCAGCCTTTTTTTTTTTTTTTTTTTTGGACACAGGGCCTCACTGTCGCCTAAGCTGGAGTGAAGTGGCACAATCATAGCTCCCTGCAGCCTCAACCTCCCTGGGCTCAAGTGATCCTCCCGCCGCAGTCTCCCGAGTAGCTGGGACTACAGGTGTGTGCCACTGTGTGTGGTTAATTTCTTTTATTTATTTATTTTTGAGATGGAGTCTTGCTCTGTCGCCCAGGCTGGAATGTAGTGATGCAATCTTGGCTCATGCAACCTCCGCCTCCTGGGTTCAAGTGATTCTCCTGCCTCAGCCTCCCAAGTAGTTGGGACTACAGGCATGTGCCACCACGCCTGGCTAATTTTTGTATTTTTAGTAGAGACAGGGTTGGCCAGGCTGGTCTCAAACTCCTGATCTCAAGTGATCTGCCTGCCTCGGCCTCCCAAAGCGTTGGGATTACAGGCGTGGGCCACTGTGCCTGGCCAATTTCTTTTATTTTTTATAGAGATGGGGTCTCGCCATGTTGCCCAGGCTAGTCTCAAACTCTCCTCCCCAGCATTTAAATGTATATTCTAATGCACACCCCAAGATTTAAAATGTTAAGAAATCTGATTGGAGGCGTAGAATCCCACCCCTACGGAATGTTAATTTACGACAGCTATAGTTGGCAAGAAATAGTTTAAAGTTTAAAGGGCACATTAGCAATGTATGGACATAGATTCTGCAGGTTCTCTGCCTTCTGCAGAAACCAAAGGGAAGAGCCTGGCCAGGAGATCTGTGCCTGAGTCTGCAGGACCTCCTAGTTCTCAGCTCCCACTCCTGGTTCCTCTGCAACTTCCTTGTGTTGTAGCAAACAAGATTTCCACCCTCCTGGGCCTCTCTGGTCTCCTGAAGAGGATCTCTGGTCTGCTGAGTTCCACCCTTTTCCTACCCCTTTAGAGGCAGGCTCTACATCCAGTCTGGAGGCAGAATGACCAGGACCGCCCTGGGAAGTGGACTTGCCCATATGCATGGAATCCTACAATGCTGTGTGAACTCCCTGCCTGCTTCCCCGGGGGTCAGGATTCCTGGATGCTGGCCCTTCCAACATGCTATGCCCTACGTGTCCCCTTCTCAGACCACAGTCTCAGCCCACCCCTCTCTGGGCTATACTATGATAAGCCTCCTTCCCTTTATGGTTGAGCACCCCAGACGCCTTGCTCTCTACATTCACAGAGATGGGTGTCAGCTCTTCCTGCACTTAAGGTACCATTGTCTCCTTTGTATAGGATTCCCCTGGCCCCATACTGAGATGACACCCAGTCCTCACAGAAGTGCAGTTCACTCCCCTAGACATAACAGGATGGTAGAGGAAGGCAGTAACGGGGAGTTTTATCTTTCCATCTTTTCTAACACCAGCAACGAGGATTTTTTTTTTCTATGTCACTCTTCAGTCTTTACATAAAGTTCCACATGATAAATTCCCAGCTGAGTTCAATTCCAGGAAAAATTTTGTTCTGAGAATTAATTTGTAGGCTTTCTGTTGTCCAAAATCCCAAACTATGCAACCCAGTGTATTTTTGTTTGTCTCTAAGCTGCCAGAAAACTTACAGCCAAATGCGTTATCCAAGTGTTGTAATCTGCTAAATGCAGGCCACTCAGAAGGTCCACATTCCTTTTGCTTTGCTTTGTTTTCTCCTGAGCATTTCTGTACATACTTGTTTTTAGTCTAAGTTATCATAATCTGTGCCCAAACCAGTCACCAGGTCCTGCCTCTTGATCCTGGCATCCTTTCAGTTTCTCCTGCTCCTCAGTAATTCTGGCCTGGGTGTTGCAAAAAGCCTTGGTCTCCTCCTCCTCCTCCAGGCCTCCCCACCCAACAACCAGAAGGAGCGCATCACTCCTGCTTCAGTGCATACCCCTGCCTCCTTCTGGCAGATCCTTCCTTCCCTGTGCCTCTGCCCTGACAGCCCCCGCCTCACCTCTCCCCGGCATGCACTCACATACTGCAACCCGCAGCCACACTGAATTCCCCTCACTGGCCTCTCCTAGACTCTCCTGGTGACTTTGCACATTCTGTTCTTTCAGCCTGAAACAACCTTCCCTGCTGTTTCCTTGGTGAGGCGGTTTTCAGGGCTTAGCCCAAGCACCACCTAATCTGTGGGGATTCCCTGCACCGGCTCCTCTCTGGGCTGCCCTAGTTCTACGCCATGCAGCCCTCACAGCCAGGCTGGGCCAGGACTGGTTTTACTTTTTTGTTTGACTACCCAGCTAGGATGGTGTTCCTGGAAGGAAGGGGGACGTCTCATTCCTCGCTGTGCCACTGATGTCTAGCACGCATGCCTAGCACACAGAGCTGTGTAAGGGGATGAATAGAATACATGACACAGGATTTTATTAATCTTCCAGAATGAAAGGACTGGAGGCCAGGCACAGTGGCTCACGCCTGTAATCCCAGCACTTTGCGAGGCCGAGGCGGGCTGATCACCTGGGGTCAGCAGTTCAAGACCAGCCTGGCCAACATGGTGAAACCCCGTCTCTACTAAAAATACAAAAATTAGCTGGGCGTGGTGGTGGGCGCCTGTAATCCCAACTACTCGGGAGGCTGAGGCAGGAGAATCGCTTGAACCCAGGAGGCGGAGGTTGCAGTGAGCTGAGATCACGCCACTGCACTCTAGCCTGGGCGACAGAACAAGACTCCGTCTCAAAAAAATAAAAATAAAAAACAAACGAAAGGACTGGAGGCCAGCCTCCCGCCAGCCTTTTCATTACCAGGCCTCAGAAACCGTCTCTGACACACACGCACACACTCGCACACTCACACATACTTCCTCTCGGAGTTCTGCTCCGTCCCACGCTGCCCACCCAGACTTTCTACTCCACTCTTTTGGTATCTGATATTTGATGATGTAAGGAGAAGGGATTTCTTTCTCTTCTTTTATGTGGTAACCACAGAGGGTTTAAGAGTTTACTAACAAGATTACTGTAGCACGCCTATTACAACTCTGTTACCCCCAGCCCATTACTGTCCGATGTCATTTGGAACCTTGGGGAAGTCACATTCCTGAATCGCATCTGAACAGCAGCTGGAAGTCAGCACCAGCTGGTTAAGGCAGGGTCACTGCACTTCCCTTGCCCAATTTACGCCCCTGGAGAGCCCTGACTAGTTTCCTGCTTCCTGTCCCAGGCCCCCCATGACAAGATTCCACGGCTGAGGTCTGGCTCTACTCCGTGGTCTCACCCAGCTCTCTGTGACCCTCCTAATACGATTGTGTCCAGACTTCCCCTGGGCTCCATCTGCTCCCAACTCCACCCTTGGGGACAGAGTGGAAGAAGTAAGACCATTCAATCATCTTTACCTTCTTGCTTTCCCAAGACTGCAAATGCTGACCGCTGTGAGGGGGGCCCGGCTGCTCAGCCGCCTCGATGCCCCGCGCTTGCACGCGCACGCACACACTCACACATACTCGCACAGACACACTCACACACAGACACACAAGCGCGCACACACACACAAGCGCGCGGACACACACACACTCACACTCGCGCCCCGAGGGACCCAGCACGGCGCAGGGCGGGGGTCTACCGGCTTTCTGCAGGTCCCCGAGGCGCGGGACGGCGGCGTCCGGGCTCAGTCCTGGGAGTCAGCCCGAGCCCGGGAGGAACGCCTGGATCGCGCTCTGCACAGTCCCGGGACCAGGCGGGAACTCAGACTCCCGTCTGCAGAGCCGCTTCCCCCGTCAGGGCTCGGGCCGCGCAAGCCGTTTCCTCCCTCCCCCGCGCGTCCCCTCCTCCGTCCCCTTTCCCTCCCCAGCTCGACCCTGCACCCCCTGGCCCGGCCCGGCCCGGCCCTACCTCCCCGCGGGCGGCGGCTCCGCGGGCTCTGGGGCGCATCTTGGGGGCTCCGGGGCGGGCCGGGACGGCTGGCGGCGCGGCTCGGGGGCGGGCGGCGGCGGGTGCCGGGGACGCCATGGCCCTCCGCCCTCCGCCCCTTTGTCCGCCGAGCCTCCCCCGGCAGCCCACAAGCCCCTGGGGGTCCCCGCCGCGCGCGCTCCCGTGGGGTCCCCGCCGCCCCCGGCCCCAGCGGCGCGCTTCCCTCGGCCGGCCCAGCGCAGGCTCGCCCGCGGCCCCTGCCTCCTCCTGCCGTGGCTCCGCGACGATCTGCGCGACGCGCGCCCCCTCCTCCCGACCCATCCCGCCCGGCCCAGTGAGCTAATCCGCAGCTGGCGGGCGCCCGGCCGGTTGCCACGGCAACCCCTCTCCCAGGGCCCGGCCCCGCGCGGAGCTGCGGTAAACAGGACCTTCTGCCGGACTCGCCCCCTCGCCTCTCGGGATGGGGGAGAGGTGGCTTAACCCTTCCTGGGAGGACGCCCGCCGCGCGCCGGCTCCATTCCACCCAGGCCCGGGCGGATTCGCGAGGTGCTTCCGGCCCGAGGCTTAGACCTGGACGTCCAAGCCCGGGGAACGGCGGCCGCATGCCCGGCCCCGCTTACTCTAGGCAGTTAACACACTCTCAGCACCGGGCCGGGGCCGGGGGCACCTCGGGCAGTGAGTCAGGCACCACCCTTGCCCCAGGCAGCTTGCCGTCGGGCCGGGGTAATGACAGTCAGGAGACCGGCGATGCAGGTGATGGGGGCCGGGGAGGGCCCAGGGCCGAGCGCGCTGCAGAAGGGCTCCCAGACCGGGCGGGAAGGGAGGTGGTCAGGAAAAGCTTCCAAGAGGAGAAGTGACTTCATAGACCCGCTGCCCCCACTCACGCAGGACACCGTCAAGGAACACAGGCTACACAGCAGAAGTCCGCAGGGAAATGCCGTGGGCTGCGGGGAAGGCGGGTCTGGAATACAGGCTGGGGCCTTCGAGGAAGTTCCTTGGAGCTTTGACCGGGCCGGGAACATTGAATAGCATTTGCATAGGTGGAGGAAAGTGGTTGAAAGGAAAGGGTTCTGAGTGGAGGGAACAGCACCAGTGGAGGCCGGAAGCAGAGGCTAGGCATTTCAGAAACAGCCGAGTGAGGACCAAGTGGTGAATCAGGTCTGATGGGTAGGCTTAGCCAGATTTCAAGCGGGGGACGGAAAGTTTTTGAGCAGAGGAATGCCCTGATGAGAGTGAGGGGGGTCTGGCGGGGTGATTTGCGCGCGGTGGGAGCAGGCTTCAGGTCCATCTCCACACCAGAGGAAGGTCATCCTTGTCTTTAGCTCAGTGACTTCCAGAAGGGCTGGGAGCCATGGTCCTGCGGGACAGCAAAGAGGCCTAAAGTTCAGGCAATGGGGAAGAGAGAAGAAAGGCTGAGCCTCACAAATCCACAGAAGGAGTGTGCGCGCGAGAGAAAGGCAGGAGGGAGACAGTGAAAAATAAAAGATGGGTGTAATGACGTAATACTGCCCAGGCAGTGCCTATAGACTGGGCGCCTGAGATTTGAGGGACTTGTTCAAAGTCACAGGAAAAAAAGCTCTGTTTTCTTCTCAGCTGAGGGTTTTATGCTTTCTGGGAACTCTTTGAAGCTTTTCTAGGGCGTGTTAAGTTCCTTAAACTCCTCATGACATAGCCATTTTAACTAAGCATAGTCAACTTTTAGAGCCCACATTTGCAAAGTGCAAGCCTTTTTTTTTAAGTGTAAGCATTTAAATTATTGTTTTGTTTGTTGAAGCATTATTCAGTAAGTTTTTCACTTTCTAAATAAAGATCAGAGGCTTGGCTTTTTTTTTTTTTTTTTTTTTTTTTTTTTTTTTTTTTTTTTTTGAGACGGACTCTCGCTCTGTCGCCCAGGCTGGAGTGCAGTGGAGCGATTTCGGCTCACTGCAAGCTCCGCCTCCTGGGTTCACGCCATTCACCTGCCTCAGCCTCCCAGGCTTGGCTTCTTTTTTATTGATGGATTGATTGAGGCAGTGTCAGTCTCTCACCCACGGTGGAGTGCAGTGTTGCTATCATAGCTCACTTCAGCCTCGAACTCCTGGGCTCAAGCAATTTCCCCACCTCAGCCTCCCAATTAGCTAGGACTACAGATGTATGCCATCATGGTCGGCTTTTTTATTTTTTGTAGGTCTTGCTATGTTGCCCAGGCTAATCTTGAACTCCTGGCCTCAAGTAATCCTCCTGACTTGGCCTCCCAAAGTGTTGGGATTATAGATGTGAGCCACCACGCCTGGCCAAGACTTGGCTTCTTGAGGGTTAATTATTCCCAGGGCTGCTACAACATATAAGAAAGCAAACTGGTGCAATCTTGGCTTGCAACCTCTGCCTCCTGGGTTCAAGCGATTCTTTTGCCTCAGCCTCCTGAGTAGCTGGGATTACAGGCGCCTGCCACCGCGCCACGCCCGGCTAATTTTTTTGTATTTTTAGTAGTGACAGGGTTTCACCATCTTGGCCAGGCTAGTCTTAAAAACGCCTGACCTCATGATCCACCCGCCTTGGCCTCCCAAAGTGCTCGGATTACAGGTGTGAGCCACCACACCTGGCCTATTTTTTTTTTTTTTTTTTTGAGACAGATTCTCACTCTGTCACGTAGGCTGGAGTACATTGGCGTGGTCTTGGGTCACTGAAGCCTCTGCCTCCTGAGTTCGAGTGATTCTCCTGCCTCAGACTCCCATGTAGCTGGGATTACAGGCATCTGCCACCATGCCCAGCTAATTTTTGTATTTTTAGTAGAGACAGGGTTTCACCATGTTGGCCAGGCTGGTCTCAAACTCTTGACCTCCAGTGATCCTCCCACCTCAGCCTCCCAAAGTGCTGAGATTATATTGTATAGGTGTGAGCCACTATGCCTGGCCTTCCACTCCCTCATCTTTGACTTCTGGACACTAATCTGTTTTAGGAAAATAACTCCTGCCTTAGTTCCTTGGGTCTGAGTCTGATGAACTGTGTACAGCCTGTGCTTTGTGGATTTCTAACCTTGCCTGCCTCTCACAGCCCCCAGCCCTCCAACTTCTCAGAGCTGGCTGCTCCCATTGCTGGGTCATCCTGTGGCTCTGACCATGACAGGGGTCCCACATAGGGACCCCTCCCTCCTTCCCCTTGTGGCCCCCCCCGCTGGCTCCCTGGAGGAGGGAGACAGGGTAGCCCACGATAGCCCTCCAAGGCTGGTGCTACACGTTGGAGCCTGGAAGGGCCTCTCCGTCATCCCCTCTTCTCCTGTTCCTGGCGCTGACAACTCCAACAGTATATTCGTCCCCTGTCCTCCTTCTCTGTCCATAGCTTCTCTTCATGTTGGAAAATGCTTCGGGTAGGAGGTCATGCCTGGCCTCAAGCTGGGAAAAGTGAAAGTGAGAGGAAAGGGACAAAGTTGATTTCTCTTTTGAGTCTTTAATCTTGCTTCTTTATATTTTATTTTATTTTAATTAATTTTTATTTTTTGAGACAGAGTCTTGCTCTGTCGCCCAGGCTGGAGTGCAGTGGTGCAATCTCGGTTCACCGCAACCTCCGCCTCCTGGGTTCAAGTGATTCTCCTGCCTCAGCCTCCCAAGTAGCTGGTATTGCAGGCATGCACCACCATACCCGGCTAATTTTTGTATTTTTAGTAGAGATGGGGTTTCACCATGTTGACCAGGCTGGTCTCAAACTCCTGACCTCAGGTGATCCCCTCACCTTGGCCTCCCAAAGTGCTGGGATTACAAGCATGAGCCACCGTGCCCAGTCTTTTTTATTTTATTTTAACATTTATTTTAATTAATTTATATTGAGACAAGGTCTTGCTATGTTGCCCAGGCTGGCCTTGAACTCCCCACCTCAGCCTCCTGAATAGTAACCCTGTTTCTTCCACACAGAGCAGCCCTGGAACACTGCAGTACATTTCTTCCTTCCTCTCCCTCCTTTTCCTCCAGCGTCCTGCTGAGGAGTGCAGGCCTTGATTGGAGGGGCACATTCAGCTCTGCAGCAGGTTGCTCAGCCTCGAAATCCCAGCTTTTTAAACTCTTCATCTGTAGGGTGGAAATGGCAATGGCTGCGGCCTCCTAAGAGCGCTGTTTTGAGGGTTTGGTATGGTGCCTGGCCCATGGGAGGACTCACGGGTACTCTCCTGTTGGTTATTATTTTCCTAATCTCCTTTTTTTTTTTCCCCATGAACACAGAGTGTCAAGGTTGAAGAATGGGAGGCAGGCAGTTTTTCTTCTCCTGCATCAGCGCTCAACTCCCCCTTCCTCCCCACCCCTTTTAGGTCCAGGATCGTCTACCAGCACGCACAGGCAACAGAGCTGGCTTTATCTCAGCCATAAGCCAAGGGAGTAATGCATTCAATGGGCCTGCGGCTCTGTCTCGTGCTCCGACACTGGATAGAACAGACTCTCTCTTCCAGGCTCTGACTGCCTTCCAATAAAAATTAAAATAAAGAAACCAGGCCGGACACGGTGGCTTATGGCTGTGATCCCAGCACACTGGGAGGCCGAGGCGGGCGGATCACCTGAGGTCAGGAGTTCGAGACCAGCCTGGCCAACGTGGTGAAACCCTGTCTCTACTAACAATACAAAAATTAGCCAGGCATGGTGGCAGGTGCCTGTAATCCCAGCTACTCGGGAGGCTGAGGCAGGAGAATCACTTGAACCTGGGAGGGCAGGCAGGTGATGATGAGACAGAAGAAAGATCCTGCCAGCTAAGAGGCCAAGAAGGAATGGATCCCAGTGACCCAAGCAGGGGAGCCAGATCTCAAGGGGATGGTTTGAGTCAGGGATGCCCCAAGGAACTGCACTGCCTGTTCCTTCCAGAGGGGGGAGCCACAGTGAGGACATGGATTGGTTCTTGATCCAGAACTCTCCCTCCAGAGGAGCTGGCCCTGGGCAGAGCCGATGCTCACAGGCTTCATGGGGTAACAAAAAGAACATGGGTTGAGCCAGACAGGTCTGGGTCTGTGGGACCTCAGATAAAGCACATAACCCGTTGGGGCTTGGTTTTCCCATCCATGAAATGGCAGGAATGATGCTTCGTTGTTGAGTTGCAGGGCGGACCTAATGCCATGACTGGTCGAAGTGCCTGGGACAAAAATGATGCTCTGTCAACATTTACATCCAAAAGGAATCTCAGTGGAAATGAAAACATTTGAGAGAGTGTCCGAAGGCTCTTTCTCAGGCTCTGTCCCCTGCCTTGATGGGTGGGGCTAGCCTTGTCATATCCCTCGGTACTTCCCATTTCCCATGGTTTCTTCTTTTTTTCTTTTGAGACGGAGCCTTGCTCTTGTTGCCCAGGCTGGAGTGCAATGATGTGATCTTGGCTCACTGCATAGGTGCATAGGTGAAAGGTATACACATGGGAGGCTGGGGCAGGAGGATCACTTGAGCTTGGGAGTCCTGGGTTGTGGTGCACTTTGCCAATCCAGTGTCTGCACTAAGTTCAGCATCAATATGGTGACCTCCTGGGAGCAAGGGACCACCAGGTTGCCTAAAGAGGGGTTAATCAGCCCAGGTCAGAAATGGAACAGGTCAAAACTCCTGTGCTAATCTGTAGTGGGATCGCACCTGTGAATAGCCACTGCACTCTAGCCTGGGCAACATAGTCAGAATCCATCTGTAGGAAAAAAACTGGAAATAATTAGCCTGGGTTCAGTGGTTCATGCTTGTAATCTCAATCTCAGCACTTTGGGAGACTGAGGCAGGTGAATCACTTGAGCCCAGAAGTTCGAGACCAGCCTGGCAACATGGTGAAACCCTGTCTTTACTGAAAATACCAAAAAATTAGCCAGGCGTGGTGGCGCACACCTATAATCTCAGCTACTCAGGAGGCTGAGGCACACGAATCACTTGAACATGGGAGGCAGAGGTTGCAGTGAGCAGAGATTGTGCCACTGCACTCTGGCCTGGGTGACAGAGCAAGACCTTGTCTCAAAAAAAAAATAAATAAATAAAAATAAAATAAAAACATAATCATTAAATTATATTTAAAAAGAAAAGAAAAAAGCTATACACACAGTAGATGATTGATGGACAAGAGGTTTATTGATTGATTGATCATCTGGAGAGCTGGTGTGGGGAGAAGAATCACGTCTGTGCTTAGACAAGTTTGGATGAGGTAGAGCAAGGAAGGAACTTCTCTTAAGGGCAGGGAAAAGTCTACAGCCTCACCCTGACACAGCCTTGGCCAAGCCTCCCCTACATCCCTCCCATCCATAGACCAAAGCCCTGCAGGCTCAGAGCCCACCGAGCCATCTTAGAGAGGCTCTAAGTCAGGGCTTACAGATGTCAGGGCTCCCCTTCTAGTCTCTTGCTGGCACCTGATGCCTTTCCTCCACAGAAGGCCACCTCCCCCCTGCCTCTCTCATTCCATCTCTAACTCCATCCTCAGCCCATTCTCCCACTTAGACACAGCTGGGTGCCAGTTCCTTGCAGGCCCTCCTGGCTGCCTCTCTCTGAGGAAACAAAACCAAGCCAAGCATCCCACCCAAACCTCAAAACCAGGCTTGGTTTGTTATTGGTCCCAATCAGATGCAATCCAGGAGGTGTGGGATAGGAGTGGGAGGGGTAGAGGGGGAGCAGAGGCCACCCAGGAGTGTGCAGAGCCCAGATTGAAGCCCTAAGGCTCTTTCATCCTCCCTGGCTGCGAAGGGCTGGTCTTTGGCAGAGATGCCTCTGTGCCCTCTGTCTTCCGGGGACGCTCTCACACCTACCGCTTTGGCTGGGACTATAAGATGGGCAGCTGTTGAGGCCCACTAGGGGTGCTGTGGGGCAGATGGTCTTTGTTTATTACCATGGATGGCTGACCTTTGCTGGCTTACCACGGGGAATCCGGGAGAATCTCTGCATTGGCAGACAGCATCTCAACATATCATTTTGAGATAAGAATCATTTCTGTTTGATTTCATGACCCTAATTTATTTTGGACTGTCTTTTTTTTTCACACAAAGAATTAAAGTGTCTGTAACTTCATAAAGACTGGCATGTTTATGACAAAAAGCAAAGAATAAAGGTGTGAACTTTCCAGGTCATTCATCACTAGGCAAAGTCTCAAATATGAAGCCTGCCACACCAAGTACCCTCTACACTTACATTCTTTCTGTTCCTTTTGGACGATGTATTTGAACAGTAAAAAAAAGGAACAAGAATGTGGTGATTTGGATACTTTTTAGAGGCATGGCTTTCTGTGTTTAAGCTGTTGTAGCTCTTTGTGGTCACTGTGATTTCAGAATACAGGAGGACAGTCAGGCCAGTGAATCCAACTCTTCTGTGTGGACTTCTGTGCACAGGATGAAAGGCACCTACCTCTTGCTTCTGAGAGCCTTCCCTGCCTACTTTCTGGCCCAACGAGGCAATCTCTTCAGAGTCAGGAGAAGGAGTGAGGTAATACGCTTCATTAAATATATATATATTTTTTTCTCTGAAACAGAGTCTCACTCTCTCACCGGGCTGGAGTGCAGTGGCGTGATCTCGGCTCACTACAACCTCCGACTCCCTGGTTCAAGGGATTCTCCTGCCTCAGCCTCCTGAGTAGCTGGGATTACAGGCACATGCCACCATGCCCGGCTAATTTTTCTATTTTTAGTAGAGACAGGGTTTCACCATGTTGGCCAGGCTGGTCTCGAACTCCTGACTTCGTGATCCACCTGCCTCGGCCTCCCAAAGTGCTGGGATTACAGGTATGAGCCACCGCACCCAGCCCTCATTAAAGATTTTAATCATGCTGGACACAGTGGCTCATGCCTGTAATCCCAGCACTTTAGGAGGCCAAGGCAGCATGATCACTTGAGGCTGAGGGTTCAAGACCAGCATGGGTAACATAGTGAGACCCCCATTTCTACAAAAAATAAAAAATTAGCTGGGTGTGGTGGCACACACCAGGGAGGCTGAGGCTACAGTGAGCCATGATCTCACCACTGCACTCCAGCCGGGGCAACAGAACAGGACCCTGTCTTACCTGTCTCAAAAAACAAACAAAAACTACAAGAAGAAAAAAAATATTTTATTTTATTATTATTTTTTTGAGACAGAGTCTCACTCTGTCACCCAGGCTGGAGTGCAATGGCGTGATCTCGGCTCACTGCAACCTCTGCCTTCCAGGTTCAAGCAATTCTCCTGCCTCAGCCTCCCTAGTAGCTGGGATTACAGGTGCCTACCACCGCGCCCAGCTAATTTTTGTATTTTTAGTAGAGACGAGGTTTCACCATGTTGGCCAGGCTGGTCTTGATCTCCTGACCTCAGGTGATCTGCCTGCCTTGGCCTACCAAAGTGCTGGGATTACAGGTGTGAGCCACTGCGCCCAGCCAAAAGAAGAATATGTGTGTGTGTATATATATATATTTTTTGTTTGTTTGTTTGTTTGTTTGTTTTTTGAGACGGAGTTTCACTCTTGGCATGCCCAGGCTGGAGTGCAATGGCGTGATCTCAGCTCACTGCAACCTCCGCTTCCTGGGTTCAAAACCGTATCCTGCTTCACCCTTCCGAGTAGCTGGGATTACAGGCATGCGCCACCACACCTGGCTAATTTTGTATTTTTAGTAGAGACGAGGTTTCTCCATGTGGTCAGACTCATCTCGAACTCCCGACCTCAGGTGATCTGCCTGCCTCAGCCTCCCAAAGTGCCGGGATTACAGGCATGAGCCACTACATCCTGAGATGCAGTCTCTGTTGCCCAGGCTGGAGTGCAGTGGTGTGATCTTGGCTCACTGCAACCTCCGCCTCCCAGGTTCAAGTGATTCTCCTGCCTCAGCCTCCCGAGTAGCTGGGACTACAAGCATGCGCCACCATGCCCAACTAATTTTTGTATTTTTAGTAGAGACGGGGTTTCACCATGTTAGCCAGGATGGTCTCGATTTCCTGACCTCGTGATCCACCCGCCTCGGGCTCCCAAAGTGTTGGGATTACAGGTGTGAACCACTGCGCCCGGCTGAGAAGAAAATATTTTAATCACACCAGGTTATGAGCTAGGCATTACATCCGTGTCCTCATTGCCAGATCACCCCCTTTCTACTAAAATCCACCCCAGGCCCAAGGTCAGCCTTCAGATCTCCAAATGACTGTACAGCACTGCACTGACTCTCAGAGGCCACACCTTGCTTGAGAGAACATATTTCTGAAAGCTCTAATATCTGTCCCCTTCCTACGTCTCTCAGATTAACTCAAATCAAAATAAAAAAGATTGGCTAAAGGCAAGCCAGCTGATATACTACTGCTCTCGCTGGGAGTGTGACTTTGGGTGAGTCAACTTCCCTCTTTGGGTGTCAGATTCCTGGGGAGATCACAGGGGCTGTCTGGTCCCTCCCAGCCCCAGCCTTCTCATGTAGGCAAAAAAGCGCAAGAGCAGTACTCTTCTCATTCTCACTCTACGTTTTCCTGAATATGTGCTGGGCAGTGTTAATGCATTACAGAGATTACCTAGTAGGTAGGTTCTAATATTAGCCTCTTCTAGAGATAAAGAAGCAACCAAAAAGGGGTTGGCTGCCTTGCCCAAGGCCACTGGCAGGGAGTACCGGGGCTGAGATGAGCCCAGGCAGTCTGAGCCCAGGACAGCACCACTGTAGCTTTGTGGCCAGGACAGGCTTTAGAACAGAGAAGTTAACAGGGCTTGGTGGGGTGCAGTGGCTCACTCCTATAATCCCAGCACTTTGGCAGACCGAGGAGGGTGGATCACCTGAGATCAGGAGTTCGAGACCAGCCTGGCCAACATGGCAAAACCCCATCTCTACCAAAAATACAAAAATTAGCTGGGTATGGTGGCATGTGCCTCTAATCCCAGCTAGTCAGGAGACTGAGACAGGAGAATCGCTTGAATTCAGGAGGCGGAGGTTGCAGTGAGCTGAGATTTTACCACTGCACTCCAGCCTGGGTGACAGAGCGAGACTCTGTCTCAAAAATAAAATAAAATAAAGAAGTTAACAGGGTCCGGGGCAACAGAGTTGCACATAGCATGGTGGGGGCATACCGTGTCAGAGCAGGAAGTGGCCTCAGAGATGAGCAGCTGGGGCAGAAGGAGGGGAGGAGACTTGCCTTGGCCACGCAGGGTTAGCACATGCACTGCACGTGGGTAGTAGTAGTCCAGTTCCGTGACACCGGGAGAAAGGTGTCTGGAGCAAGCCACCTAGAAAACCAGAAGGCAGGAACTAGAGGAGAGATTCTCGTGATAAGGAGTAATGGAGAAAATTCAACTGAAGAGTGAAAAAGAGAAAGCGAGGAGGCCGTGGTCTCACGGGGAAGGGATGGGTCATTGCCGCAGGGCACACACACACAACTGCCTCCTCCTTTCCCTGCTTCTTTCAGTATTATTTTTCTTTTTTTTTTTTTTTGAGACAGAGTCTCACTCCGTCGCCCAGGCTGGAGTGCAGTGGCACTATCTCGGCTCACTGCAAGCTCCACCTCCTGGGTTCACACCATTCTCCTGCCTCAGCCTCCCGAGTAGCTGGAACTACAGGCACCCACCACTGCACCCAGCTAATTTTTTGTATTTTTGGTAGAGATGGGGTTTCACCGTGTTAGCCAGGATGGTCTCGATCTCCTGACCTCGTGATCTGCCCGCCTCAGCCTCCCAAAGTGCGGGAATTACAGGCGTGAGCCACCGCGCCCGGCCCCTTTCAGTATTATTTCTGATATTTTCTCCTCTGCCAGCTTGGGGAGTAGATATGGGTGGCCCAGAGCCAAAATCCACATGCCCGGCCTGATTCTCTTAGGAAGCAATTGCAGGTCAGAGATACCAAGCAGGACCTGGGGGGAGGGGCAGGGCCAGTGCTTCTCACACTTTTTTTTTTTTTTTTTGAGACAGAGTTTCCCTCTTATTGCCCAGGCTGGAAAGCAATGGTGCGATCTCAGCTCACTGCAACCTCCGCCTCCCGGGTTCAAGCGATTCTCTTGCCTCAGCCTCCTGAGTAGCCAGGATTACAGGCACCCATCACCATGCCCAGGTAATTTTTTGTAGTTTTAGCTGAGATGGGGTTTCACCATGTTGGCCAGGCTGGTCTCAAACTCCTGACCTCAGGTGATCCGTCTGCCTCAGCCTCCCAAAGTGCTGGGATTACCCCAGGCTGGAGTGCAGTGGAGGCATGAGCCACCATGCCCGGCCTTTCTCACACTTTTTATCTGCCTGATAATCCCATTGAGTTTAAGGGGGAAAAAAAGAAGAAAAAAAAGAACAGATTCTGGCCTTCCCTGAGTGATCCTGATGCAAGGGGTCTGGGATGCAGCCTAGGAACGTGCAGTTTTACAAGCACTCCAGGTGTGTGTTTGCTTGTAGAGACAGAGTCTCACTATGTTGTCTCACTCTGTTGCCCAGGCTGATCTTGAACTCCTAGTTTTGAGAGATCTTCCTGCTCTGTCTGGCCTCCCAATGTTCTAGGATTACAGGTGTGTGAGCCACGGTGCACAGCCGCCCAGGTGTTTTTGGTGGAGGTGGCTCAAGTCCCCACCAGAGACACACTGGTTTAGAGCCTGCTCAGGGGGAACAAAGATGTTGAAGCTGCAGCAGGTAAGTGCAGGGCGTTCCCTTCTCTTATATTCTGTTCTGAAGAAAGTGTGGGTGTGGGGTGGGAAGAGGGGTAAGGAGGTCAGGGGGTGCTGAAAGGGTCTCAGCAGAGAACTGTGCACAAGGACCTAAGACTAGTGATTCCCAAGCAGGGACAACTTTGCTTCTTTGCTTCTCCAGGGGACATTTGGTAATTTTTCTTTTTTTTTTCTTTTAAGAGACAAGGTCTTACTCTGTCCCCCAGGCTGGAGTGCAGTGGCACAATCATAGCTCACTGCAACCCAAACACCTGGGCTCAAGCCATCCCTCCACCTAAGCCTCCTGGGTATCTAGAACTACGGGTGTGCCCCATTGCCGTGCCCAGGTTTTTTTTTTTTTTTTTTTCCGTAGAGACAGAGTCTTGCTATATTGCCCCGGCTGGTCTGAAACGCCTGTGCTCAAGCAATCCTCCCACTTTGGTCTCCCAATGTGCTGAGAATACAGATGTGGGCCACCATGCCTGGCTGACACTTGGCAATGTTTGAAGATATTTTATTGTCATAATTGGGAAAGGGAAGTGCTATGGTCTGAACGTGTCCGCCTCCAAAATTCATATGTTGAAATCCTAACCCCCAAAGTGATGGAAGGTGAGTGGAGCCCTCATGAATGGGTTTAGTGCCCTCATCAAAGAGTCCCCAGAGAAAGCTCTCACCCTCTCCCACTCTTTCCACCACGGACACAGTGAGAAGGCGGCGGTCTGCAGCCCAGAAGCAGGACCTCCCCAGAACCCAATCATGCTGCACCTGGATCCCGGACTTTTCAGCCTCCAGGACTGTGAGAAAGAAATATTTGCTGTTTCTTTTTTTTTTTTTTTTTTTGAGACAGAGTCTCACTCTGTCACCCAGGCTGGAGTGCGGTGGCCCAATCTCGGCTCACTGCAAGCTCTGCCTCCCGGGTTCACGCCATTCTCCTGCCTCAGCCTCCTGAGTAGCTGGGACTACAGGCGCCCGCCACCACGCCCAGCTAATTTTTTGTATTTTTAGTAGAGACGGGGTTTCACCGTGTTAGCCAGGATGGTCTCTATTTCCTGACCTCGTGATCCTCCCGCCTCGGCCTCCCAAAGTGCTGGCATTACAGGCGTGAGCCACTGCGCCCGGCCAATAAATATTTGCTGTTTCTAAGCCACACAGTTCATGGTATTTTGTTATATAGCAGCTCAAACGGACTAAGACAGGGAGTGTTTCTGGCATCAAGTGGGTAAAGGCCAGACATGCTGCCGAACATCCTCCAAAGCACAGGACAGCCTCCCTCTCCACACACAACGAAGAATTGTCTTGTCCGGAATGCCTAAAATGCAGAGGCCGGGAAGCCCAGAGCCAGCCCATTCCCCGCCTCCACCATCTTCCCCTTGAACTAGTACTTGCCCTGCATCACATCTGCTGGGTAGCGATGTTACACGCGAGCTGCTAAACCCGGTCATGTGGTTCACGTGGAAAGACAAGCAAAGCCAGATGGGCTTTTGCAGAGTTCCCCTTCCCTTGCCTCCCCGTTGGGTCTGGGAACCTCCTGGAAGCGTGTGTTATCCTTCCCGAGTGAATGGTGCCACCTAGTGGAAATAGAGTTAACAACACCAGCAGGAGCATTTCATACACCTGGAAACCTAAAAATTAGCTGGCTTTCCACTGTTGAGAAGATTCAATGGGGATCAACGAAAGCCACCCAAATGAGGAAGGCAGAGGCTATTTATTTAGCGTTTTCTATGGCCAGACAGTCAGCCACCATCACTTGCCTTTGGCAGAGAGTCAAATATAACTGGAGACTCAAATGCTAGTGGGAAAGGCTTCTATAGGTTTCAGGTGGGCTCTAATTGGAAGATGTTGGCAGGGGGAAGGTGCAGGCAGCAGCATCTTATGTGATGGGTTTGGAGAGGATTTTTGGCTTTCTTGGCTTGGTCCTGAGTTGGAAGTGTCAGTGAGAATTAGGGCAGCAGGCAGTCATTGAGCAAATCCTGACGTTCTGGGCCTATCGCCGTAGAAGGTTGGCTTGGCTCCTGCCCCGGTTGCTGCAAAGGTTGTGGGTCACAGCCTCTGAATATGCAAAGAGTCAATGACCATATATGACACTAGACATAGAAATGCATAGTTATATATGGCCATTGTCTCTTTGCATATTCAGTCTCTTAATTCATTAAACATTCTAAATATATCCATCCCTCCTGTTACTAATCCTGAAATGGATTGCATAAAGTTACCCATGTGAGCAGCAGGTTGACTCCAAGCCAGCATCTGTGATTTTCAATGGTTGTCCTTATAAACTTTGATTTAGGGTTCATATGTGATAGAACTGTTTTTGTTTTGTTTTGTTTTGTTACTGCCCATGTTGCCTTCATATGTATGACATAATTCTCCTAACTGACATGGGCCTCAGTAATAATCTCTCAACTTCACCTGTGTGGGAGCTGACTCTAGCTCTTTACAATGCTACACTTTCACCACTGCCACCACCATCACCAGTCATTTGGTGGTGGTGATGGTGGTGGATGGTAACAGTGGTGGTAATGATGGTGGTGATGGTTTTGGTGGGCCTATTGCTGCAGAGATTGTAGGTCACCACCATCACTGTCACCGTTACCACCACCACTATCATTATGATCACCACCACTTTTGTCACCACCACCACCAGTCACCACCAACACCGTCACCAGCACCACTGTCACCACCACCACCACTACTATCACGATCACCATTATCACCATCACCACCACCACCATTACCAATATCATTGCCACCACCATTGCCACTGTCACCACCATCACTGTCACCATCATCACCATCACCACCGCCACTGTTACCATCACTACCACTATTATCACCACCACTACCACCAACATCAACAATACCACTACCATTACCAATATCAATGCCACCACCATTACTGTCACCACTATCATCACTGTCACCACCATCACTCACCACTATCATCCCCATCACCACCACTACCACTGTCACCACCACCACCACCACTGTCACCACCACCACCACCACCATTACCATCACCACCACCAACATAACCACCGCCCCCATTACCAACATCAATACCACCACCATCACCATTGTCACCGCCATCACCACCACCACTGTTACCACCCACTACCATTACCTTGGCCACCACCACCACCATCTTCACCACCACCACCACCATCTTCACCACCACCACCACCATATTCACCACTACCACTATCTACAAGGTCAATAGTTCTCAAAATGTTTTCCCCAAACCAACAGCATCAGCATCATATAGTAACTGTTAGAAATGCACATTCTTGGGCCTCACCCCAGACCTACAAAAATCAGCAATGGGGTGGGGCCAGCCCTCCAACTAATTCTGATGGATGCTAAAGTTTGAGAGCCACCATTCTAGATAAATTTCTAGGATGCCCACAAGGGCCTTATTTGAAGTCAGACCTTCCACAATGTATCCTTTAAATTTGTGAAAATTTGCTTGTCTTATGAAGTAGTCAGAGAAACAAGACAACCTTTATTTAGGTAATATTGAGGCAGAAATTCAAGGAAAAATAAATCCACTGAGCTGGTGTGCACCTTAAAATAATTATCCTCCTATATTCACCCATACTTGTCTAGTCCCCTGCATCCCGCAACATTTCTTGGCGAGCCAGCCAGGAGGAGTGGAGATGGCAGATCTACTGTCTCCTTTCCCTATGGGGCTGGAGCCCCGGGCCAGGGGAGACCTGTGACCCCAGGTGCCACCAGGAGAACTTCAGCCTGGAGGGGTGAAATCAGCTCTCCTGTGACCCAGCACCCCTACCCAGCAGCACAACAGAACCTGAGAGGGGCTACAGGACAATTCCAGAAACAGCGTGCTTCAGGAACTGCGGTAAGGTATTGGGGCCCAAGGCAGGACCCGTCTCATAAGGATAGAAGGGGAGCCTTCCCAGGGTGTAGCTGGTAGTCTGACCCAGACGGGTTAGGGGCAGCAAGAACAGCTCGCCAATTTGGATGGAACTCACACCCCAACCGACACCAGATGTGAGACTGGCTCGCTAAGTTGGTTAGGAAAAGGAAACTGGAGGCGGCAAGAGTGGCTCACCATCCCAATTAGGAACACAGGAACTGGGAACAGGGAGGTGTGTGAAAGTGTGTGAGAGATGGTTCCTGGAGAAACCAATGTGGGGAGTGATGTGGGGAGTCACAGATCTCTTAGCATGGACTGTGTGCTCCAAGCGAAGTGTGGGGCCAAGCTGGACTAGTGGCGAACCACATATGGCTAATAGGAGCTGCCCCACAGCTCAGAATTGTGGTGGGAATAAGGACCTCTGCAAAGCCAAGTGGTGTCTGAAAACTCCTGTAATAGAAGGTCTGGTTGGTCTGAGGCAAAAGGAAGAGTGGGTATGCTGCCTCATAAAGGGAGGAAATAGGAGGAAAGTCATCAAAACCCACTCCACTGGAGTGCATGTTACAAAACTTTAAGAAAGGTTTTGCAGGGGATTATGGAGTTAAGCTGACCCCCCAAAGGTTGAGAACTCTCTGTGAACTAGAATGGACTTCTTTTGGAGTTGGATGGCCGACCGAAGGAACTACAGACAGGGAAATAATTGGCCGTGTATTTAGGGTGGTGACAGGGGTCAGAGGACAGCCTGGGCATCCAGATCAATTTCCTTACATTAACTCATGGTTAAATATAGTACAAACAAGACCAGCCTGGATCCAGCCCTGTTTAGTGGCTCATTGCAAAACACTTGTGGCCCAAGCTGAGCCAGAAGTGAAAGTAAGAGCAGGTTCGCCGGCAGACACAGAGTTAAAGGGGAAGTCCCAGAGGGAACAAGAAAGGCCAGTTTTGCAGGAGCTGCCAGAGGGAACAGAGATTCCTCCTCCATATATCCCAGCCTGGCCCCCTTTACTGAGGCCAACAGCCCCCCAGGAACCAAATTCAGGAGCTAGCACACCCCAAGTTTCACCCCAAAGGGAAGAATCAGAGCCTTGAGAGGCCAGGGAAGGAAATCAAGATAGTCGAGCAGGGTGTCTCAGATCTGGCTGTGCTCAAGCATGTAAATGCCTCTCAGGGAGACATGAGGACCCATTTATTATGATGACCAAGGCCAAGTCCAAGGGGGGCAACAGATTTTCATCTATCAGCCCTTTTCAACCACTAATCTCTTAAACTGGAAACACCATACTCCCTCCTATACAGAGAAGCCCCAAGCTCTTGTAGATCTGATGCAGTCCATCTTTCCGACACACAATCCAACCTGGCCAGACTGCAGGCAGCTTCTTCTCACGCTGTTTGACACTGAGGACCGCAGGAGAGTAACCCAGCAACTCTCCGCTGGCTAGAAGCCCATGCACCAGCAGATGCAGTGAATGCTCAGGCATATGCTCAGGGCCAGTTCCCAGACCAAGATCCCAACTGGGACCCAGAAGATGCGACCCAGCTTCAGCATTTGCAGAGGTACCGAAGACACTTCTGAAAGGGCTAAGAGATGGTGGAAAAAGGGCAATCAATAAGAAAAGATCTCAGGGATGCTTCAGGGAAGTGATGAGAGCCCTAGGCAGTTTTGTGAAAGACTCTGAGATATACTGGCTTTTCACCCCATTTGACCCTGAGGCTGTTGAAAATCAGCGTATGGTAAATATATCATTTGTAGGACAGGCCCAGGGTGACATAAAGCGAAACCTTCAGAAACTGGAAGGTTTCGCAGGCATGAATGCCACCCAGCTTATACAAGTAGCCACCAGGCTACTTCTATAAGTAGGAGGGTGGAGGATTACAGGTGGGATCACACCTGTAATCCCAGCACTTTGGGAGGCCGAGGCGGGCAGATCACAAGGTCAGGAGATTGAGACCATCCTGGCTAACACGGTGAAACCCTGTCTCTACTAAAAATACTCGGGAGGCTGAGGCAGGAGAATGGTGTGAACCTAGGAGGCAGAGCTTGCAGTTAGCTGAGATTGCACCACTGCACTCCAGTCTGGGCGACAGAGCGAGACTCCGTCTCAAAAAACAAACAAACAAAAAGAAGTAGCCACCAAAGTGTATGTTAACCATGACCAGGAGGCAAAGAAGGAAGCAGATCGGAGGCTTAAAAAGAAAGCCGATCTGTTAGCAACAGCCCTTATAGAGAGAGACACTAGCAATGTGAGAGGATGAGGAAGTGGACGTGGACATGGACATGGAAGAGGCCAAGACAAGGATTCGAGAGCTGACCAAGGTTAGAGAAGGATCAATGTGCACAATGCAAAAAGAAAGGACATTGGAAGGATAAATGTCCATAAGGCAATGAGGGAAATGGCCAAGGCCGAGAGAAAAAGAGGCCACCGGCCAGGGGCTGCCACACCCTGGCAGAACCAGATACTGATCTGATCAGGCTGGCAGGGACTGAAAGATATGAGGACTAGGACAGACCACACTCCTTCTCATTGGGCCTTCAGGAGCCTATGGTCACATTAAAAGTTGGAAGCCGTTCAGTGGACTTTATGGTAGATACTGGGGCTGAACACTCTGTAGTAACTCAACCCATAGGGCCACTAAAAACTATACAACTATTGTAGGGGCTACTGAAGTCTCAGAGAGGAGGCCATTATGCCGGTCAAGGAGTTGTGTTATAGGAGGACGAGAAGTCCAGCATAAATTACTATACTTCCCAAATTGTCCAGTTCCCTTGTTAGGGAGAGACCCACTCCAAAAACTGCAAACACGGATTACTTTTGGCCCGCAGGGAGGTATAACTTTAAATCTGACTCACCCAAAGGCCATGGTGTTAACCTTTACTGTCCTGCAGGCTGAGGAGTGGAGACTTTATAAAAAGAGATTTCAGGCACCAATGCAACCTCATACACAAGAGGAAGAAAAATTATTATTTCAGTTAGTTAAAGAAATTACTGGAGTATGGGCTGAGGACAACCCACCTGGGTTAGCTGTAAATCGTGCACCAGTAGTAGTAGAATTAAAACCAGGAGCAGATCCTGTTCAGGTTCATCAGTACCCAGTTACCCAAAAGGCTGTATGGGGCATCTGTAAACACTTACAGCCGCTCTATAAACAGGGGATTTTAGTCCAATGCCAGTTGCCCTGGAATACTGTACTTTTGCCAGTACAAAAGCCACTACCAGGACCAGGGTCTGATGAATATAGACCAGTGCAGGACTTGCGTGCCGTAAACTGGGCCACAGTAACCATCCATCCAGTGGTACCCAACCTGTATAATTTAATGGAACTCATTTCAGCAAGTGCTACCTGGTTTACAGTCTTAGACTTAAAGGATGCTTTCCTTCATATCTGCATGGTACCAGTTAGTCAGCCTATCTTTGCATTTCAATGGGACAAAGAAGCTACCCAGCTCACCTGGACTAGGTTCCTGCAAGGGTTTAAAAACTTTCCCACAATCTTTGGGGAAGCATTGGCCTCAGACCTCAAGGCCTATACCCTGCCAAATGATAACTGTGCCTCGTTACAGTATGTAGATGACCTTCTTTTGGCGGCCCCAACCCAAGAGGACTGTTATCAGGGAACCCAAGACCTCCTCCATCTCCTATGAAAAGCAGGTTGCAAAGTACCTAAAAAGAAAGCTCAAATTTGGCCAGGTGCGGTGGCTCACGCCTGTAATCCCAGCACTTTGGGAGGCTGAGGTGGGTGGATCACGAGGTCAGGAGTTCAAGACCAGCCTGGCCAACATGGTGAAACCCCATCTCTACTAAACACACAAAAAATTAGCCAGGTGTGGTGGCAGGTGCCTGTAATCCCAGCTACTCAGGAGGCTGAGGGAGGAGAATTGCTTGAACTCAGAGGGCGGAGGTTGCAGTGAGCTGAGATCACACCACTGCACTCCAGCCTGGGCGACAGATTGAGACTCCATCTCAAAAACAAAACAAAACAAAACAAAAACCAATTTGCCATGAAGAGGTTAAATATCTAGGTTTCATAGTGAGCCAGGGGGAACGCCAGCTTGGCGATGAGCGGAAGCAAGCCATTTGTGCACTTCCAACCCCGACCACCTGACGTCAAATGAGAGAATTTTTAGGGGCAGCAGGATTCTGCTGCATCTGGATTCCAAGTTTTTCACTGATGGCTAAGCCATTATATGAAGCCACAAAGTGGGGAGAAAAAGAGCCCCTACTCTGGGAATCTAATCAGGAAATAGCATTCAAACAGATCAAGGAAGCTTTGACCCAGTCCCCAGCCTTAGGACATAACTAAGCCTTCCTTTCTATATGTTCATGAACAAAAGGGAGTGGCTATAAGGGTTCTGACTCAAGTTATAGGATCGTGGCATCACCCAGTGGCATATTTATTCAAACAACTGGACTCTGTGGTGCTAGGATCGCTTGCTTTAACACATTAGCCACCTCCGTCTTGTTGGCACAAGAGGCTAGTAAACTAACTCTGGGACAGCAGCTAACCATCTGGGTGCTGCACTCAGTACAGCAGCTAACCATCTGGGTGCTGCACTCAGTTATAACTTCGATAGACCAAAGAAGACACCACTGGTTGTCAAACCTGAGGATGACTCAGTACCAAGGGCTTCTATGTGAAAACCCTTACAGTATTTTAGAAACAGTAAACAGCTTAAACCCGGCTACTCTGCTCCCAGTGGAACCAGGAGCTCCCCTCCATGACTGTGTCAAAACAGTAGATGAGGTATTCTCTAGTTGAAAAGATCTTATGGACCAACCCCTCAGAGACCCAGATGTCGAGTACTTCACGGATGGAAGCAGTTTTGTGCTAGAAGGGGTTCAACATGCCGGGTATGCAGTGGTAACATTAGACTCAGTAGTAGAAGCTCAGTCTCTGCCTACTGGAACATCAGCTCAAAAGGCAGAATTAATAGCCCCAACAAGAGCACTGCTGCTAGCAAAAGACAAAAAGGTCAATATTGGCAGGGCGCAGTAGCTCTTGCATGTAATCCCAGCAGTTTGGGAGGCCAAGGCGGGCGGATCACGAGGTCAGGAGTTCGAGACCAGCCTGGCCAACATGGCGAAAACCCGTCTCTACCAAAAATACAAAAAATTAGCTGGGCGTGATGGCAGGTGTCTGCAATCCCAGCTACTTGGGAGGCTGAGGCAGGAGAATCGCTTGAACCTGGGAGGCGGAGGTTGCAGTGAGCTGAGATCTTGCCACTGCACTCCAGTCTGGGTGATAAGAGTGAAACTCCGTCTCAAAAAAAAATAGTCAATATTTACACTGATTCTAAATACGCTTTTACTACATTGCATGTACATGGAACTCTATACAAAAAGAGAGGACTTTTAACAGCTGGAGGCAAATAAATAAAGTACAAGGAAAAAATTCTACAGTTCTTAGAGGCTGCATGGGCTCCAGAAAAAGTAGTTGTAATGCACTGCAGAGGGCACCAAAAGGCAGGGATGCCAGAAGCCAAAGGAAACAGAAAGACAGGCAGAAGGGCAAAGCGGGCAGCAATGATTATGCCACATTTTAAAGAGAAAGCCTTAGCTATGCCTCTCCTCCCAGAAACTCCTCTCCAAGAGGACCCAACTTATACTCCAAATGAAAGAGCCTGGTTTGCCCAGGAAGCTGGAAAATACATTAAAGGAGGGTGGTGAAAATTCTTCGATGGAAAGTCAGCCATTCCGGAGATGTTAGCTCCTAAGTTTGTGAAACAAATTCATCAAGGAACTCATATGAAAAAAAGGGCACTAAAAATGTTATTAAAATGTCATTTATATGTGCCACGGGTCTCTGCCATCACTTGAGCCGTCTGTAAACAATATTTAACCTGTGCTCAGAACAATCTGCGACAGGGGCCCACACGGCCCCCAGGAATTCAGGAAATAGGAGCCATGCCTTGTAAAAACTTACTTACAGACTTTACCGAACTGCCCCGTGCTGGGGGCTATCGGTATATGCTAGTGCTTATTTGCACCTTTCCAGGATGGGTTGAGGCTTTCCCCACCAGGACAAAAAAAGCATGAGAAGTGACTAAAGCACTGTTAAAAGACATTATCAGCCGGGCACGGTGGCTCACGCCTGTAATCCCAGCACTTTGGGAGACTAAGGCGGGCGGATCACAAAGTCAGGAGATTGAGACCATCCTGGCTAACACGGTGAAACCCTGCCTCTACTAAAAATATAAAAAAATTAGCCGGGCGTGATGGCGGGTGCCTGTAGTCCCAGCTACTTAGGAGGCTGAGACAAGAGAATGGCGTGAACCCGAGAGGCGGAGCTTGCAGTGAGCCAAGATCAGGCCACTGCACTCCAGCCTGGGCTACAGAGCAGGACTGTCTCAAAAAAAAAAAAAAAAAAAAGACATTATACCCAGGTTTGGACTGCCTCTGACTTTAGGATCAGACAATGGGCCGGCATTTGTAGCTGAAATAGTGCAAGATTTAACAAGACTGTTTTTTTTTTACTTTCTTTTCTTTATATATATATGTATGTATATATTTATTATACTTTAAGTTCCAGGGTACATGTGCACAACTTGCAGGTTTGTTACATATGTATACATGTGCCATGTTGGTGTGCTGCACCCATTAACTCGTCATTTATATTAGGTATATCTACTAATGCTATCCCTCCCCCCTCCCCCCACCCCACAACAGGCCCAAGTGTGTGATATTCCCCTTCCTGTGTCCAAGTGTTCTCACTGTTCAATTCCCACCTATGAGTGAGAACATGCAGTGTTTGGTTTTTGTCCTTGCAATAGTTTGCTGAGAATGATGGTTTCCAGCTTCATCCATGTCCCTACAAAGGGCATGAACTCATCATTTTTTATGGCTGCATAGTATTCCATGGTGTATATGTGCCACATTTTCTTAATCCAGTCTATCATTGATGGACATTTGGGTTGGTTCCAAGTCTTTGCTATTGTGAATAGTGCTGCAATAAACATACGTGTGCATGTATCTTTATAGCAGCATGATTTATAATCCTTTGGGTATATACCCAGTAATGGGATGGCTGGGTCAAATGGTATTTCTAGTTCTAGATCCCTGAGGAATCGCCACACTGACTTCCACAATGCTTGAACTAGTTTACAGTCCCAGCAACAGTGTAAAAGTGTTCCTATTTCTCCACATCCTCTCCAGCACCTGTTGTTTCCTGACTTTTTAATGACTGCCATTCTAACTGGTGTGAGATGGTATCTCATTGTGGTTTTGATTTGCATTTCTCTGATGGCCAGTGATGATGAGCATTTTTTCATGTGTCTGCTGGCTGCATAAATGTCTTCTTTTGAGAAGTGTCTGCTCATATCCTTCACCCACTTGTTGATGGGGTTGTTTGTTTTTTTCTTGTAAACTTGTTTGAGTTCTTTGTAGATTCTGGATATTAGCCCTTTGTCAGATGAATAGATTGCAAAAATTTTCTCCCATTCTGTAGGTTGCCTGTTCACTCTGATGGTAGTTTCTTTTGCTGTGCAGAAGCTCTTTAGTTTAGTTAGATCCCATTTGTCAATTTTGGCTTTTTTTGCCATTGCTTTTGCTGTTTTAGACATGAAGTCCTTGCCCATGCCTATGTCCTTGCCCATGCCTATGTATTGCCTAGGATTTCTTCTATGGTTTTTATGGTTTTAGGTCTAACATTTAAGTCTTTAATCCATCTTGAATTAATTTTTGTATAAGGTGTGAGGAAGGGATCCAGTTTCAGCTTTCTACATATGGCTAGCCAGTTTTCCCAGCACCATTTGTTGAATAGGGAATCCTTTCCCCATTTCTTGTTTTTGTCAGGTTTGTCAAAGATCAGATAGTTGTAGATGTGTGGTATTATTTCTGAGGACTCTGTTCTGTTCCATTGGTCTATATCTCTGTTTTGGTACCAGTACCATGCTGTTTTCGTTACTGTAGCCTTGTAGTATAGTTTGAAGCCAGGTAGCATGATGCCTCCAGCTTTGTACTTTTGGCTTAGAATTGACTTGGCAATGCGGGCTCTTTTTTGGTTCCATATGAACTTTAAAATAGTTTTTTCCAATTCTGTGAAGAAAGTCATTGGTAGCTTGATGGGGATGGCATTGAATCTATAAATTACCTTGGGCAGTATGGCCATTTTCATGGTATTGAGTCTTCCTATCCATGAGCATGGAATGTTCTTCCATTTGTTTGTACCCTCTTTTATTTCATTGAGCAGTGGTTTGTAGTTCTCCTTGAAGACGTCCTTCACATCCCTTGTAAGTTGGATTCCTAGGTGTTTTATTCTCTATGAAGCAATTGTGAATGGGAATTCACTCATGATTTGGTTGTCTGTCTGTTATTGGTGTATGAGAATGCTTGTGATTTTTGCACATTGATTTTGTATCCTGAGACTTTGTTGAAGTTGCTTATGAGCTTAAAGAGATTTTGGGCTGAGACGATGGGGTTTTCTAGATATACAATCCTGTCATCTGCAAACAGGGACAATTTGACTTCCTCTTTTCCTAATTGAATACCCTTTGTTTATTTCTTCTGCCTGATTGCCCTGGCCAGAACTTCCAACACTATGTTGAATAGAAGTGGTGAGAGAGGGCATCCCTGTCTTGTGCCAGTTTTCAAAGGGAATGCTTCCAGTTTTTGCCCATTCAGGATGATATTGGCTGTGGGTTTGTCATAAATAGCTCTTATTATTTTGAGATACATCCCATCAATACCTAATTTATTGAGAGTTTTTAGCATGAAGGACTGTTGAATTTTGTCAAAGACCTTTTCTGCATCTATTAAAAAAAAAAAGACATCGTAAGACCATCGATGCAAGGAAGAAACTGCATCAACTAACGAGCAAAATAACCAGCTAACATCATCATGACAGGATCAAATTCATACATAACAATATTAACCTTAAATGTAAATGGGCTAAATGCTCCAGTTAAAAGACACACACTGGCAAATTGGATAAAGAGTCAAGACCCATCAGTGTGCTGTATTCAGAAAACCCATCTCACGTGCAGAGACACACATAGGCTCAAAATAAAGGGATGGAGAAAGATCTACCAAGCAAATGGAAAACAAAAAAAGGCAGGGTTTGCAATCCTAGTCTCTGATAAAATGGACTTTAACCAACAAAGGTCAAAAGAGACAAAGAAGGCCATTACAAATGGTAAAGGGACCAATTCAACAAGAAGAGCTAACTATCCTAAATATATATGCACCCAATACAGGAGCACCCAGATTCATAAAGCAAGTCCTTAGAGACCTACAAAGAGACTTAGACTCCCATACAGTAATAATGGGAGACTTTAACACCCCGCTGTCAACATTAGACAGATCAACGAGACAGAAAGTTAACAAGGATATCCAGGAATTGAACTCAGCTCTGCACCAAGCGGACCTAATAGACATCTACAGAACTCTCCACCCCAAATCAACAGAATATACATTCTTCTCAGCATCGCACCGCACTTATTCCAAAATTGACCACATAGTTGGAAGTAAAGCACTCCTCAGCAAATGTAAAAGAACAGAAATTATAACAAACTGTCTCTCAGACCATAGCGCAATCAAACTAGAACTCAGGATTAAGAAACTCACTCAAAATCACTCAACTACATGGAAACTGAACAACCTGCTCCTGAATGACTACTGGGTACATAACGAAATGAAGGCAGAAATAAAGATGTTCTTTGAAACCAACGAGAACAAAGATACAACATACCAAAATCTCTGGGACACATTTAAAGCAGTGTGTAGAGGGAAATTTATAGCACTAAAAGCCCACAAGAGAAAGCAGGAAAGATGTAAAATTGACATCCTAACATCACAATTAAAAGAACTAGAAAAGCAAGAGCAAACACATTCAAAAGCAACTTAAAGTATAATTAAAAAAAAAAGAAAAAAACACATTCAAAAGCTAGCAGAAGGCAAGAAATAACTAAGATCAGAGCAGAACTGAAGGAGATAGAGACATAAAAAACCCTTCAAAAAATCAATGAATCCAGGAGGTGGTTTTTTGAAAAGATCAACAAAATTGATAGACCGCTAGCAAGACTGTTAAAAATAAAATGGAAGTTACACACAGCCTATTGGCCACAAAGTTTAGGAAAAGTAGAACGCATGAACCGGACACTCAAGCAGCTACTGAAGAAATATTGCCAAGAAACTCATCTAAGATGGGATCAGGTCTTGCCTATGGTCCTCCTCCAAGTCAGGTGCACTGGGTATTCACCCTGTGAAATTTTGTTCAGTGGGCCTCCCCCAATCATAAGTCAAATAAAAGGTACTCTCCGGGAACTAGGGAAATTAACTTTAAGAAAGCAAATGCAGGCGTTAGAAATAGCCATGCAAGAGGTTCATGGCTGGGTACGAGAAAGAATGCCTATAAGGCTGACAGGCCCAGTACACCCCTTTAAACCTGGAGACTCTGTTTGGGTTAAAAAGTGGAATCCAACTTCTCTAGGACCCATATGGGATGGGCCCTATACTGTAATCTTGTCCACTCCCACTGCTGTTAAAGTTGCAGGTGTTTTACCTTGGATCCACCACAGTTGGCTAAAACCGGCAGCTCAGGACAAGTGGACCAGTCAGCAGGACCCAGATCACCCAACCCGGTTGATCCTGAGATGAGACCAAGCTGCTGCTAAAGATGACTGCCCTGCTCTGGTCACTCCGGAAGCTGACTACTCTACCCACGGCTGAAGCTTGAGGACTCATCAAGCAAGTAAATGTGGTTAGAAATCTTAGAACTAATAGCTTTCCTTGTAATACTAACTGTTTTCCTGTTGTTCTGTCGCTGTGCCCAATCTCCTCCCCCAAGTAAAGACCTCTTCTATCCTTGCTGAATATAAATATGCTGTACATTGTTTTGCTGTTGTTACCCCCCCTAACTATGCTAGAAGAAGCACCTATAGAAGGATGTCCCCACTGTACACATACTACCTGGTCAGGGAACAGTATAACTAAAACTCTATTGTGCCATACTTATTATGAGTGTACAAGGACTCGCTTAGGAACTTGTATTTATAATCAGACCTCCTACTCAATTTGTGACCCAGGAAATAACCAACCTTACGTATGTTATGACACCAAGTTTTCACCTGGTAAATGGTTTGAAATCCATGCAGGGTCAAAGGACGGTTCCCTCTTAAACCAAACCAAGGTCCCTCCCTTTTACCTAGGGCCTATTTCTCTATATTTTGATGCTTGTCAGGTAGCATACCTAGACTCACCCATCTGTCATAACCTACCTTTAAAAAGAGACTATAAAAATGACTACAAATATGTATGCGTGTCACCTTGTCCCCCTGGGACCTCAGAAAAAGATTGTCAGTATTGCATATCGTGGCACCCTAGCACACAACAAAGGCCAATTATGCTTACCAAAATGATGGTAAAACCAGATTGTAAAACAAAAACCTGTGATCCTATAAATTTCACCATTCTAAGGCCAAACCTACCCATGTGGACTGCAGGTTACCCCACACATGTCTACATACACACATACCCAGCAACCTACCTATATGTTATCAAAAAGGAAACCCGGACCCATCTGGCCCAGCAACAATTCTGAGTCTTTAAATCATTCTATAAGCATGTAGAACAAAAGTTACCAGAGCCTCCTCCTTTAACCAAAAACCTGTTTGCTCAGCTGGCTGAAAACATTGCTGGCAGCCTAGGCATTTCCTCATGTTATGTTTGTGGAGGAACTAACATGGGAGACCAATGGCCTTAGGAAGCAAAAAAGTTAATGCCACGAAATTATTTTACTCTGACCCTGAACTGACACCCATAAGTTCAAGCATCTGGCTCCTAAAAACTTCTGTTACAGAAAGATACTCTGTTGCTCACTGGGGAAAGGCTTTTACAGACCCAGTAGGAGAACTAATCTGCTTAGGACAGCAATATTATAATGAAACACTACGGAAAACTTTGTGGCGGGGCAAAGATAACTCCAAATCACCTCATCCAAATCCATTCTCCCATTTCTCTTCTCTAAACCATACCTAGTATCGGCATAAAGCTCCAGATACCTGGCAAGCGCCCTCTGGTCTCTGCTGGATCTGTGGGCCATGGGCCTACCAACAGTTGCCAGCCAAATGGACAGGGGCTTGTGTACTTGGAGCAATTAGGCCGTCTTTCTTCTTACTCCCACTGCAACAAGGAAAAACTTTAGGGTGTCCTGTCTATAATAAAATTTTAAACAAAACACAAAAGAAATAGAGACGTAAAAAAAAAGACATAAAAATAGAAAATTAAAAAGACACAGATTGGCTCCCTGAAAGAATAATTCAGTACTATGGGCCAGCTAGGCATAAGATGGGTCGTTGGGATACCGTACCCCAATTTACATGCTTAACCACATCACAAGGTTGCAGGCAGTACTTAAAATCATCACTAATGAAACAGCAAACGCATTGGATTTACTGCCCAGCAAGTCACAAAAATAAAAAATGCCATCTACCAAAATAGTTTAGCTTTAAACTACCTCCTAGCCCAGGAAGAAGTGTGTAAAAAGTTTAATCTAACTAATTACTGCCTAAAAATTAATAACAACGGGAAAGCTATGATGAAAATAACTGCAAAAACAAAAAAATTAGCCCATGTTCCAGTCCAAACTTGGAAGGGGTGGACTTCTAATTCCTTCTTTGGAGGCTGGTTTTCTGTCTTTGGTGGATTCAAAACCTTAATAGGAGTAGTTCTAGCCATACTGGGAATTTGTTTAATACTCCCTTGCCTCTTACCCCTCCTTATTAAAAGCATCCAATCAACTATAAAAGCAATTGTAACTAGGCAAACTACCACTCAGCTAATGGCTCTGTGAATATCAGCCTGTGCCTAAAAAAGAAGACCTGCTCTTTCATAAAAAATCAAATAATAGGGATGCTTTCTATTAAAATCTTGTTTATAAAAAAAGCATCAAAGGGGGGAAACTGAGGCAGAAATTTAAGGAAAAATAAATACGGCATTTATTCACTCCAAGAAAAGTAAGGGTTAAGTGAGAAACACAAGTTTTCCTCTACTGCAAGCAAGGCTGTAGACAGATTGTAGTGACCTAGCCTGCAAAAATGAGCTCCAGACACCCCTGAGCAAGGTTAAAAGAAAAAAAACAAATTCCTTTACTGTCTCTCCTGTACTGAACTATTAGTTATGACTATGTTTGCCAATGCTTATATTTAGTAAAATTTATAAGTTCCTGTTTTTCTTTCAACGTAGCTGGAAGGCCACTAGCTATACAAGGCCACAAGTTATGCCAAGTCAATAGTTATGCCATAAATTACATGACTTGTAATTTATGTAATTACCACCTTTGTTTTGCTCTTGTATACTAGCCTATATAAGCTAAACTCTGTCTTTGTTTGGGGCTCAAGTTTTTAAATGTGAATCCACTGAGCCAGTGCGCACCTTAAAATAAATATCCTCCTGTATTCACCCATACTTGTCTCTCTAGTCCTCTGCGTCCCCCAACAATATAAATGACAATATTTGCTACCATTTATTGAATCATGGTGCTAAGCACATCACAGAGAGCTGGCTTACTCCTTACCACAGCCTTCAGTGGTTACAGATGGCGAACAGAGGCTCAGAGAGGTTAAGTAACTAGGAATTGAGGCCAGACCTATTTAGCTCCATAATTTGCCATTCTTAACTATTGTTAAATGTACTAATTCCCAGAATCGTAAATGCACATCTGGAGGACTTGTAGAGCTTTTTTTTTTTTTTTGAGATGGAGTTTCGCTCTTGTTACCCAGGCTGGAGTGCAATGGCGTGATCTCAGCTCACTGTAACTTCTGCCTCCTGGCTTCAAGTAATTCTCCTGCCTCAGCCTCCTGAGTAGCTGGGATTACAGGAATACGTCACCATGCCCGGCTAATTTTGTATTTTCAGTAGAGACAGGGTTTCTCCATGTTGGTCAGGCCGGTCCCGAACTCCCAACCTCAGGTGATCCGCCCGCCTCGGCTTCCCAAAGTGCTGGGATTACACGTGAGCCACCGCGCTAAGCCTAAACCACCACGCCCAGCCCCTGAGCCACCTCGCCCAGCCTGAGCCACCACACCCAGCCTGAGCCGCTGAGCCCAGCCTAGAGCTTTTAGTTGAATTTGGATAGCTTTCATTAAATTCCCCCCCAGTGTTTTGCTTAAGGAGAAACAAAGGTCCAGAAAGACGTACCTGGAATCATATTGTTTTGTTGTTGTTGTTGTTTTTGTGCTTTGAAGAGAGCGGTACTGGAATCATATTGTTACCTCCTAATTAGGGGGCTAGAACCTAGGGTCCCTGGTTTCAAATTAAGTCCTCAATTAGCCCTTTGGTGAATCAGAGACACACAAGAATATTCTATACATCTTTTTTTTTTTCTCCTAGATAGAGTGGGTAAATAAATCAGGAGGAAGTTAGGGAAGGGGGCAATTAATGGCTAGTGCTATCGCAAGCTAGTGGTGGTAGGTTTGACTTCTGGGTAGTGGATTGTTAGTTATCAAGGCAAGAGGAGCCACTGGTCACCCTCCCCCGCATTCCTGTCTGTAGCCTTGGTCCCACAGTTTGGGAACCTCCTTAAGGGATGGCTGTCACACTTCCAGCAGTGGGAACCGGGTGCATAGGCCTGTCCTTGCTTCTCTTTCCTTAGTGCCCCTTCCACTTATGATGCCCACAGACCCACCCTTGGGCAGATTTCTGTGGAAGCCTCTCACTCACATGGGGATAAAGCCTGTCTATATGTAGAGGTGACTGTGGTCCCTCAAGGCAGGCAGCTGCAAAAATCTCAAAGGACAGAGAAGATGGTTGTAGAAGCAGTACCATGGGACCCTTCAATGGCTCTGTGGGCTGATTTCCAAGCTCCACCCCTCTCCCCTTGGTCACAGGGCCACCTGACTTCCCTTTGGTTCTTCGAGGTTATACAACATCCCCACCTGCCAAACCTCACACCAAACTCCTTCCTATGTTTAGGGCTTTATTTGGCCCCCTCCTCTAAGGCTTTCTCTGGCCTTCCCTTCCTCTCCAGGGTAGTCGCATGCTATGTGTGCCTCCGGTAATCTTTTTTTTTTCATGGCTTTTTTTTTTTTTTTTTTTTTTGACAGAGTCTCCCTCTGTCGCCCAGGCTGGATTGCAGTGGTGCGATCCTGGCTCACTGCAACCTCTGCCTCCTGGGTTCAAGCCATTCTCCTGCCTCAGCCTCCTGAATAATCTGGGACTACAGGCATGCACCACCACACCCAGCTAATTTTTGTATTTTTAGTAGAGATGGGATTTTATTTACCACATTGGCCAGGCTGGTCTCGAATGCCTGACCTCAAGTGATCCCCCTGCCTCGGCCTCCCAAAGTGCTGGGATTACAGGTGTGAGCCACCGTGCCTGGTCATTTCTTGCATGGCTTTGCCACACTTTGAAACTGCACATTTTCATTTCTTATCATGGGTGTTTTTTTAAAAAAAATTGAAATTGCACATTTATATGTTCCCATGTTGGGTCCCCCTCATTACATATTCAGCCAGTAAGGGCAGGATATTTGTGTCCGCTTTCCCAGGGTCCAGCACATGACCTAGCTTGGTCAGTACATATTATTGAGGCTCGACAAATATGAGATTGGGCTCAAGAAATATTTATTGGGCTCAATGAGTATTATTGAATGAATGAATATGGCCTTTCCGGAGCCTTTCCCCAAGGTCCAACACAATTGCCGAATTAATGCAGCCGAGAACACAGCATCCAATTCCTACCCCTGCAGCCCAGTTACCCCCATCCAACACCACCCCCCACCAACCCCCGCTGAAAAGCGGACCTGTGTTCAGAACCTGCCTTCATACTTTTCAGCCATGCTCTTTGGAATAATGAAAGATACGAAGATGTCAGTGGGACGACAGACATGGGGAGGGGGACATAGAGGGTGCCTTTGCGTTTTGCTACCCAGGACCCAGGACTCAAGGGCAGGGTGGTCTTGGCCTGGGGTCGCCGTCCTCTTTAAGGGGCGGGTCAAGGGACCCTGGCTGCCCGGGCCTCTGCCACCGACCCTCTGCTCCCTGCGACCCTCACCGCCCAGCACCCAGCCCTCTGCCCCCACCGGCCACCCTGTAACAGCCCAGCGGGTTCACCTTGCCTGCTGCCTAGACAGAGTCGATTTATCAAGACAGGGGCATTGCAATAGAGAAGGAGTAATTCACACAGATCAGGCTGCGCGGGACACTGGAGTTTTATTATTACTCCCCGAGCAGAGTTTTTAAGGACAACTTGGTGGGTGGGGGAAGGCCAGTGAGTCGAGAGTGCTGATTGGTTGGGTCGGAGGTGAAATCTTAGGGAACTGAAGCTGTCCTCTTGTGCTGAGTTAGTTCCGGAGTGGGGGCCTAAGATCAGATGACCTGGTTTATCGATCTGGTAGGTGTCAGTTGATCCATCAAGTGCAGGGTGTGCAAAATATCTTGAGCGCTGATCTTATTAGCAGTTTAGGGAGGGTCAGAATATTGTAGCCTTGCTGCCTGACTCCTAAACCATACTTTCTAATCTTTTGGTTAATTTGTTAGTCCTACAAAGACAGTCTATTCCCCAGGCAAGAAGGAGGTTTGTTTTAAGAAAGGGCTGTTATCATCTCTGTTTTAAACTATAAAGTATAAACTAAGTTCCTCCCAAAGTTAGTTCAGCCAACGCCCAGGAATGAACAAGGACAGCTTGGAGGTTAGAAGCAAGATGGAGTTGGTTAGGTCAGATCTCTTTCATTATCTGTTATAATTTTGCAATGGCAGTTTCAACCTAGTGGCGGAATCCGTCCCACCCATCTCCCGCGCCCCTCCGCTCCACCACAGCCCTCGGTGCCTCGGTTCCCTGCACCTGCACTCCCGCCCGCCCCCGACGCTCCGCCCCCGACGCTCCGCCCGCCCTCCACGCTCCGCCCCGCCCCCCGACCCCCGCCTGCGCCCGCGCCCTGGGCTGGTGCCCGCCACCCCAGCGATCTCACACTGGCCCCTGGGCGCACGGTGACCCTGCGGCTGCCCGGCCCCTGCCTCCGCCCGCGCGGCCCCCTCGCTCAGGTCGCGTGCGCCCGGGGCCTGGCTTCGCGTGGGTCCTGGCTCCTCCCGTTCCGCAGTTGGTGCCGTCTGACAGCCCCTTCCGCGCGGCGCGGCGCGGCGGGTGTCGGGCGGGGCGCGGGCCTCCGGCCTGAGGCCCGGCGAGGTGCGGGAGGGAGCGGGGCGCGGATCCGGCCCAGATGGGCAGCTCCGTCCGCGGGGGCAGGGCCGGGCTTCGGCTTCACCGCAGCCTCGCCTGAGCGGGCGCCTCTGAAGTGGAGGGCGGGCCGCCTGGGTCGCGGGCCTCGGGAGGATGGTGGCGCCCTGGCGCGTCTCCGTCAGGGTTTGCCTGTCGCACCTGAGGTGCTTCGAGCTCAGACAGGGACTCAGCCTCCTGAGGCCCTCCGAGTGCCCTCGCAATGCCAGGCTCTGCTGGCTTCTGCTGGGCACTTTGCCCAAGGTCGTCTCCCTGTGCGGGGACGTGGGTGAGGGGGCCCCTGACGTTCTGGGTCGGCGAAGGGTCCGCTGCAGCGGGGCGGCTGGCGCGGGGCCCGCGGAGAGCCTCCCCCGAGCGGGACCTCTGGGCGGCGTCTTCCTGCATCTCCGCCTCTGGCTTCGCGCCGGCGCTCTGTTGGTGAAATTCTTCCCCCTCCTACTCCTCTACCCCCTCACCTACCTGGCTCCCAGCGTCTCCACCCTCTGGCTCCACCTGCTTCTGAAAGCCACCGAGACCTCAGGCCCAACCTACATCAAACTGGGCCAGTGGGCCAGCACCCGGCGCGATCTGTTTTCGGAGGCTTTCTGTGCCCAATTTTCCAAGCTGCATGTCCGAGTGACGCCCCACCCGTGGACTCACACTGAGCGCTTCCTTCGGCAGGCTTTTGGGGATGACTGGGGGAGCATCCTCTCTTTTGAGAACCGGGAACCTGTGGGCTCAGGCTGCGTGGCCCAAGTGTACAAAGCATACGCCAACACTGCCTTCCTGGAGACTGACAGCGTCCAGAGACTTGGCAGGGCCTCCTGTCTGCCGCCCTTCTCACATACTGGGGCAGTCGGTGGGCTGAGAGAGCTCTTTGGATACCTTGGAAATGGCCGGAAACCTCCAGAAAATCTCGCAGACCAGTCGTTTCTAGAAAGGCTGCTCCTCCCTAAAGCTGACCTGGTTGGATCAAATGCAGGGGTGTCTTGGGCTCAGGTCCCTGGCCACCAACCTGAGGCCACCAACCTCATCCCCGTGGCAGTGAAAGTAAGTGTTCTGAGAGCTCATAGCTCACCTACCCACTGAGCTATCCCAGATCAGAAACAACCGCCATGCAAATCGCCCCCACGTTTATTTCTATTTGCCTGACCAATATCTGAGTGCTTATTTCATGCAAGCTGTTTCATTTATTGGCTTGAAGTGGCGGTGTGAATAGTCTGATAGAGGAAAATGAACTGAGTCTGGAGTGAACTAACTGCTTGGGTGTCGGGACCACATCCTCTTTTCTTTGATGAGAAGCCACCTGGCTCTTGCTTGGATGGTGGGACCCAGCCCTGGCTGGGTAAAATGTGTCCAGCGGGTTTCTCCTGTCTCACGGTTCCTCTTTCTGACAGGTGTTGCACCCTGGCCTGCTCGCTCAGGTGCATATGGACCTGCTGCTGATGAAGATTGGCAGCCGAGTCCTCGGACTTTTGCCAGGCATCAAGTGGCTTAGCTTGCCTGAGATTGTGGAGGAATTTGAGAAGCTGATGGTTCAACAGGTGAGTTCTCCTCCCCTCAGCTGTAAATAGCACCTAACATAGTTCTTGCCATTAGCTGCTACTTAGTAAATGTTGAATGAATAATTTTCTGGTATGTCATAACTCATATGATGTGTTAGAGCTGGTAACACTAGCTGATAAAGAACATCCAAATCTCAGTGGCTTAATGCAACAAATTAATTTTTGCTTATATCAAAGTTCTGGCCGGGCGTGATGGCTCATGCGTGTAATCCTAGGACTTTGGGAGGCTCAGGCAGGTGGATCACTTGAGGCCAGGAGTTCGAGATCAGCCTGGCCAACATGGTGTAACCCTGTCTCTACTGAAAATACAAAAATTAGCTGGGCGTGGTGCTGCATGCCTGTAATCCCAGCTACTCAGGAAGCTGAGGCATGAGAATTGCTTGAACCCAAGATGGAGGTTGCAGTGAGATGACATCATGCCAGTGCACTCCAGCCTGGGCGACAGAGTGAGACTCCATCTCAAAAGAAAAATAAAAACAAAAAACAAAGTTCTATGCAGGTGAACTGAGGCAGAGAAAGGGAGCTCTTTATTTTATTATTTTAAAAACAGAGACAGGGTCTTGCCATGTTGTCCAGGCTGATTTTGAACTCCTGGGCTCAAGCCATTCTCCCTCCTCGGCCTTCCAAAGTGCTGAGATGACAGAACTAAGCCACCGTATGGTCAAGAGAGGGAGCTCTACTCCCTAGTTTCAGGGGACTCAATTTCTTCCCAAGTTTGGCACTGCCTCCTTCAACATGTGTCATCTGGGGTCAGTGTGGATTGGAGGCAGAGGCCATGCAGGGTCATGTAATAAATTTTGTGGCCAGGCCTGGAAGTGGCAAACATCACTTCTTTCCTGTTCACTGATCAGAGCTGTAACTGCCTGGGCCCAGTGTAACTGTGAGCTTGGGAAATACAGTCTTCCTTTGTGACAAGGAAATGATTCTGGTGGAGAACATCTAGCATTATTTCTGCCATAATCAATGACTCCAGAGTGAGAAAATAATTAGCAAAGTCACATACTGTGCCTTTGTTCTGCTTTGATTCCAGGGCAATTGAGTCAACAAGGACCTCCTTCATGCTCAGGGCCCTTGGGACCTTTGTATAAGGATACAGACTTAGCAAACACACTGGGGTGGTCGGGGCTCCACTTAGGTACCTGTTGGCTCCTTGCTGGGTAGTGCAGGAATTGGGAGGTTTTCAGAAGCAACCTGCCGAGTATTTGTTTGGAGGCTCTGATTTAAGATTTTAAGTCCTAGGGATTCATTCCAATGTTTAGAAAGTCTCTTAATCTGTTCAGACAGAATCCCATAAACTAAGTAGCTTACAAACAACAGAAATGTATTTCTCGAGGTTCTGGAGGCTGAAAATTCCAGATCAAGGCATCGGCAGATTCGATGTCTGGTGAGGCCCCACTTTCTGGTTCATAATTGGCACCTTCTGTGTCATCACATGGTAGAAGGGGTAAGGGGTCTGTCTTGGGTCTCTTGTGTAAAGGCGCTGATCCATTCATGCAGGCTCTGCTCTCATGACCTAATCACCTCCTAAAGGCCCCATCTCCTAATACCATCACCTTAGGGCTTAGCATTTCAACAAAGGAATTTTGGGGGGACACAAACATTCATAGCTACAGAGCAATGTAATTTGATAATAAAAGCAAATTAAAACAGAGAAAATAGCATCGATTCCAACAACCATCTCTGCATTAATTCCTCTCAGTCCTGCCACTCATCTGAGTTTCAGTTCCCCTTGCGGAAGTCTGACAGACATCATGTGGTTCCATCACTTCAAACTCACATCTCTGAATCACACCCCATTTGTCTTAAAAATCAGCTCTTCCTACTAAGCCTGTGTCCGTCTCTCAGTAGTCCCATCATGTTCCTAGGCTGGAAACCTTAGAGTTGTGGGTCTGGGTATAGTGTGTGAGTGTCTCTCCATTCATTTATAAGTTTATGTAACAGTGACTAAAAACTCTGTTAGGGCTGGGTGTGGTGGCTCATGCCTGTAATCCCAGGACTTTGGGAGGCTGAAGTGGGTGGATTGCTTGAGGTTAGGAGTTTGAGATCAGTTTGGGCAACATGGTGAAACCTCATCTCTACCAAAAATACAAAAAATTACCTAGGCGTGGTGGTGCTCACCTGTAGTCCCAGCTACTCAGGAGGCTGAGGTGGGAGAATCGCTTGAATCTGGGAGGCAGAGTTTACAGTGAACCATGATCACACCACCGCACTCCAGCCTGGGTGACAGAGTGAGATCCCATCTCAAAAAAACAAACAAACAAACAAACAAAAAACTCTGTTAGACGCTAGTAAGCAAAGAAAACAAGTGAGCTTTCCTATCCCTAAGAAAGACAGTCAGGGCCAGGCGCCGTGGCTCACACCTGTAGTCCTAGCACTTTGGGAGGCGGCGTCAGGTGGATCACTTGAGGTCAGGAGTTCAAGACCAGCCTGGCCAACATGGCAAAACACTGTCTCTACTAAAAATACAAAAATTAGCCGGGCATGGTGGCACACACTTGTAATCCCAGCTACTTGAGAGGCTGAGGCAGGAGAATCGCTTGAACCCAGGAGGCGGAGGTTGCAATGAGCCAAGATCATGCTTTTGCACTCCAGGCTGGGCAACAGAGCAAGACTCCATCTAAAAAAAAAAAAAGAAAGACAGTCAGCCCTCTGTCCATGAGTCCTGTATCCCCGGATTCAATAAAAAATGTAGTTAGGTCTATGATAGTTGCATCTGTATTGAACATGTACAGACTTTTTTTTCTTGCATTATTCCCTTAACAATGCAGTTTAACAATGATTTACAGAGCGTTTAGATTGTATTAGGTATTATAACTAATCTAGAGCTGATTTAAAGTATATGGGAGGATATGCATAGGTTATATGCAAATACTGTGCAATTTTATGTCAGGGACTGAGCCATCTGGTATCTGAGGGAGGCCCTGGAAGCAATGAACCTGAGCCTAGCTGAACCTCAGCATGGTTCATCAGGGCTCAGAGGAGGACTTGGTTGGTATCCTTAGCTTGAGCTGAGTATTGAAAGGTGAGTGGTGTTTGCAGTTGGACCAAGTGGGGGAATAACATTCCAATTCGAGGCAGTAAAGAAGCCAGAGGAGAGCCGGGGGTGTTAGCCACTCTGGGATGTCGAGCACTATATGGAGTTGGGTGAGGCCAGGTCTTGGGTGGTAAAAGGCAGGGGAAGGTGCCATGAGAGATGGACCTGGACAGAGAAGTAGGGGCCAAATCATGACCTACCTGGATGCCATTCTAAGGAATGCAGACTTCACCATGCAGGTGATGGATTGGAGAGGAAGGATGGGTCAAGGAGCACACTCGAGGCACCTCTGTTTGTGCTCAGGTGACTGGACCTGAGGTCATGCGCCTTGGGAGTGGCATTGGGGGACAGGGACTGATCTGAGGGCGGTGAGGCTGCAGACTTGATGGCACTGGGCCATTGCTGTGCACGGAGGGGAAGAGAGAAGGCATGATCTGGGGACTCAAAGGTGACTGAGTGCGTGGGGATGGTGAAGGGAAATTCCATTTAGGCACAGAGCTTCAGGGTCTCTGGGCTCCCACCGGGCCACATCCAGGTGTCATTGGATATATCACTCTGGAGACTGGCATTGAGGTCTGACCTGAGGATCAAGGTGCTGTCAGAGGAGGCGCCGGCTGAGGGCTTGGTGGCTGTCAAGGGGACACACACGCTCACTTCGGTCAGGAGAAAGGACATCAGCTCCTGGGGGCACAGGAGACCCAGCCAAGACGGGACAGTGAGAGGTAGCAGGGGTGCCAGGAGAGTGAAGGGCAGGTGCCGGGGGAAGAGCCACCACGGAGAGCCAGGTCAGCAGCGGCACCAGCCCTGGATGCCCACAGAGGTTGATGATAAACCTGGAAGTGGTCCTTTGGGTCTGGTGAGTGGTGGTTGGGGAGAGTAGCAGTGGCAGTGTCGATGCGGTGGGTGGAGAGCTGCCGCGAGATGGAGGGGCAGCCCTGTGTGGAAGCGCCCACAGCACGCTGGCCCTAATGGAAAGAGAGGGCTGGGGGCTGGGCCTGGAGAAGCCAGACCCCAGGGAGACAGGGAAGGGACTCATGGGCTGGTGTGAGGCAGGCGGGTGGCAAGGGCGAGAGTAGCGGAGAAGCAGTGCAGCCCAAAGCCCACCAGGGCACCTGCTGTCTGCAGCCTCCAGGAGTTCACACAGAGATCTGGGATTGCTGGGGCAGGCTGTAGCCCACGGATGTCGCCTCCTGAGTTTCTGGGCAAGTTCTGCGGGGCAAGCTGGTGGGGAAGGTGGGGTGGATCTCATGACTTGCTAGCTCCTTGGCATTGCAGATGTCACTGTGCCTGTACCCAGACTAGCCCTCATCCTTTCTGTCCATTTCTCTGTAGATTGACCTGCGTTACGAAGCTCAGAATCTAGAACACTTCCAGGTCAACTTCCGGAATGTGAAAGCCGTCAAGTTCCCCACCCCTCTGCGCCCCTTTGTCACCAGAGAAGTCTTGGTGGAAACGTATGAAGTAAGAGTGGTGGCTTTGCCTGGCCATACCTTTCACTTGCCACTCGCAGTGGCCCGTCTCCAGCCCACAGAAAGGCTTCAGTCTGGAGAGAGGATGGGATTTGTGTCTGTAAAACTGTGAGGAGCTGGGATGTGTTGGCCTCGGGGGGAGGCAGTGTTGTAGTGAGGTAGCTGAGAGCACTGGGTGTGGCCCGATCCCCTAGAATTGAAAATCTGCTCTGCCATTTTATTAGTTGGTGACCTGCCTTAGAGGACTGTCTCAGGAGTAAATGACACTCTGAATGCAAAACGAGGAGTTGGGCACAGAGAAAGTGCTGAACAACCTTGTGTCATCTCACTTGCCCTAGCTATCCTCTACTCTAGTTCAGCCTTCTCTCTTTTTTTTTTTTTTTTTTTTTTTGAGATAGAGTCTCACTCTGTCGCCCAGGCTGGAGTGCAGTGGCATGATCTCAGCTCACTGCCACCTCCGCCTTCCAGGTTCAAGTGATTCTCATGCCTCAGCCTCCCAAGTAGCTGCGATTACATGTATTTTTTAGTAGAGATGGAGTTTTGCCGTGTTGGCCAGGCCGTTCTGGAACTCCTGACCTCAGGTGATCTGCCTGCCTTGGCCTCCCAAAGTGCTGGGATTACAGGCATGAGCCACTGCACCCAGCCCAGCCTCCTCTTTACAGATGGTGATATGAGATTCAGGGAATCTCATGAACATGACGTGAACCACACAGTGTTTCTAGCTGTGTGAACTTAAGCAAGTTGCTTAACCTCTCTGGGCTTTGGTTCTTTTATTTGTTAATTAGGGATAACAAGATCTATCTCCATGGGTTGTTTTGACAATTTTTTTTTTTTTTTTTTTTTTGAGACAAGGTCTTGCTCTGTTGCCCAGGCTGTGGTACAGTGGCATGATCTCGGCTCACTGCAGCCTCCACCTCCTGGGCTCAAGTGATCATTCCACCTCAGCCTCCCAAGTAGCTGGGACCATAGGCACGAGCCACCATCCCCATGTCCGACTAATTTTTGTATTTTTCTGTAGAGCCTGGGTTTCTCCCTGTTGCCCAGGCTGGTCTCAAACTCCCAAGTTCAAGCGATCCTCCTGCTTTGGTTTCCCAAAGTGCTAGGATTATAGGTGTTAGCCACCACACCTGGGTAATTTTTTTTTTTTTGTAGAGATGGGGTCTCCTTACGTTGCCCAGACCCCATTGGCTGATTCTTGCCCAGAAATCAGCTCTCTGGTGCCCACCCCTATCTTTTCAGGACATCACATCTCTTATCTTCAATAGCAGAGTTGATAGGTTTCCTTTCCAATAAACCTATGTGACTTGTCATCCTTCTGATAGCTGTTATAGAAGGGAATGTAAATAAGTTCAAATCAATGTGTGGATGACAGATTTTTGTTTTGTTTTGTTTGAGACAGAGTCTCTGTCACTCCGGCTAGAGTGCAGTGGCGCAATCTCAGCTCACTGAAGCCTTGACTTTCCGAGCTGAGGTGGTTCTCCCTCATGTTGTCCTGGCTGGTCTTGAACCCCTGGGCTCAAGCAATCCTCCCAAGGTGCTAGGATTACAGGTGTGAGCCACTGCACATGGCTGAATGACAGACGGGTTCTAGGAAAGGAAATACTCTTCGGGTTACTTCCCAATAAGTGAGAAGACAGCGCTGTGGTGCCACGTGGGAGGAGGAGCCAGCATCACAGGCTGGCTGGGATTAAGCTGTTCTCTCCCTGGTCTTTCTGAAGGAGAGTGTGCCTGTGTCCAGTTACCAGCAGGCAGGAATTCCTGTGGACTTGAAAAGGAAGATTGCACGGCTGGGGATCAACATGCTCCTGAAGATGGTGAGCTCATGGCTGGAGCGGGCTCAGGTCCAGCATGTGGTCAGCTTGCAGATGGGGAGTGGGCTGGGACTCTGGCTATCTGGGTGGGAAGGAGAGCGAAGCAGCAAGCTGCCAGGTTGAGAAAGTCTGGTCTAGAAAGAGTGGAGGCTACCATAAATGGCCATGGTGTCTGTGAAGCTCTTTTATTTTTTTTTTTTTGAGACGGAGTCTTGCTCTGTCGCCCAGGCTGGAGTGCAGTGGCGCGATCTCGGCTCACTGCAAGCTCTGCCTCCTGGGTTCATGCCATTCTCCTGCCTCAGCCTCCCAAGTAGCTGGGACTACAGGCGCCCGCCACCACGCCCGGCTAATTTTTTGTATTTTTTTAAGTAGAGTTGGGGTTTCATCATGTTAGCCAGGATGGTGTCGATCTCCTGACCTCATGATCCACCCGCCTTGGCCTCCCAAAGTGCTGGGATTACAGGTGTGAACCACCATACCCGGCCTTTTTTTTCCGTTTTTAAGATAGGGTCTCACTCTGTTGCCGAGGCTGGAGTGCAGTGGCAAAATCTCCATGCACTACAGCTTCAACCTCTTGGGCTCAAGTGATCCTGCCTCCTCACTCCTCAGCCTCCTGAGTAGCTGGGACTACAAACATGAGCCACCAAGCCTGGCTAATTTAAAAAATTGTTTTGTAGGGACTTACTGTGTTGTCCAGGGCAGTCTTGAACTCCTGGGATCAAGCGATCCTCCCACCTTGGCCTCCCAAAGTGTTGGGATTACAGGCATGAACCACCGTGCCCGGCCTCTTAAGTGCTTTGTCAGTGGCTCATGCTCTGTGTGCTGTGGGAAGAAGGGTGACCATGACCCAGTTCTGCCAGCATTGCCTGTAGTTTAGCAAACAGCCGAGACAATATCTTATTTTAAATGCTGCTTTGCTCATTTGTTCAGCAAATGTTTATTGAGCACCTGCTAGGTGCCAGGCACTGAATTAAGGGCTGGGGTTACAGCAGTGAGCAAAACAGACACAATTACAATGCTCATGACATACTATTCCTTGGGAAGACAGGCGACGACTAAGTAAATGATTTATAGGGATAGGTACGGGGTACCAAAAGGTCATTTCGGAGGAGACTGTGCTAACCCAGGGATTCACTCAGGAAGTGGCTCCATCTCAGCTGCAGTGTGAAGGTCTAGGTGTCACTACATAAGGACAGGCGGCAGGGAGTTGTCTAGAGAGAACAGCCTTTGCTGAGGCCTGGGGTGAGCTACTGCATGGTGCTCTTGGAGAGACGAAAGCACTTAGTATGGCTTGGAAGAGAGTTTGAAGAAGGGGGCAGTGATTGCTGAGGCTGAGGAGGTGAGAGGAGGCTGAGGAGGTGAGAGGGGCCTGATCACAAAGGGTCTAGTAAATCTGTGAAAGAGTTTGGACTTTAATCCCAGGGCAGATAAGTTCATTTTGAAGATTTTTGCCCTTAACTTTAAAAAATTGAATTCCAATAATATTTAAATATAAAGTGCTCAGATCTTAAATGATACTTAGTGAATTTTTAAAAAGCATCCCAGTGCCCAGATTAAAACATAGGAGAGTTTTGGCTGGGTGCAGTGGCTCACGCCTATAATCCCAGCACTTCAGGAGGCTGAGGCGGGGAGATTGCTTGAGCCCAGGGGTTTGAGACCAGCCTGAGCAAGATGCCGAAACCCTGTCACTACAAAAAAAAAAAATATATACAAAAATTGGCCACATTTGGTGGCAGCATGCCTTTAGTCCCAGCTACCTGGGAGGCTGAGGTGGGATCACCTGAGCCCAGGAGATGGAGGTTGTAGTGAGCTAAAATCATGCCACTGCACTCCAACCTCAGATACAGTGAGACTCTGTCTCAAAAAAAAAAAAAAAAAAAAAAAAAAAGCCAGGCACAGTGGCTCATGCCTGTAATCCCAGCACTTTGGGAGGCCGAGGCAGGTGGATCACGAGGTCAGGAGATCGAGACCATCCTGGCCAACATGGTGAAACCCTGTCTCTACTAAAATACAAAAAATTAGCCAGGCGTGGTGGTGCATGCCTGTAGTCCCAGCTACTCGGAATTGCTTGAACCCAGGAGGCAGAGATTGCAGTGAGCCGAGATCACAGCACTGCACTCCAGCCTGGCGACAGAGTGAGACTCCGTCTAAACAAACAAACAAACAAACATAAAGAGACATAGGAGGTTTTTATGCTGAGGAATGCCCTAATATCACAACCTCATGTCCACTGTGTGGAGTTGGAGTGGGAGGGTGAGACGAGAGGCAGGGGAGTCAGAAGGTGGATTTTGATTCTTGGACATTTAAACATGTTCAAGTTCTCCAGCTCTCACCACATGCCTGGGTCCTCCCTACCATGATTCTTTTCCTCTGAGACCCGGGTATTCTTCCTCCTAAGAACCTGGGTTTCCACCTCCTAAGAATTCTTGGTTGGTTTTGTCTTTCCTGGGTCTACCAGCGAGGATTCTGAAGGCCCCCCAGCTGAAGAGGGGCCTGGCCGCATCAGGAGGGCATTCTTTGTTTCACAAAGGCCAGAGCCGTGGTTTACAACAGGGTGGTTTTGTCTACCAGGGGACATCTGGCGATGTCTGGAGACATTCTTTGTTGTTATAGTTGGGGGTTGGGGGTGCTACTGGCAGCTGTTGGGAAGAGGCCAGGAGCTTACCACCCCAGAGTGCAGGGACAGCCGTCCCCACCCCCAGCAATAGACTGAGAAACCCTGGGCTGGAGGGATGGAGAAACTTACAGGCACAGGGACAGGATTTGATGGTGCTTCCATGGGAAACCTTCTATTTCCTTGTGAACTAAGGGGCCATTCTCTGCTGGGAGTAGGATGCAGAGGGCCGTGGGAGAGGAGGTTTAAAGAGAACACAGAGGTTTGAAATTGCTGCCCTGGGACTAGAAAGAGCTACTTGGAAAATGTGGATGGTTGTCAGGAGGGGCAAGCCATGTTGGTGTTGGAGAGGCAGAGGGGTATTTTGCCTATCTGCAGTGTAGCCTGGGGGTTAGGAGCCCAGAGCAGGATTTGTTTTGAGTTCAAATCTCAGCTTCCAGTTTACTAGCTCAGGGCAGAGAGGAGTGTCTGGGGCAAGTTACTTAACCTTTGTCGTCAGGCTTCTTATCTTTCAAAAGAGGATAAGAAGTGCCTTCCTCATAGGGTCACCATGATGGTTAAAGGAGTGGAAATTCCTAAGAAGCCGCAGTGAGTCCTAAGCCACGCTAGTTATGGCTGCCTTCGTTGGCAGTAATCGTGATCCAGCATTGTTAGCAGCCCCCATGCAGGAGCAAAGGAAGAAGATCTTAGATTGTCGGGGGTCTGGACTTTCTCGTGGTTGGGACAGAGGACAGTGGTTGAAGGGATGGATGACAGGAATGGGCGATGGGGTCGAGGCGGATAGGGAAGAAGAATACCCAGGTCTCAGAGGCGAAGAATCATGGTAGGGAGGACCCAGGCATGTGGTGAGAGCTGGAGAATGAATCGAGGAGTCAGAGACAGAGCTGTTGGTGGAGGCACGTCTGGAGTCCCCGCAGCAGGGGCGCTCAGAGCAGGTGGAGTCCTGCAGGCTGACAGCACACACGCACATGCAGAAGGCTGAGAGCCGTTGCGGGGGTGGGCTCAGGTGACACCACTCCAACCCCAATTCCACTCCACCCCAGGGCCTGTGGGACGGGGAGTCAGCAGCTCCCACCCCTCTGGCTCCTGGAGAAGCAGGATTGTTGAGGCACACCTAGGTTTCAATTCAGTAGTTGCAGTCAGAACCCGGTGGCAAGAGGACTTTGTTCGCAGGAACAGGGCTCCAAGGGGCACAAGAGGGATGTAGCCAGGGGAGAAGCAGCATGAAGCAGCACCAGGAGTGGAGAGAGGATGAGGGGCCTCCAGTTTTGGGGTCAGGATCGGGGCATGAGACCCTGGGCAGAGGTGAGGGCAAGGTTCCAGAAGATTCAGAAACTTAAAAAAAAAACTGAATTATAGCAACATTCAATAAAGTGCATAGATCTTAAATTATGCTCAGTGAATTTTTAAAAGTATATTAGGCCAGGCATGGTGGCTCACTCCTGTAATCCCAGCACTTTGGGAGGCTGAGGCAGGCAGATCACTTGAGGTCAGGAGTCTGAGACCAGCCTGGCCAACGTGGTGAAACCCCGTCTCTACTAAAAACAAAAAATTAGCCAGGTGTGGTGGTGCACACCTGCAGTCCCAGCTACTTGGGAGGCTGAGGCAGAAGAATCGCTTGAACCCAAGAAGTGGAGGTTGCAGTGAGCCAAGATCGCACCATTGTACTCTAGCCTGGGCAACAGAGTGAGACTCAGTCTCAGAAAAAAAAAAAAAAATGTATACCAGGGCCAAGAATAGTGACCTACTTAGGAGGCACCAGCTTCGCTGGAGGGTCAGCCCAGCCTTTGGTGACCATGTCCTGCAGGTGTGCAGGTCCCAGCCCCCCAGGTCCCAGGATTTTCACACCGGTAGCAGCTTCCCTTATCCCTACTAAAGCCACAGTCTGGACTAGGACAGTCCCTTCATGGTCTGCCGCCATAAGGGATGGGGTCTATGGCCTGGATTTACAGGGAGGAGGGGATCTACAGTGCTTGGGGCCCCGTGTCAGCTGGAAGCAGTCCCTGAGAGCCCGTCCACCAGCAGCTGCTCTGCTCCTGCCTTGGTCTTTCCTCTCATCCCCCGTGGAAGGATTGCTGGGGTTTCCCTGACCTCCGAGATGACCGGTTATTGGAGGCTGATTCCTGTTCCACAAGCCGTGCCAAATCCAACACAATCCCTGGGGGTTGCTGCCCAGCTTAGCAGGTTCAAAGCCGTGTCCTTCCTGCTCCTCTAATTCTGCATACCAGTATGTCCTGAGAACTGTGTCCTCCTCCACAGAAGGGCTCTGTGTGCATGTGGCTGCTAGTGGCACTCGCTCTCACACCTCACTGATGTGGACAGGTTGAAGTAACGGAGGGAAAGTCTGATTTATGAGCTGTTTTTAAAGAAATGCAGTTCTATGAATTTAAAGAACATAGAGGTTTGGGGAAATCTTTAATAAATAGCTAATTATTTTAGTTAGAATATTAATGATTCAAATCATAAAGTAAAAATAAGGCATTTCAAATGCAGTTTGGCCTTAGACTTTTTATTTTATTTATTTATTTATTTTTGTTATTATTTTCTTTGAGATGGAGTCTCGCTCCGTCGCCCAGACTGGAGTGCAGTGGCACGATCTCGGCTCACTCCAACCTCTGCCTCCCAGGTTCAAGCCATTCTCCTGCCTCAGCCTCCCGAGTAGCTGGGATTACAGGCATGTGCCACCATGTCCAGCTAATTTTTGTATTTTTGGTAGAGACGAGGTTTCACCTTGTTGGCCAGGCTGGTCTTTAACTCCTGACCTCAAGTGATCCGCCCACCTCAGCCTCCCAAAGTGTTGGATTATAGGCGTGAGCCACCACACCCGGCCTTATTTATTTATTTTTACAAGACAGGGTCCTGCTGTGTCACCCAGGCTGGAGGGCAGTGGCATGATCATAGCTCTGTGTAACCTTGAACTCCTGGGCTCAAGTGACCCTCCTTCGTTGGCCTCCCAAAGTGCTGGGATTATAGGTGTAAAGCCACTGAGACCGGCCCCTTTATAATCTTTTAAAAATGCTTTTTACTTTGAAAATAATTTTTCTCTTGAAAACTTTAACTTAGCTCGTCCTTGTACAAATTCTGAGTTGACATCTAAACAAGAAGGGTCTATAGGACATGCACCTCTTTGCGGCTGTGATAGATTGCTGGGAGCTTATTGTCACCTGGCAACTTTCTTTCTCTGTAGGTTGGGTGGTGCTGTAGGGGTGACTCACTCATGAGCATTGTGATCTCCTTCCAGATATTTGTGGATAACTTTGTCCATGCAGACCTTCACCCTGGAAACATCCTGGTTCAGGGTGCCGACGGCCTGTCCTCGAGTCAGGAGGCGCAGCTGCAGCAGGCGGACATCTGTGACACTCTGGTGGTGGCCGTGCCATCTTCCCTGTGCCCGCTGCGACTGGTGCTGCTGGATGCTGGCATTGTGGCGGAGCTGCAGGCCCCTGACCTGAGGAATTTCCGGGCAGTTTTCATGGCTGTGGTGATGGGGCAGGTGAGACGCACTGGGACCACAGAAGTTGGGGTGAATTTTTTTTAATTAAAAGAGCTGGTGAAGCATGGTGGCTCAGACCTGTAATCCCAGCACTTTGGAAGCCTGAGCGGGGAGGATTGCTTGAGCCCAGGAGTTCAAGGCCAGCCTGAGCAACATAGTGAGACCCTGTCTCTATAAAAAATAAGAAAATAGGCCAGGCACAGTGGTTCACGCCTGTAATCTCAGCACTTTGGGAGGCCAAGGCAGGTGGGTCACCTGAGGTCAGGAGTTCGAGACCAGCCTGGCCAACACGGTGAAATCCTGTCTCTACTAAAAATATAAAATTAGCCAGGCATGGTGGTGTGTACCTGTAATCCCAGTTACTTGGGAGGCTGAGGCAGGAGAATTGCTTGAACCCGGGGGGCATAGGTCGCAGTGAGCTGAGATTGTGCCACTTCACTCCAGCCTGGGTGAAAGAGTGAGACACCATTTCAAAAAAAAAAAGAAAAAGCCAGTCTTGGTGGTGTGCGCCTGTGGTCCCAGCTACTTGGGAGGCTGAGGTGGGAGAATCACTTGAGCTCAGGAGTTTGGGGTTGTAGTGAGCTAGGATTGCACTGCTCTACTGCAGCCTGGGTGACAGAGTGAGATCTTATTATTATTATTATTTTTTAAGTTTCAAAAAATTAATGGAGATGGGTCTTGCTATATTGCGCAGGCTGCCTTGGCCTCAAGCCATCCTCCCATCTCAGCCTCCTGAGTAGCTAGGACTACAGGCTGGGCAGGGGGTGAATCTTTTATCCTCTGGGGAATGCCTCTGTCTCTGTCTTTTTTTTTTTTTTTTGGGACAGAGTCTCGCTCTGTCACCCAGGCTGGAGTGCCTTGGCGTGATCTCAGCTCACTGCAACATTCACCTGGATTCAAGCAATTCTCCTGCCACGCCTCCTGAGTAGCAGGGATTACAGGCACATGCCACCATGCCTGGCCACTTTTTGTATTTTTAGTAGAGATGGGGTTTCACCATGTTGGCCAGGCTGATCTCGAACTTCTGACCTCAGGTGATCCACCTGCCTCAGCCTCCCAAAGTGCTGGGATTACAGGTGTGAGCCACTGCGCCCAGCCAGAATGTCTCTGTCTTGAAACAGGACAGGTCTCCTTAGCCCGGTCATTCTTGTCAATGCTCACACTTGCCAGTGTGCCAGAAATGAGTGGAGGGAGGCAGGAGGACAGGAGGCGAGGCTGCCCTTAAGGGGCTTTCTGTTAGCAGGTGCTGGGTGCAAATCAGGCCAGTTCTGAGTGGCAGATGGTTTGGGACTGTGGGAAGAAACAAGCGCTGTTTCGTGTTAGTAGTTTCTGGTCCTTCTCCAGCAAACATCCAGCTGGTCAGCAGGAATGCTGGCTTCTTGACCAGATAATGGCTGCCCCTGGTGTGTGCTACCTGCTGCAAGGTGGCAGGCTGGTGAGATGCGACAGCATAGAGAACACAGCCTCTAAGAGGGGCACAGCATGCTGGCACGTCTGATGTGGGGACATGAGCAGTTTTTGCAGCCTCCCCTGTGATTCTGAGGGGCTGCAGTGGTTGAGAATGATTATTTAGAGAAAAGGCATTCGGCAAGGCCTCTGCAGAGTCAAGTGAAAGCACTACGTCGTGGGTGACTGTGAGGAGGCCCTCTGGCCGGCTGGCAAAGAATTCTCCAGCAAGAAAAACACTGGGAAAAAGAGAACTGTTTTTTTTTAAATTAATTAATTAATTTTTTTTTTTTGAGATGGAATCTCACTCTGTTCCCTGGGCTGGAGTGCAGTGGTATGATCTCAGCTCACTGCAACCTCTACCTCCCGGGTTCAAGTGATTCTCCTGCCTCAGCCTCCCAGGTAGCTGGGATTACAGGTACCCACCACCACGCCCTGCTAATTTTTGTATTTTTAGTAGAGATGGGGTTTCACCATGTTGGTCAGGCTGGTCTTGAACTCCTGATCTCAGGTGATCCACCTGCCTCGGCCTCCTAAAATGCTGGGATTACATGTGTGAGCCACTGCATCTGGCTGTTTTTAAAAAAAAATTTTTTTTTTTTTAAACAGCAAAATGCAGGGCAGTCCCTGCCTCTGAGAGGGCAAACCCAAAGCTGGGGCCTGCAGCTGGTTTGAAAGTGTCCCCTGGGCCAAGGTTAAGCACTGAGGCGCAGTGCAGCGGGGGTGGGGGCATTCCTCCCTATAGGTATGGGCAAAGGGAAAAGGTCACAGCCCGAGTAGGAAGAGCCAAAAGCAAGATGCCAGAAAAGTCAGGGTGGAGCTGCTGAGATGAGAAAGACGCTTGGGCACCGCATCCAGGTTTATGCTAGCTCCACTCCAAGTCCCTTTTCTGTTGCATCTTCCAGGGCCAGAGAGTGGCTGAGCTGATCCTGCATCATGCCCGGGCCAGCGAGTGCAGGGACGTGGAGGGGTTCAAAACCGAGATGGCCATGCTGGTGACCCAGGCCAGGAAGAACACCATCACCCTGGAGAAGGTGGGCAGGTCACTTGCGGAACAGGGGCCGGGGAGTCCATACCTGGCCTGGGGCAGAGCAGATCCTGGGTCTAAGGGAGACCTCTTTATGAGGGGTGTGAGTTTTAAAGCAGAAAAAGAACCACCCCACATCTTCCAGGCATGAGGAGCCCCAGTGAAGTCCGTTGTGCTCAAGGGGGCCTCCCTGTGCAGTGCCACTTAGGAGGCTGCAGCTCCTTCCTCATCCAGGGGTCGCTGTTCATTTGGGGACAGCCAAGCATACAGGGAGGGAGGACTGTGGTCTCCAAGCAGCCAAATGATGTGCCCAATGCGCATGTCCCTTATTTAAACCCAAGCCAGAGCCTGCTTTGTATTTTATACACAGTTCTAGCAAATGTGACTGTTTTATCCCCAAGTTCATGGCCACATTAGCAGGAATGGGTCAGACAAGGAGTGGCCACTGGCACGCTGGCCCTGCTGATAGTCTATCCAGGTGTGATTTTTTAAAAATTTTTTTGAGATGGAGTCTTGCTGTATCACCCAGGTTGGAGTGTAGTGATGCTGTCTCGGCTCACTGCAACTTCCACCTCCCAGATTCAAGCGATTCTCCTGCCTCAGCCTCCCGAGTAGCTGGGATTACAGGCACCTGCCACCACACCCGGCTAATTTTTATATTTCTAGTAGAAATGGGGTTTCACCATGTTGGCCAGGCTGGTCTCGAACTCCTGACCTCAAGTGATCCGCCCGCCTTGGCCTCCCAAAGTGCTAGGATTATAGGCAGGTGTGATTTTTGTGGTTGCTTCAGGGATGGGGTGGGTGGGGCTCAAAGGCTTGTCTTCCAAAGGCCTCTGTGACCGAGTCTTGAGGTGGAGTTGGGCTTGTGCTGGAGGAGTCCTTTCAGAGTTTGTCAGATGGTCCCTTTTGTGCTGACTGGTGTATGTGTGCCCTGGCGGGGGAGTGGGGTGGGATGCCGGGGCTGAGAGTGTGGGGGTGGTGGGAAATCAGCAGTTCTGGAAGGCTCTGTTGTCTGCATTAGCCTTTATTTTGTTTTTCCAGCTTCATGTGTCCAGCCTTCTCTCTAGTGTCTTTAAGTTGCTGATGACTCACAAGGTGAGGGCCATTCAGAGGGGAGGTCTCTGGGGAAGGTGGGACGGGGCAGGGAGGAATGGGAGGACACAGGGTGGTGGGAGGCGCTTCTATTATATGGTTCTTGTTTTTTTGTTGTTGTTGTTTTTCTTTTTTTTGAGACAGAGTCTCACTCTGTCCCCCAGGGTGGAGTGCAGTGGCGCGATCTCAGCTGACTGCAGCCTCTGCTTCCTGGGTTCCAGTGATTCTCTTGCCTCAGTCTCCTGAGTAGCTGGGATTACAGGCACCCACCACCACGCCTGGCTAATTTTTGTATTTTTAGTAGAGACGGGATTTCACCATGTTGGCCAGGCTTATCTCGAACTCCTGACCTCAGGTGATCCACCCTTCTCGGCCTCCCAAAGTGCTGGGATTACAGGCGTGAGCCACTGTGCCCAGCCTATTATATATTTTGAAAGCATTTTTAGTAACAAGCCATTTGCAACAAGTGCTTCGTAGCTGTTAGTCTGTTTATCTGTCAAGTCAGTGCAGTCTAAGTATCTGTGACATTTAAATGTAGAAAAGTGTATTTAAAAATGTAGAAACAGCCTACCTCTGGCTTTTCATGTCTTTCCCTCCTTGGTTCACATTCATGATGCTTGTGTTAATGTAAGTCATGCTTAGCTCTTTCCTGGTGGAATGAAGTCCTGGGGTCCAGAGGCCGCTCTAGAGGGTCATGCCTCGTGTCCTGGTGCTTTCAGAGGCCCTAGCGGGACTGTTGTGGCCCCTGCCTGGCTGCTGTAGTCCATTAGAGGGAGCTGGCCTCATGGTTCATCTTAGCCTGTGCCCCGGCTCTGTCGCCTTGTCATGGAGCCTAGTCTCTGGCACTCTTTAAACTAAGGCTGCTGGCCAGGGACAAGCAGTGTTGAAGGTGGAGAAGGGAGGACCTCGTTGGAAGATGGCCTTTTCCATTGCATTACTTAACTATATGACATCTATTAGTAACCAATTTATCCCCTCAGTGTTCCAAGAGGCAGGCACCAAAGCCGAGAGGCCGAGCAGCTCACCTGTGGCCATGTGGGCCAAGCCCCCGCCTGCTGCTGGGTCCTCCCGCCTCCGTGGCTCACTCTGAGCATCTGCTCCCCACACAGTTTCCAGCACGGTGGGTGAGGGGCCTTGAGTGTTTGCTGCTGCTGCTGCTGCTGCTGTTCCCAGGATGGAAGAGGAGACAGAGGGCCTAGGGCAGCTACTGCACTCCAAGCACTTCACTAGGCACTTAAGTTTGAAAACATTTGGAAATTTTTCATTGTGATGAAAAACACATAAAATTTAACCCCCCCACCCTCTCCAGATGCATAGTGTAGCATTATGCAACAGAGCTCTAGGTCTTTCTCATCTTGCAGAGCTGAAACTCTACAGCCATTGACCAGCTCCCCATTCCCCTCTCCATCCGGCCCTGGGAACCATCATGCTGTTTTACATTTCCATGATTTTGGCTACTCTTGATATTTCATATAAGTGGAATTATAAAGAATACTGTCCTTTTGTGATTGGCTTGTTTTACTCAATACAATGTCCCCAGGTTTCATCCATGTTGTAACATGTGACAGGATTTCCTTTTGAGACAGGGTCTCACTGTGTCACTGAGGCTGGAGTGCAGTGGTGCAAGCTTGGCTCATTGCAACCTCTGCTTCCTGGGTTCAAGCAATTCTCGTGCCTCAGCCTCCCAAGTAACTGGGATTACAGGCAAGTGCCACCATGCCCAGCTAATTTTTGTATTTTTAGTAGAGATAGGGTTTCGTCATGTTGGCCAGGCTGGTCTCGAACTCCTCACCTCAAGTGATCCACCTGCCTTGGCCTCCCAAAGTGCTGCGATGACAGGCGGGAGCCACTGCGCCTGGCCTGTTATTCTGTTGATGCTGTTGATGTTCACGTGGGTTGCTTCCACTTCTTGGTTATAGTGAATAATGCTGCAGTGAACATGAATGTGTAAATATCTTTTCAAGATCCTACTTTCAAATTTTAGAAAAGTTTTAAAAACATTTAATGTAGCCAGTAAGGTCTATACATTGTGTTCTTGCTTTCCAGTTTTTAAACATATGCCCCAAAGTAGGTTTTCTGGATCACATGGTATGTTTTTAGTTTTTGAGGAACTTCCATAGGAGCTGTGCCATTTTATATGCCCACCAACAGTACACAAGGGGTCGTTTCTCTCATCCTCACCAACACTTGTCATTTTGTTTTGTTTTTAGTGGCCATCCTAATGGGTGTGAGGTGATGTCTCATTGTGGTTTTGATTGCATTTCTCTACTGATTCATGATGTTGAACATCTTTTCATATGCCAATTGGCCATTTGTATAATATATCTTCCTTAGAAGAAATATCTATTCAGGTAGCACTTAATTTTTTTAAATAAAGTATTTGACAGTAACATAGAGATAAAGGAATCTAATCCACACTAAGAACCCCCCTCCCAGCTTCAGAATGAAAGCATTCCCAGAGGTGTTAGAGCCCTGGGTTCCCACCCAGACCAGAGCCTGTGTGGCCAATCTGCCAGGCTGGAACTCCACAAGCTGCTCCTGGGAGCATGATGCTGCTTCTGGATCCGCCTGACCCCGACAACCTTCCAGCCCTTAACGGAGACAAATACTTTTTAATTTCTAACAAAGAATATTTCCCATGATTCAACCTTCCATTTCTTGACCTTCTGTCCACTTAAAAAGCAGATTCCTGTTCTTCTAGATTTACATCTGGCTCTATTCCTCCTCACTCAGTGGCCTTGAGCAAGTCATTGAACCTCTCTGAGCCACAGCTTCTTTCTCTATAGAATGGGGATAATGATGATACTTTTGAAGAATAGTTGAAGAATCTATGTCAATTGTTATTACTACTAATCTGGCTCTGAAGGGACAGCTGTACCCTGTTTGAGCAGTCAATTGTGTGTTGTCTCTGATTTTTTTTATTTTTTTGAGACGGAGTTTCACTCTGTTGCCCAGGCTGGAGTGCAGTGGAGCCATCCTGGCTCACTGCAAGCTCTGCCTCCCGAGTTCAGGCCATTCTCCTGCCTCAGCCTCCCGAGTAGCTGAGACCACAGGCGCCTGCCACCATGCCCGGCTGATTTTTTGTATTTTTAGTAGAGGCAGGGTTTCACTGTATCAGCCAGGATGGTCTTGATCTCCTGACCTCATGATCCGCCCGCCTCGGTCTCCCAAAGTGCTGGGATTACAGGAGTGAGCCACCACGCCCGGCCTGTGTGTTGTCTCTTAAAAAGGCTATTGTAGACCAGCTGACGTGGCTCCTGCCTATAATCCCAGCACTTGGGGCGGCCAAGGTGGGAGGATTGCTTGGGGCCAGGAGTTCGAGATCAGCCTCGTCAACATTGCAAGACCCTCTGTTTACAAAAAAGAGTCCCAGTCTCAGGAGGCTGAGGCAGAAGGATCCCTGAAGTCCAGGAGCTCAAGGCTGCAGTGAGCTATGATCTTGCCATTGCACTCCAGCCTAGGTGACAGAGTGAGACCCTGTCTCTAAAATAAATAAATAAATACATACATACATAAAGGTTACTGTAGGTTTTGAAGAATTACCTGTATTTAAATGTATAGTTTCTGGGATGTGTGTGAAAGATTTATTTGGTCATTCATTCATACACACATGGACAGAAACCTAGAAAAGTATATTCCGCACCCCTAGATTTTTCCTTAGTGTGTCCAGTAGATGGGAGGCTGGGCGAGTAGGTGAGATGGTTGGGGAGATGACGTGGTAGAGAAGAGAATGTCAGGTAAATGGTAAACATCCCGTGGGCAGGTCTGAGGGAGGCTGAGAGTGGACAGCAAGGTGATTATCCAGAACACACGTCCCTGTATCAGCATGTTCTGAGATGAACTGTTCTGTTTTTCTGTTCCAGGTAAAGCTTGAGAGCAACTTTGCCTCCATTGTGTTTGCCATCATGGTGTTGGAGGGGCTTGGCCGCTCACTGGACCCCAAACTGGACATCCTGGAGGCAGCGAGGCCCTTCCTCCTCACGGGCCCAGTGTGCCCCCCGTGATGGGGCAGTGGCCTCTGTGGGCCCTTGTCAAGAGCTGGAGGCCACTCCCAAGAGCCTCTCCTATGGCAGCTGGGACGTTTTAAAATTGGGACACCAATTTCAAATGTAACCCTCCAGTGGTGGAAGGCACACCATGGCTTCCTCTGCTTGGTTTGAGGGTCTGTTCAAAAGCTTTGGGCCAATTAGGGAGTAAAAGGAGGGAAGGGGCCTATCCATTCCATTGTGGAAGCTGGGCCAGGTGCCAGGGACACTCTCCTTCAGGGAAAATGTTCTGTGGAGGAGGACGAATAAATTTATTTTGTTTTCCTGTTTTTCTCATTTCTTGACCCGCTATACTCCCTGGTCAGATGGGTACTGCTGGTAGTTCCCAGACTTTGATATTCAGGTTAGAAAATGCCATCAAGTCCTACTGATCCGTGGCATGTGCACACGCACACGCACGCGCGCACACACACACACACACACACTCTTTATGTATAAATATCATGCAGGTGCTACCTGCCAGCATAATATACACTTACGGCAAATTTCATTGTACTTCAAATTATCTTCTTGGTAATTTTTAATAGATTTTGCTAACTCCTTGGTAACTTTTATTACAAGGTAAAACAAAACTGATGAAAGTGGCTGACATACCGGGGACGTGAGCAGAATGGCTTGGCCACTTCCTTAACATGGCCCCGGGTTCACACGCTAGTCCGGAACTACAGTTTCTCTGCCACAGTGTCTGCGCCTGTCCACTTGCAGGCATTAATTTTGGTGAATATGAACAGAGTTAATATAACCAGTGTGTCCTCTTCTCCATGGCAGCGCCCAGGGACAGACCTGCAGTGACCACCACCTGCCCCTCTCTGCCAGGCCCAACCACGGGCTTTCTTCTCAGAGCTGAACTGATGTGGCCGGCTGGCCGACTAGGAGGGGCCCGGGGTCAGCCTGGAGGGGGGATATTTGTAAAGCTTAATTTCTCTTTTTTTTTTTTTAGGTAAAATCACAGTTTATCCCTGCACCTTCATAGATTATGTTGCTCGTCTTAGAGACCACCAGACAGCGAATGGAGTCAAGCCCTTGTGCTCTCCGAGAGTCCTGCCCTGACTACAGGACTAGTCTCTCCCATTCTTTCCTTCTCCAGGATAAAGTTCCTCATTCCTGTCTTTTAGTGAGCAGTATGGTTTAGGTGGACAGAGATTCCTTTGGTGCAGTTTTTTTCAAGGAGGTGATGTTATTTTTTCCTTCCCAGGTCTTGAGGGGACATTCAAAGCAGGCCGAGAGGGGTTGGGATGGCTCCAGATGGCTGGGAGGGAGAACACCAGCTGGTCACACAGCCCCTTGTGCCAGTGCGCATCAGGTACAGTGTGGAGGCGGGAAAGGGACAAAAAGACGGCAGTCTCTTCCCTGAGCCTATGCCAACACAGCCTTAAAGCCAGTGGATCGATTCAAGCCATTTGTGGCATTATCTATTGCTGCGTACGAACTTAGCCTGGCACAATGCCTGTAATCCCAGCTACTCGGGAAGTTGAGGCAGGAGAATCGCTTGAGCCTGGGAGGCAGAGGTTGCAGTGAGCCGAGATGTTGTCACTGCACTCCAGCCTGGGTGACAGAGCAAGGCCTTGTCTCAAAAAGAAAAAAAAAAAAAAAAGAATTATACACCACTCAGTTTTAGGAGGGGCAGAACACGGGGAGAGCCCTACAGGATCAGAGGGGCAACCAACAAGCTGTTTCAGAAGGCATGGGGCAGCTCAGCAACCATAAGTTATGCGTGGGCTTTGCTCTCGGGAGAGAGGTTGCCTGCAGCCAAAGGACTCACAGCTAATTTGGGTCAGGAGCGGCTGCCGGCTCCCCCACTCCTGGAGATGAGCGACTCCGTGACGTCACGGGAGGCGCGGGGCGGAGCGCCGGGGAAGCGAAGTAGGCAGGGGCGAGGCGGCTGGGGACCGCGGGGCGGACGCGAGCGAGCATGTCCGCTCTGACTCGGCTGGCGTCTTTCGCTCGCGTTGGAGGCCGCCTTTTCAGAAGCGGCCGCGCACGGACTGCTGGAGATGGTGGAGTCCGTCAGTGAGTGTGGGGCTGGGGATGGGGGCCTCGCCGGCCTGTAGCGGACAGCGCGGGTCCCCGGGACGCTCTCACCTTGACTGGGGCGCCTGAAGAGGCCGCGTCCCGAGGCATGCTGGGACCTGTAGTCCGCCTGTCTCCTGACGCTGCGACTCGAGGAGAGGGACCCCGCTGGCCGGAGGGAGAGGGAGAGACTTCGCTGGGCAGATGGGACACCGTTTGCAGGGCCGTCATGGTCGTAGGGGCCGCCTGCCCTCGGGAGACGCACGCGTGAATGCGGAGCGGGCTGAGCCAGTCGGCGCCGGCGCGGGCGGTCTAGGCGGAGGAAGCAGCCTGCGCGGCGGGTGTGGACGCTCCTGGAGCGAGGCGGGGGGCGGCGGCGGTGAGGCCTAGGGAGGGCGCGGTCCAGGGTCCCGGTGCCTGGCTGCGGAATTTAGGGTAGAGTCTGTTCGGCAGCCTTTAATCGGAGACGTCACGTGGCCGCTTTTTAATGCTGAAAAATCACTCTGGCTGCAGGGAGTGGAGGCGATCGCCCAGAGAGAGCGCCGTCGGGTGAGAGGAGTGTAAGCCGGAAGCCAACGCTGGGGCAGCCGCGGCGTTTAGGAGAGTGACAGGCAGAGCCGCCCGCGAGGTGGCCCGAGACGCAGACCGGAGGGCGGAGGGCTGGGGGTGCGAGGTAGGGAGCAGCTGCCGAAGCCGAGTTAGTGGTGTGCAGAGATTCCGTAAGAGCAGGACTGGAAAAGAGCCATGGATGATTCCAGGTCCCTTGGATCATCAGCTACACGTTACCAAGAGGCAGTGTGGGGTCGTGATTCCAAGCGGGATTGTGGCCGCACAGTGGCTGGGTTCAAATCCCACCTCTGCCACACTCCAGCTGTGGGACCTTGGAAAAGTTTGTTATTCTCTTAATGCCTCAGTTTCCTCACCCATTTGGCGTCCATTTGCAAGGAACTAAATGAGTTACTGTTATCTAAAGCGTGTTTGTGTGTTTTAGGAGATGGGGTCTAACTCTGTCAGGCAGGCTGGAGTGCAGTGGCGCGATCCTAGCTCACTGCAGCCTCTAACTCCTGGGCTCAAGTGATTCTCCAGCCTCGGCCTCCCAAAGTGTTGGGAATACAGGCGAACCACTGCGCCTGGTCTCACTAAAGTGTTTAAAACAATTGCTGGTGCCTGCTAAGGACCGTACAAGTATTCTTTAACTGTTGTTGTTATTAAGGAACTGAGGCCCAGGAAATGAAAGGAGTGACTTGCCTCAAGTCCCACATGGATGAAGAATCTGGAGCTGGGGCAGGTGTGGGGTGGGCAGAAGGCAAAGCCCTGTGTGACTTGGGCAAAGACAGTGATGGAGAGCCACGAGCGACAGCCCTTGGTCCTGCATGAGGAGATGGGGGAATGCCGATCTTCCCTGAGGTGCTGGCTTGTTCGTAAGACACACTTGTTTCAGAGTGTGTGATAATTAAGTGCATAAATGTTTATGGAGCATCTTCTATATGGCTGCTCCTTTCTAGGTGCTGAGGATATAGCAGAATACAAGAGAGAGAATGAAGTGTACATTCTGGAGAGGAGAGACCAGTAGAAAAGAAAGACCTTTTTTGAGTACTATTAAGGGTTATGAAGAGAATACAGCTGGGGATTAATATGGAGAATGCGTGGTGTGGGAGTAGAAGGGATATTGTATTTGGGGATGGCGTGGGAATGCCTGGGAGTGTGATTTGAAGCGGGACCTGAGGGATGAGAAGTCAGCCATGCAGAGACCTCAAGGGAAGAGCCCGGTGGACATAAGAGGGCAGAGGAGGCATCAGGTGGAGAGGCCAGAGCCCGCAGGGTTGGCAGGAGGCCAGGCTGGAGTGGAGCGTAGGGGAAGAGTGGGAGAGACCAGGTCACAGGGACAAGTGTGGGGGCCGGATTAGAGGGGGCTGTGGAGGACTCGGGATTTTATTCTAAGAATCACAGGGAGCCATTGGAGTTTTAAAGCAGGAAAGTAATGTGGTCTGATTTATTTTTTAAAAATGTAACTTTGTCCAGACGCGTTGGCTCACACCTGTAATCCCAGCACTTTGAGAGGCTGAGGCGGGCGGATCACCTGAGGTCAGGAGTTCGAGACCAGCCTGGCCAACACGGTGAAACCCCACCTCTACTAAAAACACAAAAATTAGCTGGGCATGATAGTGTGCGCCTGTAATCCCAGCTACTGGGGAGGCTGAGGCAGGAGAATTGCTTGAGCCCAGGAGGCAGAGGTTGCAGTGAGCCGAGATCGTGCCACTGCATTCCAGCCTGGGTGACAGAGTGAGACCCCGTCTCAAAAAAATAAAAATAAAAATGTAACTAATAGAGTTATGGTGCATTTTTGTTTTTAAACTTGACTCTCAAACATTTGAAGTTGGAACAGCCATTATTTCCTTGGATGTTGTTTCTTCCCCATTCTCTTTCCTTCTTACAGGACTTGCTGATAGTGTCTTACTTCCTTATGTTTTTTGATCTTGAGCTTGTTTTCCCTGGAACTTCTTTGAGATCGTGCTTCTCTTAGTCTCTTGAGGGCACCACCCCAATTCAGGCTCACATTAAATTCTCGGCTTGGGGTTTTTGGTCCACACAGGTCCAACGCAGGTAGTGTGAATTTGGGTGCAAATCTACCTGAGGACTGGCTTCTGATAACAAATTCTTGTTCCCTTGTCCATGGAAGGTTTATTTCTTGTTCACCCTTTTACCATATGGGGTTGCAGCTTTATTCAGTGACCTCGTCATTAGCCCTCCCACCTTGGGTGGGCCCCAGGCTGCGTCTCTTTCCCCACACCTCATGTAGCTACCCTGGTGGAGGTTCAAGGGCTCCCGGTGAAGGCAGCTTCAGTGATTGATTGCTTAGTCCAGGCCTTGTTTTTACTTGAATTTTGCTCTTGGTGGATTCCTTCCTTTTGTGCCTGGTCAGTGATGTTTGTAAAAATCTTAAAAATCTCATCTAGCAGCAGAGTTGTTAATTTGGAGGGTTGTTCAGGGTATCTAGTTTGCCACAATGCAGTTCACAACCTGGTTTGGAACATAACATTGTGAATTAGGTGTTGAATCTTTGCATTCCTTAATCATGGCAATCCTTGTCATTGTTCCTGTGATATAATTGCAGACTTTCAAATCTTTGTTCCAAAAGGTTTCCATTTTGCAGTCCCTACTTCAGGTTATAATTAAAACAACATGTCACTCTAGCAATAACAAAGCGTGGGGAGCTGCTAAGATGGGTTTGAACTATAATGCTGGCATCGGCATTACTCAGATCTTTTTTGTTTTTTTGATACAGAATTTCGCTCTTGTTGCCCAGGCTGGAGTGCAATGGCACGATCTCGGCTCACCACATCCTCTGTCTCCCGGGTTCAAGTGATTCTCCTGCTTCAGCCTCCTGAGTAGCTGGGATTACATGCATGTACCACCATGCCCAGCTAATTTTGTATTTTTAGTAGAGACGAGGTTTTTCCACGTTGGTCAGGCTGGTCTCGAACTCCCGACCTCAGGTGATCCGCCTGCCTTGGCCTCCCAAAATGCTGGGATTACAGGCATAAGCCACCGTGTCCAGCCTTCATATCTTGTTTTAATCAGTTTTACTGCTGGGCACTTATACCTAGATTGTATCAAAAAGCTATTAAAGAAGAAGGCTCTTGGCCGGGCACAGTGTGGCTCACGCCTATAATCCCAGCACTTTGGGAGGCCAGGGCAGGCGGATCACCTGAGGTCAGGAGTTCGAGACCAGCCTGGCCAACATAACGAATCCCTGTATCTACTAAAAATACAAAAATTAGCCGGGCATGGTGGCACATGCCTGTAATCCCAGCTACTCGGGAGGCTGAGGCAGGAGAATTGCTTGAACTGGGAGGCAGAGGTTGCAGTGAGCCAAGATTGTGCCACTGCACTCCAGCCTGGGTGACAGAGTGCGACTCCGTCTCAAAAAAAAAAAAAAAAAGCCCTTGTTATACTATATTGAATGATCCTGCATGGTTTATTTACATAATGTAATATCTATATGCACAGGTAGATCCTGAATGAATAATATAATTGGTATATGAGGACATTACGGAAACAGTATGCTACGTCATTCAAGTTGTAAAGTGGCGATATTTGGTAGGACCTTTTAAACATGATACTTAAAAAAGTACATATATACACACATCTGCAAAAAATAAAAATCACCTTATTCATAATTAGTTATTAATACCTTAAATAGAGCCTTCCAAATAAAAGTGTTAAATTTTGGATGACTATTTAGAAAAAAAATGGAATTTATCATTTCAATGTGGTAACGTTGGTTTTATCATGCAGGTTGGAATTCTAGTTAAAAGTTATGTCTTTGATTAATAAAAGGAGAAAATTGTTAATGGTGTGTGTCTGTAGGCAACAGCTTAGGCTTTGCCATCACACAGCACCTCACTGGTAAATCATTAATAATTACAGGCCTTATCATAACATTATGAAAATTAAATGAGTTAAAACTTATAAAATGCTTAGTGTGGTATCTGGCACATGGTAAACACTCAATAACTGCCAGTCATCTTTTAGAGTGGGGGAGGATAAAAACAGTCTGCCAGCCTGGCAACATAGGGAAACCCTGTCTCTACAAAAAAAATATAAAAATTAGCCAGGTCTGGGGGTGTACACTTGTATGTAATCCCAGCTACTTGGGAGGGAGGCTGAGGCAGGAGGATTGCTTGAGCCCAGGAGGTGCTCAGTCAGCAGAAGGATCGCTTGAGCTAAGGTCACGCCACTGCACTCTAGCCTGGGCGACAGAGCCTATCTTTAAAAAAACAAACAAAACAGCCGGGCGCGTGGCTCACGCCTGTAATCCCAGCACTTTGGGAGGCCAAGGTGGGTGGATCACCTAAGGTCAGGAGTTCGAGACCAGTCTGGCCAACACGGGGAAACCCCGTCTCTACTAAAAAAAAAACAAAAATTAGCTGGGCATGGTGGCGTACACCTGTAGTCCCAGCTACTTGGGAGGCTGAGGCAGGAGGATCGCTTGAACCCAGGAGGCGGAGGTTGCAGTGAGCCAAGATTGTTCCATTGCACTCCAGCCTGGGTGACAGAGTGAGACTCTCGCAAACAAACAAACAAAGAAAACAAACAGTCCCAGCTAACATGTATCAAGAACCACTGCCATGTTACTGTTCACGAATCTGTGCATTATGAAGACAAGATATTTTAATGCACTTTTCCTACAGGTACGAATTTCTGTGCTACATAAAAGAGAATATGGTTTACAAGCTGATTCTTATCTAGATGAAATTGATAAACATATTTTATATAGGAATTCTCTTAAAAATTTTTTATCCACTTCTGTTTATTAGCATATATATGGCTGATGAATAGGTTTTAGGAATAGCCCCAGTAGGTGCAAATAATTTAAATTAGATGCAACGTATAATATTTATACTCCAACTGAATAAATTGACTATAACTCTTATGGACTCTGTGCCACAACTTGTCAAGTGTCTGAATGAAAAGAAGAAAAAAGAAACACGTATTCAAACTTACTGTTTAAAGTTCTTTGTTCAGAGCCATTAGCATATTTAATAGGATTTGCGAGTCCTCTCTCCCATATGGTTGTCTTTTAATAAAGATTGTAATAGGCAGAGGACATAATTTGCCTCTCAAATAGATAGCTAAACAAAGCAAAATTAATTTATTTTTCTGAGTAAGTTAGTGACCTGCTAACAAGTTCACAGTCCCTTAACTAAAACCTTTGGGGCTAGCACCCCAGAATCAACACATTCAAATTTCTAGTGCAAAATAATGAATCTTCACTAATTGAAAACCAAAATTAGCCTCTTGTCAGTTTTGGTCAGTTTTTGCTGCTACACATGAAGCAAGCTTAGTAAAAAGTGAGTATTTCAAGGGATTGTGAACTTCTGTCTATATTTCAGTGGAGATGAGAAACATTAGCGTTGGTTCTAGGATGTAACTCAGAGGAGTTTTGGATGACTTAACGCTTTGAGAATGTAGCACGCTGTCTGCCATGTTGTTTTGTCTTGCAGTGCCGGTGGTGGTGTGCACATTGAGCCCCGGTATAGACAGTTCCCCCAGCTGACCAGATCCCAGGTGTTCCAGAGCGAGTTCTTCAGCGGACTCATGTGGTTCTGGATTCTCTGGCGCTTTTGGCATGACTCAGAAGAGGTGCTGGTAAGTGCAGGGGAAGAGCACTTGTCGTTTTTTGGGTGGGGGAGGGAGGATGTATTAATAGCTTGTTTATTTTTCTGTTGTAGACCATCTTTCTGTCTGGACATCGCCCTTTGCCACCACTTTTTCCATATGTATATACAAGAATCCTGTTATTTAATGAAACATGTTATCTTCTCACCTTTTTTTACACGAGGATGTATATTTAGGTGGTCCGTTTCTTACGGTTTCTGTTAGGTTGCCATCTTAGGGAGACTAAAAGCTCATTTTTTTTTTTTTTTTTTTTTGAGACACAGTTTCACTCTGTCACCAGGCAGGAGTACAGTGGCACAATCTCGGCTCGCTGCAACCTCTGCCTCCCGGGTTCAAGTGACTCTGGTGCCTCAGTCCCTTGAGTAGCTGGGACTACAGGTGTGCACCCCCACGCCGGCTAATTTTTTTTGTTGTTAGTAGAGACGGGGTTTCACCATGTTGGTCAGGCTGCTCTCAAACTCCTGACCTCAAGTGATCCACCTGACTCAGCCTCCCAGAGTGCTGGGATCACAGGCGTGAGCCACCGCGCCTGGCCAGAAATGAATTCTTTTACCTTCTGAACTAGCGGTTCATTGGTAGGTTAGGTTTCACACTTAAATTCCTTTAAATGATGAATGTCTTCTGGTCTGTCCAGAGGCCCAGGGCAGCCAGGTTTGGGTGGGATGGATGTGAGTTAATTTGTCTTGAGAAGGGAAGTTAGTTTTAGTGATTTTCTATTTTATTTATTTATTTTTGAGATGGAGTCTCACTCTGTCACCCAGGCTGGAGTGCAGTGGTGCGATCTTGGCTCACTGCAAGCTCCGCCTCCTGGGTTCACGCCATTCTCTTGCCTCAGCCTCCCAAGTAGCTGGGACTGCAGGCGCCCGCCACCACTCCCGGCTAATTTTTTATATTTTTAGTAGAGACGGGGTTTCACCGTGTTAGCCAGGATGGTCTCGATCTCCTGACCTCATGATCCGCCTGCCTCGGCCTCCCAAAGTGCTGGGATTACAGGCGTGAGCCACTGCGCCCGGCCAGTTTTAGTGATTTTCTAACATATCATTAGCCTCAACTGAGGTTTTACCACATTTGCAGACCGTTCTTTGGGAAATTACGTCTTTAAGACATTGAAATCTGTGCTTGTTTATACAGGATACTTTGAGTTGTAGTAAATTTGGGTTTGTTTCCAGGATAGGAAAAAAATCTTAAGCAGTATGTAAGTTTTAGAAGCATCAGGTTGCTTCATATCCCATTTCTCTTAGAACTTCTCTGTGCCGTTGTCCTTCAGTAAGGAGCTGCGTGGGTGTCTGTGAACTGTCCACACATTTACTATTTGAGGTGCCCCTGCCTCACTGTAGGTCAGCTGTCCGGAGTATGTACAGTATGTATAGCTGTTAGGCCTGAGATGATGATGATGCAGCCAGATAAGCCCTTAGATCAGGATTGGAGATGAGGAAGTCCACCTGAGGCTTCTCCATTTCACAGCAGTAATGTTAGGAGCGTTGGAAACATATTTTGCCAGGACTTTGCCAGGATGTCAGGAACCTTTGAAACCTATTGCCTCCACTTCCCCCTACCCTCCCTCTATCACAGACACGTACCATTGGCTTAGGCTGGTACCTCCAAATGGGGAGGCTTTTAAAATTCAGACCAGAGCCCATATAATGAACAAACTAAAGAACAGGTGGGCCATCGAATAATTAAAGTAGAATTTGTTCCTGTGGTCAGGGGCTGAGCCATATTGTTTTTTTTTTTTCTTTCTGAGATTTATTTAACAATTTAATTAGTTGCACGGAATGTAAATTCTTGACTTTTCTTTCTTTTAAATGGTTGTCACCAGGGTCACTTTCCGTATCCTGATCCTTCCCAGTGGACAGATGAAGAATTAGGTATCCCTCCTGATGATGAAGACTGAAGGTGTAGACTCAGCCTCACTCTGTACAAGTGGGTGTGCTCCAAATTTCTTTATGTCATATTTACCTTTTTTCATAAACATTAGTTTTTACTTTGTGCCTATGATGGACTTGAAAAAACTGCATATTCTAACAGCATGAAGTTGAGTTAACCATGTCCTGTATCTGCTTTTTTTTTTTTTTTTGAGACAGAGTCTTGCTCTGTCGCCCAGACTGGAGTGCAGTGGCGTGATCTGGGCTCACTGCAACCTCTGCCTTCCAGGTTCAAGTGATTCTCCTTCCTCAGCCTCCTGAGTAGCTGGGATTATAGGCACATGCTACCACACTTGGCTAATTTTTGTATTTTTAGTAGAGGCAGAGTTTTGCCACGTTGGCCAGGCTGGTCTCAAACTTCTGACCTCAAGTGATCTGCCCACCTCAGACTCCCAAAGTGCTAGGATTACAGGTGTGAGCCACCACGCCTGGCCATGTATCTGATTTCTGCCTTAAGTTTTCACATTTGCTTTGGTCTCTTCTTCCTTTTCATTGTATGTTTTATTTTATTTACATTTTTTATTTTGTAGAGACAGGGTGTCACTATGTTGCCCAGGCTGGTCTTGAACTCCTGGGCTCAAATGATTCTCCTGCCTCTGCCTCCCAAAGTGCTGGGATTACAGGCATGTGCCACCACACCTGGCCCACTGTATAATAAAAAAAAATTTGTTTCCTAAGTTAGGTTATAATTTTAGGGTTTCATTTATCCATCCACTGATCAAAGATATATTAAGACCAATTCTGTGCCAAGCACAGGCCTACAGTGGTGAACAGGACAGATGGAGCTTACAGTACGTAGCTGCAAAACTACAGTGTCCTGCTCTCAACATTTAAATAGATCCAGCATATGGGAGTATTACTATATAGAACTATATGAAAACTAACTCTTTAAACAGTAAAGGGTTATGGCTTTTTCATTTTCCAGGTCAGGAAGTCAAGAGTTTTTCTTCTTTAAAAAGGGAGGTACTAAGAAGGTTCCCTTTCCTCATAAACCCCTAGGGGTTAAGATGTTTTTATTTAACATGCTTTTATTTTATTTTATTTTATTTGAGACAGGGTCTCATTCTGTCATCCAGACTGGAGTGCAGCGTGATCATGGCTCACTGTAACCCCAACCTCCTGAGCTCAAGTGATTCTCCCGCCTCAGCCTTCTCAGTAGCTGGGACTACTACTCTTGGCTAATTTTTGTATATTTTGTAGAGATGAGGTTTTGCCATGTTGCCCAGGCTGATCTCAAATTCTTGGACTCAAGTGATCCACCTCTTGGCTTCCCAAAGTGTTGGGATTACAGGTGTGAGCCAGTGTACCTGGCCAACAAATTTGTTTTAATGACTGGACTGTAAACCCTTGAGAGAGGAAGGGTGATTTTGCTTCTCTTGTCTACAAGGCTGTCACATGATCAGTGCTCAATAAATACTTGAATAATTGAATAAATGAATTATGGATTTGAATTAGTGAATATAAAAGTACTTAAAGCTTTCTACTTTTGTTTTCCTGCAGGAGCCAGGTGAGAATTTCAAGGATTATCGACTTCATATTGCACATTAAAGTTACAAATTAAAGTGGCTTGGTCAAGAATGAGAATGGAGTTATGGATCTTTTTTTTTGGGGGGGGTGGGGTGGTGGAGAGGTGGTGAGACGGGAGCGGGGGACAAATCTCACTCTGTCACCCAGGCTTGAGTTCCGTGGTGTGATCTCGGCTCACTGCAGCCTCCACCTCCTGGGTTCAAGCAATACTCCTGTCTCAGCCTCCCAAGTAGCTGAGACTACAGGCGCCCGCCACCACGCCCGGCTAATTTTTGTATTTTTAGTAGAGATGGGGTTTCACCATATTGGTCAGGCTGTGTCAAACTCCTGACATCAGGTGATTCACCCGCCTCGGCCTCCCAAAGTGCTGGGATTACAAGTGTGAGCCACCTCACCCGGCCTGGATCTTTCTGATAATGGCAACTACCCTTTATGGATTATTATTTTTTCCAACTCCCGCGCTTAGTGGTTTAGTGCCCTTTCAGCCGATCCTCTTAGGTACCCCATTGACATAGACAGGCATTAGCTCCATTTATCAATGAAGACCGCAGGGTTCACAGAGATGAAGTTACTTGCTTAGCATCACAGGCTGGTAGGCAGCGAGATGAGGACTCCAGAGCTCACCCTTAGCTGCAGGGCTGTGCCGCCGCCACCTCAGCTGGTGTCTTAGCTGTGTGTCGGCACTTCCTGTGAAAACTCTTGCCCTTTGTCCACTGCAGTGGATTCTTGCCCTGAGTAGACAGAGGTTAGAGGTCAGTGCAGTCGATTTATGAAGTAGCTCCTGTGGACTGGGCAGTTGTGTTGAGGGGCCGTTGTGCAACTCTTAAGGCATACTTCTTTTTTTTTTAGTTTTTATCTCAAGTTTTAATGAACAATTAGAAGACAAGTAGTTTGACCTTTATGACTAAGTTTCAATATATTCTTACAGTTTTTATATATTTAATATAGGTTTAGAAGCATTTTTTACATAAAAATATTCACAAATAACATTTCTAATTATCATTTAAGTAATAAATATTCTAAAACATATACTTAAACTAAATAGTGGAAATGCAACACAGTTATGAGTATTCTTATATAAAAATTAAGCTCTAATAAATGGAACCAGAGAAAGTTGTATAGGAAAACAATATTTTCCTAACCGACATTAGTTTAGAAACTAATGTTGATTCTTAAGGTATTAAATGATTTCTGAGTCATATAATTGGCAAATTGTCTGTGGCATGGTGTGCCATAACCATTATCACTTGTTAATGTGTAAAAATATTTTAAATTGGCAAATAAAAAGCATTAAATGCTTTCTTGAATATCTCATTTTTTGCCACTTCAACCATAAAATTTATATAATAAAATATTTACAGAAAATGTTATTGTCAATTATATGAAATATTAGAAAATGACAAACAACATGTTAGACTTAGTGGTACAGAATAGATTGCAATGTAATTCCTGATAACTCTAACCATGTCAGTTGCACAGGTCCACAATAGTAGAAAAGGATTTTTAATTGAGCAGTATTAAAATATTTACTATCTTGGAGACTAGGATCATTTCTTTTTAATCAGGACTAATTCATTAGCAAAACTTTTAAAAAGTATTAATGTGGCAACTTTCCAAGTTACAGTTTTCATATATGTCTTATGAATGTTCCTGAGCCCTTTTCATATTTTATTTTCACAGTGTATTTCCTTGCTCATATCTTCTCCCCAGGGATGGGAGCACCATTCTTGTAAGACAAATTCTGTGATTATTCATCTTGAAAAATCTATTATTTTTAGTCCTGACACAGAGTAGGTACTCAAATGTTTGCTGAATGCATGAGCAAATCCAGCTTTATCTGCTCTTGTCTATAAAGGAAACCTTTTCAATATAGTAACTGGGGTTATTCATATTTTTTAAAGCTCTGATATGCTAATAATTCCACTCCACTAACACATATTACATTAAATTGCAAATATATTTCAAAATACTGTTAACCACAAAGCTTTATCAAATATTCTTCCTACTACTTTTTTTTTTTAAATTTTATTATTATTATACTTTAAGTTCTAGGGTACATGTGCACAATGTGCAGGTTTGTTACATATGTATACATGTGCCATGTTGGTGTGCTGCACCCATTAACTCGTCATTTACATTAGGTATATCTCCTAATGCTATCCCTCCCCTCTCCCCTCACCCCACAACAGTCCCCAGTGTGTGATGTTCCCCATCCTGTGTCCATGTGTTCTTACTGTTCATTTCCCACCTATGAGTGAGAACATGCGGTGTTTGGTTTTTTGTCCTTGTGATAGTTTGCTGAGAATGATGGTTTCCAGTTTCATCCATGTCCCTACAAAGGACATGAACTCATCATTTTTTATGGCTGCATAGTATTCCATGGTGTATATGTGCCACATTTTCTTAATCCAGTCTATCGTTGTTGGACATTTAGGTTGGTTCCAAGTCTTTGCTATTGTGAATAGTGCCGCTATAAACATACGTGTGCATGTGTCTTTATAGCAGCATGATTTATAATCCTTTGGGTATATACCCAGTAATGGGATGGCTGGGTCAAATGGTATTTCTAGTTCTAGATCCCTGAGGAATTGCCACACTGTCTTCCACAATGGTTGAACTAGTTTACAGTCCCACCAACAGTGTAAAAGTGTTCTTATTTCTCCACATCCTCTCCAGCACCTGTTGTTTCCTGACTTTTTAATGATCGCCATTCTAACTGGTGTGAGATGATATGTCATTATGGTTTTGATTTGCATTTCTCTGATGGCCAGTGATGATGAGCATTTTTTCATGTGTTTTTTGTCTGCATAAATGTCTTCTTTTGAGAAGTGTTATGTTCATATCCTTTGCCCACTTTTTGATGGGGTTGTTTGTTTTTTTCTTGTGAACTTGAGTTCATTGTAGATTCTGGATATTAGCCCTTTGTCAGATGAGTAGGTCACAAAAATTTTCTCCCATTCTGTAGGTTGCCTGTTCACTCTGATGGTAGTTTCTTTTGCTGTGCAGAAGCTCTTTAGTTTAATTAGATCCCATTTGTCAATTTTGGCTTTTGTTGCCATTGCTTTTGGTGTTTTAGACATGAAGTCCTTGCCCATGCCTATGTCCTGAATGGTATTGCCTAGGTTTTCTTCTAGGGTTTTTATGGTTTTAGGTCTAACATTTAAGTCTTTAATCCATCTTGAATTAATTTTTGTATAAGGTGTAAGGAAGGGATCCAGTTCCAGCTTTCTACATATGGCTAGCCAGTTTTCCCAGCACCATTTATTAAATAGGGAATCCTTTCCCCATTGCTTGTTTTTGTCAGGTTTGTCAAAGATCAGATAGTTGTAGATATGCGGCATTATTTCTGAGGGCTCTGTTCTGTTCCATTGGTATATATCTCTGTTTTGGTACCAGTACCATGCTGTTTTGGTTACTGTAGCCTTGTAGTATAGTTTGAAGTCAGGTAGTGTGATGCCTCCAGCTTTGTGCTTTTGGCTTAGGATTGACTTGGCAATGCGGGCTCTTTTTTGGTTCCATATGAACTTTAAAGTAGTTTTTTCCAATTCTGTGAAGAAAGTCATTGGTAGCTTGATGGGGATGGCATTGAATCTGTAAATTACCTTGGGCAGTATGGCCATTTTCACGATATTGATTCTTCCTACCCATGAGCATGGAATGTTCTTCCATTTGTTTGTATCCTCTTTTATTTCATTGGGCAGTGGTTTGTAGTTCTCCTTGAAGAGGTCCTTCACATCCCTTGTAAGTTAGATTCCTAGGTATTTTATTCTCTTTGAAGCAATTGTGAATGGGCGTTCACTCATGATTTGGCTCTCTGTTTGTCTGTTATTGGTGTATAAGAATGCTTGTGATTTTTGTACATTGATTTTGTATCCTGAGACTTTGCTGAAGTTGCTTATGAGCTTAAAGAGATTTTGGGCTGAGACAATGGGGTTTTCTAGATATACAATCATGTCATCTGCAAACAGGGACAATTTGACTTCCTCTTTTCCTAATTGAATACCCTTTATTTCCTTCTCCTGCCTGATTGCCCTGGCCAGAACTTCCAACACTATGTTGAACAGGAGTGGTGAGAGAGGGCATCCCTGTCTTGTGCCAGTTTTCAAAGGGAATGCTTCCAGTTTTTGCCCATTCAGTATGATATTGGCTGTGGGTTTGTCATAGATAGCTCTTATTATTTTGAGATACGTCCCATCAATACCTAATTTATTGAGAGTTTTTAGCATGAAGGGTTGTTGAATTTTGTCAAAGGCCTTTTCTGCATCTATTGAGATAATCATGTGGTTTTTGTCTTTGGTTCTGTTTATATGCTGGATTACATTTATTGATTTGCGTATGTTGAACCAGCCTTGCATCCCAGGGATGAAGCCCACTTGATCATGGTGGATAAGCTTTTTGATGTGCTACTGGATTTGGTTTGCCAGTATTTTATTGAGGAGTTTTGCATCGATGTTCATCAAGGATATCGGTCTAAAATTCTCTTTCTTGGTTGTGTCTCTGCCAGGCTTTGGTATCAGGATGATGCTGGCCTCATAAAATGAGTTAGGGAGGATTCCCTCTTTTTCTATTGATTGAAATAGTTTCAGAAGGAATGGTACCAGCTCCTCTTTGTACCTCTGGTAGAATTCGGCTGTGAATCCATCTGGTCCTGGACTTTTTTTGGTTGGTAAGCTATTGATTATTGCCTCAATTTCAGAGCCTGTTACTGGTCTATTCAGAGATTCAACTTCTTCCTGGTTTAGTCTTGGGAGAGTGTATGTGTCCAGGAATTTATCCATTTCTTCTAGATTTTCTAGTTTATTTGCATAGAGGTGTTTGTAGTATTCTCTGATGATAGTTTGTATTTCTGTGGGATCGGTGGTGATATCCCCTTTATCATTTTTTATTGCGTCCATTTGATTCTTCTCTCTTTTCTTCTTTATTAGTCTTGCTAGCAGTCTATCAATTTTGTTGATCTTTTCTAAAAACCAGCTCCTGGATTCATTAATTTTTTGAAGGGTTTTTTGTGTTTCTATTTCCTTCAGTTCTGCTCTGATCTTAGTTATTTCTTGCCTTCTGCTAGCTTTTGAATGTGTTTGCTCTTGCTTTTCTAGTTCTTTTAATTGTGATGTTAGGGTGTCCATTTTAGATATTTCCTGCTTTCTCTTGTGGGCATTTAGTGCTATAAATTTCCCTCTACACACTGCTTTGAATGTGTCCCAGAGATTCTGGTATGTTGTGTCTTTGTTCTTGTTGGTTTCAAAGAACATCTTTATTTCTGCCTTCATTTCATTATTTACCCAGTAGTCATTCAGGAGCAGGTTGTTCAGTTGCCATGTAGTTGAGTGGTTTTGAGTGAGTTTCTTAATCCTGAGTTCTAGTTTGATTGCACTGTGGTCTGAGCGACAGTTTGTTATAATTTCTGTTCTTTTACATTTGCTGAGGAGAGCTTTACTTCCAAGTATGTGGTCAATTTTGGAGTAGATGTGGTGTGGTGCTGAAAAGAATGTATATTCTGTTGATTTGGGGTGGAGAGTTCTGTAGATGTCTATTAGGTCCGCTTGGTGCAGAGTTGAGTTCAATTCCTGGGTATCCTTGTTAACTTTCTGTCTCGTTGATCTGTCTAATGTTGACAGTGGGGTGTTAAAGTCTCCCATTATTATTGTGTGGGAGTCTAAATCTCTTTGTAGGTCACTAAGGACTTGCTTTATGAATCTGGGTGCTCCTGTATTGGGTGCATATATATTTAGGATAGTTAGCTCTTCTTGTTGAATTGGTCCCTTTACCATTATGTAATGGCCTTCTTTGTCTCTTTTGATCTTTTTTGGTTTAAAGTCCATTTTATCAGAGACTAGGATTGCAACCCCTGCCTTTTTTTGTTTTCCATTTGCTTGGTAGATCTTCCTCCATCCCTTTATTTTGAGCCTATGTGTGTCTCTGCACATGAGATGGGTTTCCTGAATACAGCACACTGATGGGTCTTGCCTCTTTATCCAGTTTGCCAGTCTGTGTCTTTTAATTGGAGCATTTAGCCCATTTACATTTAAAGTTAATATTGTTATGTGTGAATTTGATCCTGTCATGATGTTAGCTGGTTATTTTGCTCATTAGCTGATGCAGTTTCTTCCTAGCCTGGATGGTCTTTACAATTTGGCATGTTTTTGCAGTGGCTGGTACCGGTTGTTCCTTTCCATGTTTAGTGCTTCCTTCAGGAGCTCTTATAGGGCAGGCCTGGTGGTGACAAAATCTCTCAGCATTTGCTTGTCTGTAAAGTATTTTATTTCTCCTTCACTTATGAAGCTTAGTTTGGCTGGATATGAAATTCTGGGTTGAAAATTGTTTTCTTTAAGAATGTTGAATATTGGCCCCCACTCTCTTCTGGCTTGTAGAGTTTCTGCTGAGAGATCCGCTGTCAATCTGATGGGCTTCCCTTTGTGGGTAACCCGACCTTTCTCTCTGGCTGCCCTTAACATTTTTTCCTTCATTTCAACTTTGGTGAATCTGACAATTATGTGTCTTGGAGTTGCTCTTCTCGAGGAGTATCTTTGTGGCATTCTCTGTATTTCCTGAATGTGAATGTTGGCCTGCCTTGCTAGATTGGGGAAGTTCTCCTGGACAATATCCTGCAGAGTGTTTTCCAACTTGGTTCCATTCTCCCCGTCACTTTCAGGTACACCAATCAGACGTAGATTTGGTCTTTTCACATAATCCCATATTTCTTGGAGGCTTTGTTCGTTTCTTTTTATTCTTTTTTCTCTAAACTTCTCTTGCTTCATTTCATTCATTTCATCTTTCATCACTGATACCCTTTCTTCTAGTTGATCGAATCAGCTACTGAGGCTTCTGCATTCGTCATGTAGCTCTCGTGCCTTGGTTTTCAGCTCCATCAGGTCCTTTAAGGACTTCTCTGCATTGGTTATTCTAGTTATCCATTCGTCTAATTTTTTTTCAAAGCTTTTAACTTCTTTGCCATTGATTTGAATTTCCTCCTGTAGCTCGGAGTAGTTTGATTGTCTGAAGCCTTCTCTCAGCTTCTCAAAGTCATTCTCCGTCCAGCTTTCTTCTGTTGCTGGTGAGGAGCTGTGTTCCTTTGGAGGAGGAGAGGCGCTCTGATTTTTATAGTTTCCAGTTTTTCTGCTCTGTTTTTTTCCCATCTTTGTGGTTTTATCTACCTTTGGTCTTTGATGATGGTGACGTACAGATGGGTTTTTGGTGTGGATGTCCTTTCTGTTTGTTAGTTTTCCTTCTAACAGACAGGACCCTCAGCTGCAGGTCTGTTGGAGTTTGCTAGAGGTCCACTCCAGACCCTGTTTGCCTGGGTATCAGCAGCGGTGGCTGCAGAATAGTGTATATTGGTGAACCGCAAATGCTGCTGCCTGATCGTTCTTCTGAAAGTTTTGTCTCAGAGGAGTACCCGGCCGTGTGAGGTGTCAGTCTGCCCATACTGGGGGGTGCCTCCCAGTTAGGCTACTCAGGGGTCAGGAACCCACTTGAGGAGGCAGTCTGCCCGTTCTCAGATCTCAAGCTACGTGCTGGGAGAACCACTACTCTCTTCAAAGCTCAGTTGGAAATGCAGAAATCACCCGTCTTCTGCATCGCTCACGCTGGAAGCTGCAGACGGGAGCTGTTCCTATTCGGCCATCTTGGCTCCTCCCCCCAAGGCATACTTCTAACTAGGAGTTTTTGGGGCCAGAGGAATGGGTGAAGCAGGAGTTTTTACTTTTTCTAGAATTTGTTGCAAAGCACTTTCCAACTCTCTTGAGATTGGACAGAATTCTCCTCTACCCACAGATCTGTATCTGTGTATCTATTTTGTAGAGATAGGGTCTGTCTTAGTCACCCAGGCTGGAGGGGAGTGATGCGATCCTAGCTCACTGCAGCCTTAAAACTTCTGGGCCCAAGTGATCTGCCTCAGCTTCCCCAGTAGCTGGGACTACAAGTGTGTGCCACCACACTTGGCTAATGTGTGTGTGTGACAGAGAGTCTGTGTTGCCCAAGCTGGTCTTGAAGTCAAGGCCTCAAGTGATCTTCCTGCCTTGGCTTCCCAAAGTGCTGAGATTACAGGTGTGAGCCTCCGTGCGTGGACTCCCTTTTTTTCTACTTAGGTTTTTGACCACTCAGGCGTTGAGAATCTGGTACTAAAGAAGATAAGGTTCTGTTCTCAGAGAACTTATTAGAAAGGGTAGACGGTCACTAACCAAGTGAGATTTACTAAGTGCTGTGGAGGAAATGGCACTGGGTGAGGTGCTAGAGATGGGCGAGAAAAGCAAATTGAACTTTTGACTGGCCAGGGAGGGCATTTGAGCTGAAAGCGGAACAAGTAGGAGGAGCCAGTTGTGCGAGGGTGAAGAGTGTTCTGGGAGTAAGAAACAGCAGGAATCAAGGTCTCGCATGGGACCACAGTCACTCCCGTGTTTAAGGAACAGAAAGTCCAGGGCACCTCCCACTGGTGAGGAGAGGGTGGGACTAGATCTCATAAGCAGACCAGGGCCACAGGTTTAGATTCTGGGTTGAATGCAGCGAGCAGCCTCTGGCAGGATTTAAGCTGGGGTATGGTATGATAGGCTTTCCTAGTAACTGGGTTTCCAGTCCCACTTTGGTTCTCTTTGGATGTCACAGAGCAGGCACCATGGCAGGAAAAGCTGAAGCAAGTGGAACAGTTGCACCCTCCCCTGCTGACAGCTTCAGCAGTCCTGTCCCTCTTGCAAGGGGTGCTGGGGACACTTCTCCGGTTTTGTGTTTACTCACCTGTGTGTGAGCTGCCTGAGCTGATGAAGTGATGTTTAAGGTCTTTACTTTTAAAACCATCAGATCTCTTTGTACTTTTTAGGTTTCATTTTTCCTTGTCCTCCACTCACCCCCACCCCGTCCCTCATGACCGCCCACTCCCCAACATCAATAAAGGTTTTTTTGGAAAGAATACAATCTACAACAGTGAATTCAGGATAATCTCATTAGCCCCATTCCTTAGAAATCAGTTGCTTGATTTAAAAGATAACTTTAAAAAGAGCATTCTTTTGTTTAAAGAATAAGGAGGCCATATTGGAATCCTCTTTTCCACATGTGGGCCATGGAGGGAATTGTTCCAAGCCTTCTCAAAGGAATGGACCTCCACCCGCTGTATAGCATATGGGAAAATACTTAACATGGGAGGAGTCCCAAAAGGATTTTAAGTACAACATTTGATTGATGGCAATATGTAGTTACAGGAAATAATAATGAAAACTTACTATGGGCCAGGCACTGTTGTTAGCACTTAACGTGTAAATTTATCAAATCTTCACGTTATTATTTCCACTTTATAGGTGAAGAAGTTGAGCTATAGATGGGTTAGGTGCTTTGCCAAGCTCATACCTGAGATTCAGATCCTGCCGTCTTGTTCTAGGCGGAGTCAGATGATCTGAGTCAACACAGCATGGTGTCAGCCTTTTTGATCACAGTTTAAGAATTAATTTCATATTACCTAGCATATAAATATACTTGTGTACACATATATCAAACCAAAAGTTCACAAAACAGTATTTACCATGATGCACACTATTTTCATTTTATTCTACATACTAAAGAAGAATGGCCAGTTGAGACCTCCTAAACTGATTTTACAGCCTACTAAGTTGTCTCAATCTGACATTTGAAAAGCTGGTGTAATGCTTCCAGAACTCAGGCTGTTGGAGTCAGACTTGCTGGATCTGACTAGGAGCTCTACCATTTGCTTGCTATGAGTTTGGGCAAATAACTTTGATCTGTACCTTAATGTCCTAATTTGTAGAATGGATTAAAAAGGTTAAATGAGTTAGGTAAAGCTCTTAGAACTAGGCCTGGCCTGAATGAAATACTCTCTAAATTGAATCAGTTGTTATTTCTAGACCATTGGACCTAAGCTAAGTGTAGTGACCCTGGGATCCCAGTTTGATTTTTATAGAAAAACTTCCAGATAGACCAGATTGTAAACATATTCCAGCAGACGCAGTGCCACCCCTCCCCTGTCAAAAATATGCCAAAGCAAAAAAACACATTTACAGTATCTGTTCCTCTCTTCCTGATGAGCAGCTACAAGTACATTCAAAGTTAAGTTTTAGGGTATGGCCTCAAATGGCAACAGAGGTCCCGTGTTAAATTTTAGCACACACGTTTGTAACTTCGTTAGTTTCCTAGGGAACCTTTAATGTAAATACCACAATTAGTTGTCTAATAAAGTTTGAGATGAGAGGTGTTACAGAAGAACAGCTGTTATATGCATGTTACAGGAAGATACAGAAGTCATCTTGGTTCCAATTGCCCCTAGACCTATTTTATAGAAGAGGTTGACCCTGTCGCCTGCTGCAACCATTTCACCAGGAGCAATGGTGGGACACCAACGTGCAGTGTCAGGGAAATGGGAGCTCCCTGAGGTGGCGTGTGGACCTGCCTCAGCAGGTGCCTTTTGTTTACACTAGCAGTGTCTTCCCAGATTGGTGATGACAACAGTAGGGACAAGTGGAGCATGCCTAACACAACAACCATTTCTGGCTACGAACTCACTGTCATGGAGTCAATACCCATTTCTATCCAAATCTCGTTACAGCCATCGTGACAAAATTATATATATGTAATATATACCTATATAAAATGCATGGTACAGATCTTGGGTCCTGGCTACATAAGCCTAGCGAGTCATATCCTTTGGGGCTGCATATTCAGCAACTGATAGGAGAGGAGTTGGACCAGTTTTTTTTTTTTCTCTGAAACAGGGTCTTGCTCTGCCGCCCAGGCTGGAGTGCAGTGCTGCTATCACAGCTCACTGCAGCCTTGACCTCCCAGGCTCAAGCAGTCTCCCCCCACCTCAGCTGGGATCACAGGTGCGTGACACCATGCCCAGCTAATTAAATTTTTTTTTTGGCCAGGCTGGTCTGGAACTCCTGGCTTCAAGTGATCCTCCCACTTTAGCCTCCCAAAGTGCTGGGATTTAGGCGTGAGCCATTGAGCCCAACTCAGTGTTAAGAACACTTTTTGCCCTAACATTTTGAGTCTAGGAGAACTATATAACTCAAAAGACAGTAGGTCCGATTGTCACAGCCCCTGATAAAATTTCAGAAGAGCTAGTGTGGTAGAGTTCTTTATAATACAACTTTATAATAACCAAAGTGTCCATACTTTTGGGCTAAATTTTAAGGAAAACCTCACATATATGGTATAGTATGTTCTTAAAGCCACATCTACTCTGTTGTAATCATACATGAAGGTTTAGAAAATGAATTTCTATGGTTTATATTATAGAATTACCATTTTCAGAAGACAAAACTGCAGTTCATAGGAAATTAAGTCTTGACATTTATTTTTATTTTTAGCGTGGGTGTCTTGCTATATTGCCCTGGCTTGCCTCAAACTCCTGGGCTCAAGCAATCCTCCTGCCTTAGCCTTTTAAGTCTTGATAGCATTTTATTGTTTGTTTGGGAGGAGGGGTGAAACCAGATTCCTCAGGCACAAGCCCTTTTTAGGCTTTTCTGTTCCTTCATATTATTCTCAGACATAAGGATAAACAGGTGAAGTGTTTTTTTTGAGACAGAGTCTCGCTCTGTTGCCCAGGCTGGAGTGCAATGGCGTGATCTCAGCTCAATGCAACCTCCGCCTCCCAGGTTCAAGCGATTCTCCTGCCTCAGCCTCCCGAGTAGCTGGGATTACAGGTGCTGGCCACCATGCCCAGCTTTTTTTTTTTTTTTTTTCCTGAGATGGAGTTTTGCTCTTGTTGCCCAGGCTGGAGTGCAATGGCACAATCTCGGTCGGCTCACTCCCGGGTTCAAGCGATTCTCCTGCCTCAGCCTCCTGAGTAGCTGGAATTACAGGCATGCGCCACCACAGCAGGATAATTTTGTATTTTTAGGAGAGAGGGGGGTTTCTCCATGTTGGTCAGGCTGGTCTCGAACTCCTAACCTCAGGTGATGTGCCTGCCTTGGCCTCTCAAAGTGCTGGGATTACAGGCGTGAGCCACCACACCTCGCCTAATTTTTGTATTTTTTAGTAGAGACAGTTTCACCATGTTGGTCAGGCTAGTCTCCACTCCTGACCTCAGGTGATCCACCCACCTCGGCCTCCCAAATTGCTGGGATTACAGGCGTGAGCCACTGCACCTGGCTGCAGATGAGTTTTAAAACGGTTTACTTCCTTTCTGGAAACTCTGCCCAGTAATTTGATATATTTTGTCTGAAGATACTCTAGGAGTTTTTCAGACTTCAGTGAATTTTATTTGGGGAAGGGTCATGAAATCAAATGCAGAAAATCAACTCACTGAGGTAACCAGCATAAAAAAAAAATGAAGTAGAAAACATGAGTGCATAGTTTCAAGTAAATGTTAGCGTGCGTGTGCTGTGTTGCTATAGAAAATGTAAGCTGTCAAAAGTTTGAAAAAATACAATTCTAAGGTGAGTTTCTGCAGATAAACTTTAAACATGACTAAAGTAGAGCACATACTCCAACTGAACCACATGGAGGAAAGCAGTGGTTTGAAACTAAAGATACATCAGGTCACAACATCTCAAATATTTAAGGGTCATCACCAACACCTGACAAACGACTGTTGCCACTACAAGTTGTATAGCACGTATAACCTACCATGCACGAATCTTGACAACTTACTTGAACTTCTACCCACTAAGCAGTAACCAACATTATGTATGAAACAAAATGTACATTTCTCAGTCTCTCCATTGTCTAGAAAAACTGTTAAAACTGCTGACTACTTTTGTTACTGAATGTAATCGTGTTAGAAAAATAGTCTTGATGAAGACTTCTCCATGCAGTCAATCTTTATTATAGCAGTATTCGCATATTCACATCAAGTACATAGAACTTTTTTTGCCTTTTATATAATACAGAGTTTTTAAATAACTTTACACAGAAATAAATTTCTTCAATCTGAATTTCAGCTATCTTTTTTTATTCTCCATGCTTTCTATCCAAACTGAACAATATTTTCTGTTATACAAATTTACATGAGAAAAACTCCAAAGTACAAATGAAGGGACCTGAGCAGGAAAGAGAACCAAAGTATCAGGAAGTGGGTATGGGGGAGAATTTAAAAAAATAATAAAAGATTCAAGCAAACATTGAGAATAGGGGAAAAGAGGGAGACATCATCCATTTGACTGAAAATAAATGTCTTTTTTATGAATTGAAAAATAAGCTTTAAAAATAGTTACTCCATTGTAATTTTTGCAAAGCAGGTATAGAGAGGTCTGTGGACAATTAAAAAGTCCCCATCTTTTCACTGGGCACGCCCCAGACTCCATGAGAACCTTTTCAATGCTTGAGTGGAACTGAAGTGTACTAAACCCGAACCTTTGGCAGTAACAGAAAAGAGGAATGTGTGTGTGAGTCGCCATAAGGTTTGGAGTGGTGAAACAGGAACCGTGAATTCACTGCAGTTCAAACAGGAAGCATCTCCCTTTCCTCTCCCTTACAGGAGTCATGTCCTCAAACCAAGGAATACATGAAAAGGGGGGATTTCCTTTTTCTTGGTCTAAACCAAAGAGCAATGACAACTACTGAATAAAATTCAGAGAGACACATGTTGATGAATGATCAAATTCAATCCCCTGATCAGTTGTATGATCCTATCTTAGGAAAGGCAGCAATTGCCATGTTGAGGAAAGGATCAGATGTACAACCAACAAATGAGATTACCACAAATACATATCACTGTGATACAGTCCTCAAAAATCAGGCGATATCATGAAGGCCAAACTGAGTCTATATATGTGGCATGGCCAAAGGAAACACAGAGGACCCATGGATGCATTTTAAAATGAAGGCGGGAGAAGGGGACAGCACAGAGACATACACCCCTGTATGTAAACTAACATAACATGAAGATAAATAAGACATAAAGGCTAGCCACTTATGTTGGTCATTAACATGAATAAAAAGGCATTATATGTTGATATAGCTGGTTTTAATCAGCTATGGAACATACACAAATGTATTAGGAAGGAATGATTCTTAAAAAAACCGTTCACAGCTTAGAATAAAAAGCATACTTATTGCACTCTTACATTTGATTTCAGGTAATTACAGTTTATTTCCCACCCTCACATTAGTTTTTCCCTATCCTAGATTTACTGCCACCTCACCCCATTTTGGTCTCTGTTCTCTACATCTGTGCCTACTCTGTGAGCTTTGTTGTTTATGCTAGTTTGCAGTGACTTCCAACTCATACTCCATCAAAACACACGTGGGTTCAAAAACTTAACACAAAAATGCAACGCAGTAATTTTCAAAACAAAACCAGGACTAAGCAACTTCATCAAAACCCCCAATCCCACCCCTGTAAACAGACCCTTCCTTTGCGGCATCTCTTCACAAATTTTCTGCCAACTCTCCCGCATATGTGCTGTACATGAGAACCAGCGGTCACGGTGCTGGAGAATGAACTCGGCTGGCCGGGAGAAGCAGATAGTTTGTACAAACATTTTTTGATACTACCATGAATAAACATATTTTAGTTGTTTTCAGAGCACTTCCATCTACAGAATTCTTTAAAAAAAATGCACCTCTAAAAAATGGATACACTGGCTTACATTGGCTGTGTCCTCATACACACTCGTCAAGTCACTATAATTATTCAAAATAGCTAAATAAATGTCAACATTTTAATAAAGCTGATTTAGTAATTAATAAAACTTAACAGTTGAAGTTGTGGATGTTAAATAAAAGTACTTTAGTCACTCATTGAGTTGCCGACTAATTGCCCCATGCATTTTTTTTTTTTAAAGCACTGTTACCTTAATTTAAGATTTTAGGAGTTGGGTTTCTGTCCTTTTCCACATTAAAAATACCTGATAGGAACTGTTAATTACCCTTTCCACAATTAACAAAAATTAGAATTGAATTTCAATTTAAATGTCTTTGCCCAAACAAAAGTGAAAATAGGTTATTTGAAAACAACAAAACAGAGCTTACTGTCTAGTGTACTAATAAAACAAACATCTTACCAGTATTTTTAATTTTACCAGAGCTAGCAACATGGACCACAGATATACTGGTGACTCCGCTCTCCTCTGGCCAAGCTACAAATCATCACCTGAGGCAGAGATGCTACTACCCTCTTCTGGGGCTCAACTACCGATGGGCATCAGTAATCCATCCCAGTATAACATTTCAAGGATGCGCTGGAGACAATACATGGACTTTCTCTTTCAATGGTGAGGAATGAAACAAGATACAAGAACCACAGCATGGAATATGTTTTCTTTTACATCCAATGGCCAGGTCATAAAGGATGCCTTGAGACCTCCACCCTGGCCCCCACAGTGCTTTGGGACAGGATGACTAACGCAGTCCAGCTTCATGTGCAATCAAGTCCCGGGAAGAAATTTACATTTCAAACTCTGAAAAATCAGTGTCTAGGTTGGCAGCAGTACTCTGGAAACTGATAAAACCAAATTCGGTCCTATATTTCAATTTCCCCTTCTAAGTTAATACATGATTGCTGCCCATTATACAGTACTTCAACCCTAAACTACAGCAATTTCTGTCAACATTTCTGTTGTATAAAAGTTCCATGCTTTGAAGAGCCTATGGAAGTAGAAAAAGTTTCTCTAGAAATGTCACTGAACTATATTTGCAACCTAGTTGCTCTATGTGATAAATATATCTGACTATACTAGGGATTATGTGCTTTAAAAAAATAATTTTGTTCACTGAAAATTTACCTGTGTGTTTTCTCATTGTTAAATGTGATTTTGGCTATAAACTCTTTAGTGCATTTACCTATGCAGTCTAAATTGCACTCTAAAAATTATTAACACAGCTGAGTTAAACCAGAGTGGCTGCTCTCTTCACAAATCACTGATTTCTGCTAAAATGTTAGCTTTTTTATTGCATCATGAAGGCACAGTAAGATCATTTGGCAAATTGTCAAGGTATTTTTCTAGAGCCTCACCTACACCATTTCAACTCATGACCTGTAAGCTATTTGCTGTTCATACTCACAGTAAACCTTCCATCTCTGGCTATGGTGTTTACAGCCTAATGGTTGGAATCTGCTAGTCTCAAGGTGCTGGTATTCCTAGCACTAACAATGCCAACTTGGACAAAGAAGAGAATCTTGCAAAAAGAGTAATCATTCTACCCTCTTAGCTGGGCGGTCTATGAATGCCTGTGCATGTGACAAAGCTGCAGCAAACTCATTATGAGGATGTACTGTCATGCCAAGCCTACTGAAAATTAAAATTACATCACTGTTAGTGAAGTGATACCACAGCTATTTAATTTCATGCAATTGACTCAAGGTTAAGATTCTGAAACGTACCCCTAAACCGGTTCTGGCACCACTTTCAACAACATTCAGATATTCTGAGCAACACATTTTTTTACAGTATTACTGCTTAAATGTATAATGCCCTTTAGGACAAAATGAGAGTGCTCAAATACAAGTACACAAAAAAGTTAAAATCTTAAATCATCGTCATGTTCTAGAGCTCCTGACTTTTCATATTTTAAAATAAATAACTATTCATTACCTCATTCTGAAGAGGTAGTTTTTTGAAGAGGTCACCTGAACCCTGCAATGTGGTTTCAAACTAAAGCTAGAGATGAGGTTTGCAAGCAGCTGGCGGGTGGATGTACAGTGGGGACAGGTGAGATCTGAGGAGGGTGTGCAGCAGCTCGCACTCCGCCTGGTGAATACAAGGTAACATCCTGTGATGAAAGTGCTGTCACCGCACCAAACCAGAAGCTAGGAAATATTTACAAAGTTTCAGGTTGACAGTGCTGCAGTCTTGAATTATTTCTTTATATACTGCTCTTTCTTCTCCAACACCAACATAAATATAGCATATATCATTTGTATGGGATTTTATCTTCTAAAATGCCCCAGTATGCCCTACTAGATCTCAAATACAATCAGGGGTGAGATGTTCGGGAACCAGAATTTGACAGCTAGACAGAATCTTCTTTTAAGGTGCACATTAACAACAAATGATCACACTGAATTTTCTATTCACAAATCCCTTTTATAAACTATTTTTTTGGTCAATATTATTTCAGTGGCAAAAGTCTAGGTCCTTGACTCTAACGATGAAAAAAGTCCATCAGGAATACTACACAGTTACAAACAATCCTCTGTAGTTGCTCTCAAATTTTTCAGAAGGCTTCACCTCTCCCTACCAAAAACAAAACACACTACAGAAGGCACTGCAGCCACTTTACAGACAAGACTGTTACACCTTTACAAGATGATCAGTGACGCAGCCACATACTGTCTATACAATTACTCATAAAGTGCTTTTCACAAATAAGGACTTCTTCCTCGTTTTTTTAGGAGCTCAGTAAGTCTAACTGTTGTCTAAGCATCAAAAAATAAAGCGGATAAAACACAAATAAAACCTATTTTCCTGTCATTTGTAAACTAGAGAAAAAACCTATTTCATAGAAAAAGGAAGAAAAGAGAGGTTTAAATATTTTATTTTTTAAGGTCTCTATAAAAATCTCAATATGCTAAGCCTGGCTCCTGGGCACAGCTTCATTTGAGATCAAGTCTGCTCCCCCGTTCAAATGAGATACCAGCCTATTCTAAAATGCAAGGGAAGAAAAAGTGTATCACCCTGAATATTGTTTAAGAAACTGAAATGCTAAGCTTCCTCCCTAATGGTACCGCCCCTGCCCCTGCCCCACGGAGGCAGTCCCGGACCCAGGCTGCACATGTTCTACCTCCTCAGCAGGACATGAAACACATCCTCTTGTTCAAGCCCAGGTCTCTCTACCTGCGGAAACTTGAAGCCAATCTTGGTAAAGGGAACACAGCCACATTTAAAAGCATCTAGAGATATATTTAAAAAGAAAAAACAGCCAATGCTTTTCAAGAGAGGCAGTATTATTGCACAGAAGATGTTCTTCAAATCAGCGTGAATTATTTCCACCTTTGCAATTTCTGAATTTTGTAAGACACTGCCCTGCTGATGTAAAACTTAAAAACAAATTTGCTTTTCAAACTGATTAATAACTTAAGGATCTTTTCCATTTTACTAGGACAACCTTTTACAAGACAATGAAAATTTCAATAGGCTTTCTTCTGAATACATGTATGTTAGCAAAAATCTAATGGTAGTGAGCTTTTAGTGGCTGCAATATAGACAGCAGGGCCTGGAGTTACAATCTGAAATTTTTAAATAACAATTTCTAATTCCTTGATTTATTCTGGGTCTTGTTTAATTTCTTTCAAGTCCTTGGCTATAGCTTGGTTGGTCTGATTTGATTTGTGTTCCTAAATTCTGAGTCTAGATTCCTGATAAGGGAGGTTTTCCGTTAATTTGCCATTAATACATCCGCTTTCTTTGCTATGACTGTGATTGATATTACCCTTTAATAAAGGCCAAAGGAAGCTATAACTAGGTTATATTTTCCATTTATGCAAAGATAAGATTTAGGTTCTTAATGAATGCCAGTTCTTTCTATAAAAACAACTGATGACAGCTTTCCCACACCCTCCCTCAGTCCTAATATCCCTAAAATTGCTCTATTCTCTGTCTGGGAATTCAGCTGCCAAATTGCCCAACCTTTTGAAGACCAGGCTTGGGAAAAAAGGAAGGAGGAGAATGAATGGAGACGCCACCATTTTTATTTTAGGTTGCATATTCTAGATAAAAGACTAGAAAGAAGATGTGGGATATAGTGTTAGGAATCAGTTGGAAGAAACAATGAGATTATTAGCAAAGATGTTAGTGTGGATCCAGCAAGTACCATTAATTGAAAAATTATAAATATTTGTCATTATCCTAAGACTCCTCATATTTAGGTAGAGAAAAGGATAATGATCTTTCTTAAAAGTTGTTTATATAACAAAAATACAATTTTCAGGATATATAATTCTGGTGGGAAGTATTGTTTTTTTCCAATTCAATTAAATCTGAAAATTATTTTCTTTTTAATAAAAATATAAAAGAAGAAACTCAGAAATTAAAACCTGTACCTTATATTTAAATTATCTAAATTTCTCACATTCAAAACTGTTATTAAGCAGTTTTGTGGGGGTTTAGTTAGATACTGCCACGGCATTTTGTGCCCTGGACAAAGTAGCCGCATAAGTAGTTGGTGACTGGAAGAGCATAGGAGGAAGATATAAACTGTATTTCCTGAGAATTTGCTACATTGTGGAGGAAAAAAAAAAACCCAAACACTTATCTTCATTGCTGGACCCAATGAGAAAGAAGGCAATGTGTGCCAGCACTATCTAGCCTGCTTGGTTAGACAGACCCCTCAGTGAGCAAGGAAACAAAAGGCCAGAGACCCCGGAGGTCAGGAAGAAGATGCAGCATGCCCTTTTCCTCCATACCAAGACACATCTACTCCTCACCACTCAGCCTCCATTTAAATAAAATAGTTTCCTTTTGATAAAATCTGTCAAGGCCTGAACACGCACCACATAGAAAGGGCAAGCTGCATTTTTGTTCCATCCCTCAGAAACTAACTGGTGGTCACTAGGGGAAAGAGCTCCAAAACAAAATTCCAGAACAGGAAAGAGAACGATGCTTGGTGATTGAAACTGCCCCATCAGATGATCAGCCACAAATTGATCTGGTGGTTAGAAGGGCAAAGTTGACTGGCAGACTTTCCATAGCAAATCTCCCAAGCTGTAGCAGCAGTTTCTTTCCATCATGCCTGACCATCAAAAGGTCAGAATTCAGGGTCTCTCCTCTTTCTTCCTGGGACTGGGCAGACTTGTATGCTCGTGGTATTTCTGTTGAAGAAACACTGGCAGCAGAGAATTCTGGTTCCTAAAACATTCTTTCCTCTTTTGTTGGATGGGAAATTCCATTCTGTTCCACATCAGCTTATGCATTGGAAATTTTGTATCTTTAAAAAAAGATTTGAGGAACAGAACTGTGTTTTGATGTTAACAAATTGTACGAACACAAGACTTAAGAAATAAGAGCAGATGCTGCCATGATGGTGGCTACTTGAAGGCTGCAAATTCTCCTGTAGAGGGAGGACAAGAGCTAATTTTAAAAAAGTCATCTCAAATAACCTAGAGACACAGAAAAGCCTCATTTGAGCTTCACTGAAAAGTAACTAGTTATATATTTCAAGTCTAGCAACAGCATTGCTAATTTAAAAGCAAAAACGGCTGAAACCCATGGAAGAACACAACATATATAGTATACAGAATATGGTTCAGCTCTATCAATTAAATAGCAAGTCTGCAGAATTTCCCAGTTGGGTTTTATGTATCATGGTTCTGATCAAGCTGAAAACAGTTCCAATGAACAAAATTTCTCAGAAACTGAATGTAAAGTAGTAATGTCAATTTGTAGAATACTTCCACCTCTGAATTATCAACTCATTTTCACCTATCATATTATTATAATGCCACTATTAGGAAGAGAGAGGCAGTAGTTATCCTCATTTTGCTAAAGATACAATTAAGAGGTCAACTGATTTGTTCACACCACACGTTTGACAGAGAAAGAAAATCCAGACTGCCTATTTTCTAGTTAATTTCACCTTCAAACTAACAAAAAATTCAATATAGGCACGTCACTGAACATAATTATCAGCATAAAGAATTCTTTAAACCACAAAGTACCTTTGTGATATCATGCTCCTTTAGCTTAATGAATTTGGGGGCTTCATGCCATTATTTTTCTTTTCTTTTTTTTTTTTTTTTTTGAGATGGAGTTTTGCTTTTGTTGCCCAGGCTGGAGTGCAATGGTGCAATCTCGGCTCACTGCAACCTCTACCTCCTGGGTTCAAGTGATTCTCCTGCCTCAGCCTCCCAAGTAGCTGGGATTACAGGCACCCGCCACCAGGCCTGGCTAATTTTTGTATTTTTAGTAGAGATGGGGTTTCACCATGTTGGCCAGGCTGGTCTCAAACTCCTGACCTCAAGTGATCCGCCTGCCTCGGCCTCCCAAAGTGCTGGGATTACAGGTGTGAGCCACTGCACCCGGCCGCCATTATTTTTCATCTACCATTTTGTCCATAGTTTCTACTTGTAACTAAAGGCCAATTCCTGTTATACACACCATAGTTAATTTCTGGGGATTAGTTAATAACTGACAATTAACAAAATTTAGTCAGCCATACCACTATTTTTCTTTTTTTTTTGAGACGGAGTCTTGCTCTGTTACCCAGGCTGGAGTGCAGTGGTGCGATCTCGGCTCACTGCAAGCCCTGCCTCCTGGGCTCACGCCATTCTCCTGCCTCAGCCTCCCCAGCAGCTGGGACTACAGGCACATGAAGCCACGCCCGGCTAATTTTTTTGTATTTTTAGTAGAGACAGGGTTTCACTGTGTTAGTTAGGATGGTCTCTATCTCCTGACCTCATGATCCGCCCGCCTTGGCCTCCCAAAGTGCTGGGATTACACGCATGAGCCACCATGCCTGGCCAGCCATATCACTATTTTTCAATAGCAGCTTCTGATGAGGATCCAAGCAATCACTTATATGAATATACTGTTTAATCCAGGAATAACCTATCTAATTTCTGATTGCTATCAGATTCCAACTGGTTGCTAGATAACACTGGCACATCCCAACAACAGATTGCTAATGACTGGATGATTGAATCCTCAGCTTTGTAAGCTGATAGTATTAGTGACTGACTGAGTGCCTGATGCCTCATGGAACAGTTTGTACACATCTGCATCCAATTCTCATGATAACCCTATGAGGCAGATGCTATCATCTATATTATATAGATGAGGAAGCCAGGGTTTAGAGTGGTCAAGTAACTTGCCTGAGATCATATACAGAAAATTGCAGAGAAGGAATGCAAACCCAGGTGCTGACTCCAAGACTCAGCAGTCCCTAAACAACTTTCAACAATTAACACTTTGTTTTCCCAATCTGAATACAACTACTAATGAACTGCAGATAGTCGTATTATCTCTTTCTATGCGTGAATTCCTTTTAACAAGCAATTAACTAAGGTACTGTGAGTCCAAAGATCAAGAAAGGGTAAAAGAATTATTGCCTCATATTTAAAGTTAAGAGGATTGGGGAATCTAGCACTGATGTAAAAAAAAAAAAGGCTAAATTAACTTACTAAGACCTTAGAGTAAAACATTTGGAGTATAATCATAGGAGGCTATTATGGTAACACACTCCAGAAATATACAAACATTCTTACTATTGTTGCTTACAGTTTGAGTACTTATAATTTTAAGGTTGCTATTTTTAGTGTTTTAATGTTTCTTTAAAGTGACTTGCAACATTCTTATGAGTAATCATGTATCTAGCCAAATCCAAATCTCATTAAAGGAAGTCAATGTAAAAATAAGATTTATAGAAAAGAAATCTTTATGAAAATGCCTAGAATTAATCTATTAAATAAAAAAATCAGAAAATGCTAATATCTAAGCCAAATGTTAATATACTACATTAAAAAATACTTTAAAAAATCTTCAGCTAAGGTTGGGCACAGTGGTTCACGCCTATAATCCCAGCACTTCAGGAGGCCGAGGCAGGAGGACTGCTTGAGCCCAGGAGTTTGAGACCAGGTAGGGCAACATAGTGAGACGCTGTCTCTCCAAAAAAAAAAAAAAAAAAAAAAATCAGTTGGATGTGGTGGCACATGCATGTAGTCCTAGCTACCTAGAGGAGGCTGAAGTAGGAGGATCACTTGAGACCAGCAGGTTGAGGCTGCAGTGAGCCAGGATTGTACCACTGCACTCCAGCCTGAGTAACGAAACCCTGTCTCGAAAACAAAACAAAATACACACACACACACATGCACACAACTTCAGATGTTTCCTGTTCATTATAATGATTAGAAATTTCATTTTGTTGAAGTGTCATACTCCACAAACTTAAATATTAGTCTTAAAAATAAAAACCAGGCCAGCGAGGTGGCTCATGCCTGTAATCCCAGCACTTTGGGAGGCGGAGGAGGGTGGATCATCTGAGGCCAGGAGTTCAAGACCAGCCTGGCCAACATGGCGAAACTCTCTCTCTACTAAAAATACAAAAATTAGGGCCAGGTGCAGTGGCTCAAGCCTGTAATCCCAGCACTTTGGGAGGCTGAGGTGAGCAGATCACCTGAGCTCAGCAGTTCGAGACCAGCCTGGCCAACATGGTGAAACTGTTTCTACTGGGGAAAAAAAAAAAAATTACGTGTGGTGCCACATACCTGTAATTCCAGCTACTCAGGAGGCTGAGGCAGGAGAATCACTTGAACCCGGGAGGCAGATGCTGCAGTTAGCTGAGCTCACACCACTGCACTCCAGCCTGGGCAACAGAATGAGACTCTGTCTCAAAAACAAAAAAATTACCAGGGTGTGGTGGTACTGCACCACTGCATTCCAGACTGAATGACAGAGCAAGACTCTGTCTCCAAAAAAATTTAAAACCAAACAACCGCACAAAGAACAAATTTTTACCAACAAACTCCAAATCAAATAACAAAGCAAACACCATCATTCTATCAAAAGTCTAGTGCTTCTAACAGAATGCAGTCCTTTTTATAGTCACACTTGGTGTTGAGGGGAAAAAAAGAAAAGAATCCATAGTTCAGGAATCAATAAAATAAGACTCTTAAAATGTCCCTAAAACATGGAGAATTTAAGGAAAACATGGGAGTAACAGGTGATGAATCTGCTTTCAGAAAAAGTATCTTTTCTTAATGATTCCTTCTTGCCTATCTGGAAATCTCTACTATTCTACTTCCTACCCGTCTTCTATTTGAAGAGCCAACTCTGCTTGTGTGAAGTTATTTGAAGTGAAATACCTAGATACTCTATGTCTTAAAAAAAATCTTGGTATATTAATTAATAAAAAAAATCAATTTGAGGCCAAATTGAAATATTTTCTTTCCCCTTCTTTCAGGTTGAGGATAATTTAAGCTGCATCTTCTGTTTCTTTTTTTTGAAAGAGTCTTGCTCTACTACCCAGGCTGGAGTGCAGTGGTGCAGTCTTGGCTCACTGCAACCTCCGCCTCCCGGGTTCAAGCAATTCTTGTGCCTCAGCCTCCCAAGTAGCTGGACTACAGGTGCACACCATCACACCCAGCTAATTTTTGTATTTTTAGTAGAGACAGGGTTTTGCCATGTTGGCCAGGCTGGTCTCGAACTGGCCTCAAGTAATCCACCCGCCTCAGCCTCCCAAAGTGCTGGGATTACAGGTGTGAGCCACCACAACCGGCCATGCATTTTCAAGTTAACTTTATTTAGGAATAGAGCAGAGAACAACTGGGAAGACTGAAAAAAAAAAAAAAAAAGACCCTGTGATTTTAGACACCTCAAATATCACGGTTTATGTGAAAGCTAAGGACTTTATTAACTAGTTTAAAAATATTACTCTTACCCTTTACTCCAGAATGGAATATATTTTAATGGGCATTATACATAGAATTTGATAAATTCCTTAAAGTATGTTATGAAAAGTAACAGGTTACTTCTTATCCAAATCAATCACTACTTGACATTTAAGGAGAAAGTCAACTGCAGCCAGAATAAGTCCCCTCCTGACATTCTTCGTCATGACTTTCAAGCAGTTTCTTTTTTTCTTTTCTTTTTTTGAGACAGGGTTTTGCTTTGTTGCCCAGGCTGGAGTGCAGTGGCATGATGAAGGCTCACAGCAGCCTCTGTCCCCCAGGTTCAAGGGATCCTCCCACATCAGCCTCCCGAGTGGCTGGGGCTACAGTTGTGCACCACTATGCTTGGCTAATTTTTAAATTTTTCTGTAGAGACACCGTTTTGCCATGTTGTCCAGGCTGGTCTCAAACTCCTGGGCTCACGCGATCTGCCCACCTTGGCCTCCAAAAGTGCTGGGATTACAGCGTGAGCCACTACGCCTGGCCCAGGCAGTTTCAAAAGGATGAGAAACATTCTGGCATAGACACATGGAGTCTTTTAAATTCTTTGAGAAAACAGTCACGGGAAAGATGAAATATTTAGTAAAGTAAAAAGTTCTACAGAAATGCTCAACAATTTTCAATCAAATAAGACTATAACTGATAAAATGTTTCTGTCATGAAGTACCATTTCATAATATTTTTTTAAAAGGCACATAATTTTCTTAAACTAAGAGTGACTCACTTGAGAGAAAGGCCATTTAAGCTGGTATATTAAATAGCCAATGTTTTAGAGAGGACAATTTTAACTATTGGTTTAACTATTAGAGTTCAGTATCTAAATGGCTAGTATATGCCATCCGAGGGGCAGGAAGAAAATAAATAAATAAAAAAGATTTAATGGCTAGTGTAATACCTGAAAATAAATAAACCGGAAGCATCTGATTACATCCTGTGATCCTGAAACTATTTAAAATCAAGAAGACAAATCTTTTTCCTCATCATTGATTAGTAAAACTTTTAAAATGCAAAACAAATTTATAAAAAGGTTTCCTTACTGAAGAAGGAAATCAACTTTACTTTAAAAAAAAAAGAGGGCTCAGGTTTTAGGAAAAAAGCAGTCACAAAAGAACAAATGTTCTTTTGTTTCAATTACTTAGTCAAAGAGATTAACTCTACATATGGTTAGAAAAAATAATGTTTTTATTTGGAGAATATATTTAAAACTCAGTATAAAACAAAACCCAAGAACAAATACAATTAAACCTGAAAGGGAAACATTTAATTCTACTGCTTCCTATTTCTCCAGATCCATGTTAGCTAAACATGTCACCTGTCACATTTTTAATGTCCTTTCACTAACATTTCCGGTGGACCTAATTTAAAAGAGAGAGTAGAATTACTCTGTGATACTTTGGAGGCATGTTTTACTGGCTACAGAATGGAACAATGAGTTTCTGAGTGGCTCTACAGAGCTTAGCCACACCCATCGCAAAGGAGACTAGTAAAGAAAGAAAGGAAAGGCGTCAGATGCAGATGATGGGAGCCTAGGCAGGATGGCATTGAGAAGAAAAAGAGAGTGAACAATGAAAGGAAGATAACCGTGAGGCAGGTATGCTGGGAAATTATAGAAGGAGCTCTATCAATAAAGAGACCCCTGACCTTGTGCCTCAAAATGGCCAAACATTTGGAGCATTCCACAAAGTCAATTTTGTAAAAACTTTGTTAGTTACATGCTTGCTAGTCTTCTATTTGTGAATGAATAAAACCCTATCTAACAATTACTAATAATCATATATTTAATGCCACTGGAGGATTTAAAAATCATATACTTATTTTCCAATAGTTGTACTTCTTTATTCCTTAGTATCATTTTTTAAAATACGTGAAACGTTCCTTTTCATTTTCTTAACTAAAGTCATGAATCAATTCTGAAATCATAATGGCATTACTTATCTTAAGCTACCCAAATGAGGGGTTAAAGATTTGCCGTAATTATTATTGAGTGATTTTCCTGGATGACATCTAACTATTCAAATAAAGAAAATGTTTCAAAAATTTATTTGTGGGTACTTAAAAACTAAATTATCATTAATTTAAAGTCTTCTCAATTTCCTTCTTTATTGACTTCAAGGAGGCATTTATGCAGATATGTGTTTACTGGAAGAACCTTGAACTACTGGCTACATTTAAAAATCATGACAAAACCAAACTGAGTAAGTGAAGATATAGTTAAGAGGCTGACAGTGAAGCAGAGATGGCCAAATCTTTGATAGGACCACGTGCTGTTGCTTTCTACTTTTGATTCCCTCTGAATCACAGTAAGAATACACTGACCACCACATTACAGTCATTTTCTACACAACAAAGTGTAAGTATTAAAGAACCCTAACAAATACTTCATACCATTGAATGAAAAAAGGAGAAGAGCATTCATTCATCATAAGTAGAATCTTGCTGGGCAAAGAATATAAGGAGGACAGAACATGAGACACAATGATAAGGTGATTGCTAAAATATGCATCATGAGAGGTAAGAATAATCTAATAACAACTTTAAAAAATCTATTACCTGGTGTTTGGCAACCAGAGGTATCTCAAAGAAAAACACACCTAAAAGTTCTCACAGAATTCTGTGAAGATTTTTTGCAGGGGAGAGATTGGGTGTGAAGGGAGCAATGCGTTTGCAACAAAATTTGACTTCTACATGAGCGAGACATCCTTAATGTATTTTTTAAAAAGCTATTTAAAAGAAACTCCAATTTATAACATTTTCCCGCTAAAAATCCAAAGTTAAGACATTTTACTCATGTCAAACGTGCCACTCCTCAGCAATATTTTTGGTCACCTGCACTCAAAATTTATAAAAAGAAACTTAGTTTATTGCTTCAAGGAAATAAAAGACATCCACATTTTCCAAATTGTTATAAAAAGAAATAGTTATAGAAAAATTACTAAGAATAATAATAGAATTATTAAATTCTACTGACTTCCTAAATTAGATCTGTTCAGTTTGCCTTATCTAACCCAGGCTAACCGACTGCCAACTTCTCACCTGCAAACACAGGCATAGGTAGGGTCTTCTTCTGGAGTCCCTAGTGGACATGTGATAGCTGGCAACAAAAGTTGCATGAGAAACTGAAGTTTACTACTTAAAATAACCAAGTGAATGATACAAACCTGGAACAGAAAGTAAAGCCTCTAGAAGAGGCTCTGCCAATTTTTAGCAATGTCTATGTATTTTAACCCTTGGACGTTAAAAATCCAATGTTAAGTATAAATTTTAGTTTGGGGAAAAATTATATCTAGTCTTTAACCACACAAGTGTTCTTTGGTTCACCTTAAAAAAAAAGAGAGTATTTTATTCAATTTAACATATAAGCAAACATATGTTCATTTATTTTCCTTTTGTTGCTACTCTCCTGAACTCTCTCACTCATTTGTTTCAGTGGACAGGAAACGCACCATATCCCCCTGCCTGGATGGGTGTTTTTGGAGAAGCACAAGCATATAGACTAAAATCCTCTGTTTGGAAACCAGCCCGATTCAAGGAGGGTTCTGATGCACTGCGGTGAATTTTTGGCAATGAGCGGGCCAGCAGCTCAATAGAGGCGAGAATCTACAAAAAAAAAAGAAAAAAAAAAAGAGAAAAAAAAAAGAAAAAAAAAAAAGAAAAAAAAAGAAAGAAAGAAAGAAAAAGAAAAAACAGAAAGAAGAATGAAAATCTGGGTGGTATAAATCTTTAAGAGTCCCATCACACTTTACAAGAAAGCACCTGAAATCTTACATTGTTTTCAGTATTGTCATAAATGCTTGGGAAAATATTTGTAAAGAATTGGTATTTTTTCTTAAGAAGAAACTATCTCTGTAAATTAAATGGGGAGAGTAATTCTTAGTCAGCTTTTATTTATATTTTAGATCATTTGTTAGTCTTGAAACAGTAAATAATAGAAATTTAAAACCAATTTTATACCTTTTTGTTATAGACCACAAGTCTCTTTTGGGAAGAAGATGGAGTATAAATAAGTAAAGCACTTTATGACTATCTCTAAACAGAACTATCACAGCTACTTGCCCTTTAAAGAAACCTAGCCATGGGAAATGTTTTACATACACCTAATTGAAAGCAGAACCTCACGGACCCAGAGTGCTAGTAGCACATGAGAAGTGACAGGGGACAACTCAAGAGCAAAGATAGGAGAACTCGACAAATAGACCCCAATATATAAAATGCAGAAATTCACAATTTTAAGGCACAAAGAAACAGGTTATAATCCTTGAAGGCATACAGCATGATAATGCATGTTCATAATCATGAAACATGTTTAAAGGGCTTGGCATAATGCCTGGCCTATAATAAGCACTCAATAAAACCTTAGCAGCTATTATTATTACTTTTGTTATTGTCCTGAGATACCAATTTTTTTTTTTTTTTTTGAAACGGAGTCTCGCTCTTGTCAACCAGGCTGGAGTGCAGTGGCACAATCTCAGCTCACTGCAACCTCCCCCTCCTGGGTTCAAGTGATTCTCCTGCCTCAGCCTCCTGAGTAGCTGGGATTACAGGAGCGCACCACCATGCCCAGCTAAATTTTTGTATTTTTAGCAGAGACAGGGTTTCACCACGTTGGCCACGCTGGTCTCAAACTCCTGACCTCAGGTGATCTGCCTGCCTCGGCCTCCCAAAGGGCTGGGATTACAGACATGAGCCACCATGCCTGGCTGAAAATTGTTTTTAAAAGTTAAATTTTTTTTAAAAAGTAATCTTTATGATGATTAGTATAAGACAAAGAAGTAAGCAGTTGCAAAAAATTGTAAATTCCAAGTATAACATGCAAATAAAAATTAAAATACTATAGAAATGTATAAAGAGTATAAGCCTCTCAAATCCTGCTCTCCAGGGATAACCACTGTTAGAGTCTATACTTTCTTCTGTACCTTTTTTTTTTTTTTTTTTGAGATGGAGTCTCACTCTATTGTCCAGGCTGGAGTGCAGTGGCGCGATCTCAGCTCACTGCAACCTCCGCCTCCCAGGTTCAAGCAATTCTCCTGCCTCAGCCTCCCGAGTAGCTGGGATCACAGGTGTGTGCCACCACGTCCGGATAATTTTGTATTTTTAGTAGAGATGGGTATCACCATTTTGCCCAGGCTGGTCTCAAACTCCTAACCTCAACTGATCCACCCACCTTGGCCTCCCAAAGTGCTGGGATTACAGGTGTGAGTCACTGCGCCTGGCCTCTTCAGTACCTTTTTTTATGTATAAAAATACATACATGAAAACAGGGCCCACCTGAACAACACTTTTTTTTTTTTTTTTTGGAGATGGAATTTCACTCTTGTTGCCCAGGCTGGAGTGCAATGGTGCGATCTCGGCTCACCGCAACCTCCGCCTCCTGGGTTCAAATGATTTTCCTGCCTCAGCCTCCCGAGTAGCTGGGATTACAGGCATGTGCCACCACGCCCGGCTAATTTTGTATTCTTAGTAGAGTCAGAGTTTCTCCATGTTGGTCAGGCTGGTTTCGAACTCCCAACCTCAGGTGATCCGCCTGCCTTGGCCTCCCAAAGTGCTGGGATTACAGGCGTGAGCCACCGTGCCCGGCCTCTGTTTAACCTTTTAAAGTGGTTATCAGGCTGGGCACTGGGGCTCACGCCTGTAATCCCAGCACTTTGGGAGGCTGAGGCGAGAGGATCGCTTGAGGCCAGGAGTTCAAGACCAGCCAGGGCAACATAGTGAGAATCTATCTCTACAACCACCACCACCACCACCACCACAAGAAATTAGCTGGGTGTGGCGATAGGCACCTGCAGTCCCAGCTACTTAGGAGGCTGAGGTGAGAGGATCGCTTGAGCCCAGGAGTTTGAGGCTGCAGTGGGCTATGATCATATTACTGCACTCCAGCCTGGGCAACAGAACAGGCCCAGCCTATAAAAAAAAAATGAGGTATCATACTACATTTTGTTTTCTGTCTTGTTTTCTTTTTCTCTCACCAATATCCATGTCATCAATACAAAACTAACTTAATCTTAATGTCTTTTTCTTATTATAGTAAACATTCTTATATATATCTGAATACTTATGAAATAGGTTACATAGCACAGATTTTTAGAAGTATTTTGAATTTATGGATTCTACCAAGGTCTTCCAAAATGCTGCCTTCCACCAAACCTTTAAAATTTTACATAGAATGCTCCTCCTCACTTCCCAACATTGTTCCCAGTGCTGGATATTACCAACCTGAGAGGCGAAATTAAAATATATTTCACTGTTGTGTGTCTTTGCATTTTACTGACTGCCATGGAAATATTTACACCTTTTCCTCAGTTCATTCACCATTTGTATTTATTATGTGAATCACCTGTTCATATTCCCTTTGCCCATTTTCTATTGTTTGTTACTTATTGATTTGGAGGAGTCCTTTGTATATTATAAACATTTACTTTTTGTTATATATGCTACAATTATTCTTTTTATCTTTCAATGTTATTTTTCTATATAGAAGTTTAAAAATTTTTAATGTACTCACATCTGCTAATTTTTTCCTTCTGAATTTTGTCTATTAAGAAAGCCTTTCCTACCTCAAAACTATAAAAATGATTTCATATTTTATAAAACATATAGCTCTTCAGCCATCTAAAATTTATGTGGCATGTAACAGTATGGTGTGAAAAGATATCCTGTAACAAAAATTTCAAAATAACACTTTAAAGGGATAGCCTCCAATAATCTGGAAAGTTCACATATGCACTTCAGTTTCTGAAACCATGTAATTAATGAAATGTTATATTTAGAAGTATGGAGCTAAGCATTTTGCCCCTTTTAATATCATTTAAAAAGTGGGCCTAAGGATGTACTTTGCATTATTAATGTCAATAAACCATTCTAAGTAAGAACCCGAGCACCATGACGTGAAAAGAGAACATGGGACAGGGTCATGCTGAAGCTGCTCGGCAGCACTTGTCTCTCACCAGGACAGTCTCAACCCAGAGGTTTCCTGACTTAGAGAAACAAATAAAAAAATAAAAAGAAAAAATAAAAACTCTTCCTCAAAGGAACAGTAACTTTGAAACCTGATAAATGAAACTTATATCTACCCAGCCAACCACTTAGCTTTCCCTTTCTTTTCTTAGGCAACACCCTGACAGACTTGTTAAAACCATCAATTTTATCTTCTTTCATTCTTTAGAGAAGAATAACATTTTTTAGATTTAAAAATAAAGGATGAGTGAATCTAATTCCTGTAACATTGACTTCTGTCTGAGTTACTCAGCTAGGATTGGGCATTCAAAGGCCTAAGAGTTCATACATGAACACTCCAGTAATTATGGTAGCAGGGTTACTATGGGAAATAGCACTTCCCACTTGAAACTGTACTGATTCATCAAGGCATATTTATCCAGTGCTATCAGGAGCTCCCTAAGTATCAGAAAACATTGCATTTATATTATAATATCTACTACAGCTAAACTCTGTAAGCTAGTTGAGGTATTTAGATATTTTTGTTTTGTTTTGTTTTAAACAGAGTCTCATTCTGTTGCCCTGGCTGGAATGCAGTGGTGTCATCTCAGCTCATTACAATCTCCACCTCCTGGGTTCAAGCTATTCTCATGTCTCAGCCTCCTGAGTGGCTGGGATTACAGGTTCCTGCCACTATGCCCAGCTAATTTTTGTATTTTTAGTAGAGACGGTTTTCACCATGTTGGCCAGGCTGGTCTCGAACTCCTGACCTCAACTGATCTGCCCGCCTTGGCCTCCCAAAGTGTTGGGATTTGTAAGCCACGACACCTGGCCTTAGTTACAGTTCTTTTTGAAATTTATTAACTTAAGGCTTTATCCTTCCAACATGGAAAAAAAAAAAAAAAGCAGTGAGTTATCAAGAATTAGGTAAAGGCAGGCTGAGCTGACAACTGCCTTACTGCCTTTTCCTTTTTCTGCATCAGGCAGAAATGCCCCTCAAAAAGACCCAGTATTAAAGGAAAGCTTGAATCTGTTTACCACCAAGAAGAAATAAAGCAGTGGTTCACAAAATGTGGTCCGTGGACCACCAGGGGATCCACGAGGTCAAAACTATTTTTGTAATAACAATAAGATATCATTTGCCTTTTTTACTGTCATTATTTTACAAGCGTTAAGTAGAGTTTTTAGGGGTGACATGATATGAGATATTGCAATGTGAGTGCAAAAGCGGAGAATCCAGCTGTCTTCTTTTTGCAAAGGGATTTGCAAAAAAAGTAAAACAATACAACTCCTCACTAATTTTTTTCTCTTAGATAATAGAACTGTTTTTTTCTAAATATTATTTAACATATTGGTTTATTATGTTTAATTCATTAATATTTTAAAAAATAGTTTTAATTTCTAATAAGGAATTAAAACTTATATAAACAAAAGCTCTTTGTGGGGGGGGTCTTCGATAATTTTTAAATGTGTAAAAGAGTTCAAAGACTAAGAAGTCTGAGAAATGATGGACAAATGCAAAGTCTTTCTGAATATTTTGTATTAGGACCCAAAATTTCTAGGTGTGCCACTGCTCAACCCTCATGAAGCCATCTTAATGTGTTTTCTTGTCTGGAGTCTGCACATAGAATCCAAACTCATGAAATACACACTGTGTGCCCAAAAAAGTGCTCAGAAATCTGTCTATGAATGTTAGTCTGTTCTTTTGGATAGCATGAAGCTTTTACTTACTTGGGGAAAGAGTGGTCTCTCATCTCTTTTCTTTTTGAGGCACTCTGCCATTAATCTCTTCATGGCTTTTGGACAGTTACTCCGTACCTTACTGAGATCTGGAGACAGGTATCCTCGTCCCACCATAAAAATTATCTGGAGAGAGAAAAAAAAGGGAAATAATTCAACCTTGTAGATAAGTTGAAAAATATACTTCACACTCACTGAAAACACAATAAGCTGTACATTTACAGCTTACGATGTATGTATTACACCTCAATAAAAAGTTTTAAAAACCAATGCCACATCATAGATGGTGGGGAACCCACACAAGGAGTGCAAGCTCAAATCTCCATGATCCCTGGACTGTGGCAAAGGTTCACTAATTGCTCCCCTGCTTTTGGTCTCTCTTTATCCAGTCCATTTTCCCACTCACAGGGTAACCATCTAAAACAGATCTGACAGTGCCTCTTCTTTACTTAAAAAAAAAAAAAAAAAAAAAAAATTTATTCAGCACTTCTTGTTGTTGGACGTTGTGTTAAGTCCTCTGTATATGTGTAGGGAAAACCAAAAAGGTTAACATTTTAGCAGTCGTTTTGGCATCTGCATCTTAAGCCCTTTTATTGTGGAAACGCTAATGGGCCACTTGGTTATACAAACCAGAGCCTCTGCCAGAGGAGAGAAGGGGAAGCCATTAGGAGCTAAAATCTGTTTAACGAAATAAAAAGGCTTGTCTTCCCTGGATTCAGAGATTTATAATTTTTTCTAATTTCTTAATTTCCTAATATTTTGCCTCTTTTGAGGGCAGGCAGGGATAGATGTTAGGAGTCTTGGGACTCAGGGAGGACAGCCTGAGAGAAGGGCTTTTGGTCTTAGAAGGAATAGGTGCAACAGGGGGAGAGTAGAGGCTAAAGTGGAGAAAGCCCATAAAAGATCCCCGCTACAGGGCAGAGCTGATGAATTTTAGAAACCGCCAAGCTTGATACATTGTGTTATTTCCTGTTTGGTGCTGTAATGACCCTTGTTTAACTGCCAGGCATTAGTAAAGCTTTGATTGCAATGTGGCCTCTATGTAGTAGAGGTTAAAGGATGAACCTTGGAAAGAGTTACTGAATTGAGGGGATTACAGTTTTCTTTCACAATGCCCCCTACTGAAGCTACACCATCATAACATCATCATTTTAATGGAAGACAGCAGTCTTAGAATTTTGGGAGCAACCTGGAATAATACGTTGGAGCAACAGGTGACAAGCAACAGCCAGGAGAATGTAAAGCACTTCAAACAGGGGTCTTCAAAGTTGAGAGAAAGGATCTGGAGTTCCTATAGTCATATATTATGGACAGCAATTCAGGTATTCTTACTTGGCTATCAATGGAAAAGGTGGCCCTGAAAGGCCAAAAAACGTTGGGACACTTGGATTCTAGATATCATCTAATACTCAAAAAAGAATTCTACAAGGTTGGTGTTGACTCCGTTTTACAGATAAGGAATCCAATGCTCAAATAAATTAAGTAACTTGCCCGAGATAATATAGTTAAGTAAGTAACAGGATTTGTAGAGAAGACTATCCCAATACAAAGCTACTTTTAACTTTTTTATTGCCGCTGCTCCTACTCTGCTTGTAATGCCCTCCCTCACCCTTCTCTAGCTACCTGAAACCCAGATGATCAAGGCCTAACTGAAAGGTAACCATGCTTATCATACCTTTCTTTACACACCTAGAAGTAATAATGGTCCTTCTTCCCACCACTAGCTGTGATGATCATTTACTGCCTTGTATGGTTATTAATCTTTTTGTGATATGTATCTTATCTAAGTTCTCCAATGAGACTATGGGTGCTCAGGCAGAGAGATTGTGACTCATACATACGTATTTTAAAAAAATTCTTAAAGAAGCCAGGCGTGGTGGCTCAGGCCTGTAATCCCAGCACTTTGGGAGGCTGAGGAGGGTGGATCATGAGGTCTAGGAGTTCAAGACCAGCCTGGCCAAGATGATGAAACCCCGTCTCTACTAAAAATATAAAAATTAGCTGGATGTGGCGGTGTGTGCCTGTAGTCCCAGCTACGTGGGAGGCTGAGGCAAGGAATTGATTGAACCCAGGAGGCAGAGGTTGCAGTGAGCCGAGATCATGCCACACTGTACTCCAGACTGGCCAACAGAGCGAGACTGTCTCAAAAAAAAAAAAAATTCTTAAAAAATATCTATAACACCACTACCTCCAGTATTAAACATAACCTTGTGGACACAAGAGGTTTTCAATGTTTAAGTTAACTGTTCATTAAGGTGAGTGATAACTTTTTGCTAGTTGATCAGCTATGTCATATGTCTATAGTCTTTAAATTAGAGTCAAGTATCCCTGGGGTTACAGGAAGACTTTGCCAGAGGTGTATAGACATGGTGGGTTTTTTTTTGTTTTTGTTTTTTAATTTGAGACAGTCTTGCTCTGTTGCCCAGGCTGGAGTGCAGTGGTGCGATCTCGGCTCACTGCAACCTCCCCTTCCTGGGTTCAAGAGATTCTACTGCCTCAGCCTCCCAAGTAGCTGGGATTACAGGTGCACGCCACCATGCCTGGCTAATGTTTCCATTTTTTTAGTAGAGATGGGGTTTCACCATGTTGGCCAGGCTGGTCTCGAACTCCAGACCTCAAGTGATCCACCCGCCTCAGCCTCCCAAAGTGCTGGGGTTACAGGTGTGAACCACCATGCCCAGCCAACATGGTGGTTTTAAGGGAATTAATTTCTACAACTATCAACTTACTGGTATCCCCTTTGAAAAAACTGATTTGCCAGAGAACCACTCAAGTGGAAGTGTAACACTTATCTTGCTTTCCCATTTTCCCTGTTATAACTGCCCTTCTACCACTTTACAAAAGGCACACCTTTAGGACTTCATGTCTAAAACACCAAAAGCAATGGCAACAAAAGCCAAAATTGACAAATGGGATCTAACTAAACTAAAGAGCTTCTGCATAGCAAAAGAAACTACCATCAGAGTGAACAGGCAACCTACAGAATGGGAGAAAATTTTCGCAACCTACTCATCTGACAAAGGGCTAATATCCAGAATCTACAATAAACTCAAACAAATTTACAAGAAAAAAACAAACAACCCCATCAAAAAGTGGGCAAAGGACATGAACAGACACTTTTCAAAAGAAGACATTTATGCAGCCAAAAAACACATGAAAAAATGCTCATCATCACTGGCCATCAGAAAAATGCAAATCAAAACCATAATGACATATCATCTCACACCAGTTAGAATGGCAATCATTAAAAAGTCAGGAAACAACAGGTGCTGGAGAGGATGTGGAGAAATAGGAACACTTTTACACTGTTGGTGGGACTGTAAACTAGTTCAACCATTGTGGAAGTCAGTGTGGCGATTCCTCAGGGATCTAGAACTAGAAATACCATTTGACCCAGCCATCCCATTACTGGGTATATACCCAAAGGACTATAAATCATGCTGCTATAAAGACACATGCACACGTATGTTTATTGCGGCACTATTCACAATAGCAAAGACTTGGAACCAACCCAAATGTCCAACAATGATAGACTGGATTAAGAAAATGTGGCACATATACACCATGGAATACTATGCAGCCATAAAAAATGATGAGTTCATGTCCTTTGTAGGGACATGGATGAAACTGGAAATCATCATTCTTGGTAAACTATCTCAAGAACAAAAAACCAAACACCGCATATTCTCACTCATAGGTGGGAATTGAACAATGAGAACACGTGGACACAGGAAGGGGAACATCACACTCTGGGGACTGTTGTGGGGCGGGGGGAGTGGGGAGGGATAGCATTAGGAGATATACCTAATGCTAAATGATGAGTTAATGGGTGCAGCACACCAGCATGGCACATGTATACATATATAACTAACCTGCACATTGTGCACATGTACCCTAAAACTTTAAGTATAATTAAAAAAAAAAAAAAGGCACACCTTTTACCCATATGTAACCTAACTATAGTATACATTGTCCCAGGGTGTAAAAACCTCTGGGGCAACAAAGAGACATTTCTAAATACTGGTGTCAAACTGGGCTCCAATGAATGGGTAACGAGTCTGTTGGTTTCCAATTCTTTACTTTCAAAAATATTAATTGAAATGTCAGCTGAGCTTTTAAAACATTTTTAATGACAAGTTACTATGTAAATTTTGGTACATTATAGGAATGAGCTCAGATGATTGAGTGATATATAGTATGTGGTAAAGAATTAACCTTGCCCAAAGAGAGAGCTAGCCTTTGCTCTTGGCTCCTGGGAGGTAATCACTAAGTCCTTGAAATGTCCTGCCTGATCAGAGTGTCTGTTTATCTGGGGGCCATGGGCCATGCCAGACAGACTGTGCTAACAATGTGATTTATAGAGGGCTCTGGGTCATGTGGCATCAGCTTGACCTCTGCAGGAGCTGGAAACTAAGGTCAGCCCTGCAGGTGGTTAATCATATGACTGAACCCCAATAAAAACTCTAGACTCCAAGGCTCAGGTGAGCTTCCCTGGTTGGCAATAATCCATGTGTGTTGTCACACATTGCTACTGGAAGCTCTGTCCACAACTCCACTGGGAGAGGGTGACAGGAAGCTCCAACAAGAACGCTTCTGAATTCTGTCCTATGAGTCTCTTCCCTTGTTAATTTTGATCTGTATTCTTTCATTGTAATAAACTGTAACTGTGAATGTAACAGTTGTCAGTGAGTCTTGAGCAGCTTTCAGTGAGTTTTCAGCAAGTCCTTTTAACAAACCTGAAGCTGGTCTTGGGGACCACTAAACTCTGCATGTGATTATAACAAAACTCCTGCCTTTGTCATCTTCTTATAATTTAGATAAAATTTCTCAGTATTTACCTCTTTAAAAATGAAATATGGAAAGAATCAATACTAAGTCTTAGTATCTAGTGTCCTAACAAAAAAGTTGTATTTATCCACAGATACATACATTAATTGAAGGGAAAAGAAAAGCCCCATGTCATTCATTAAGATACGTATTTCCAATATAATTTTACGTTCTATGTTTCCATATATCAAAACTTATATGCTACTTTCATCAGTTATATATTACTTGCAACAAAAACGTAATTCAGAATTAAAAAAATTAATAATCAGAGCTTGAAGTCACAATTTTGTAAAATTCTAAATTTAAATTTATATACATACTTTTATTGCAGAGATGTAACTTAGGTAATCAATAAAAGGCTTTAAAACATACAAATATGTTACATTAGGATGAAGTTCTGTGACAGAAACAATACAAATAGTTTGAAGAGAAAAAAGGAACCATGTAAAACTTCCAGAAATTAATGAAGAGCTTCGGTATTTTTTAGTAGGCATAAAATCGGTATGGTTTTTAGATTTTGATGCATATATTTCAAAAAGAGGGATATATATGTATCTAATATAGTAGTCTTATTTTAAAATGTTAATAGAATATACTGGAAATTACATTCTTTGCAATTATTTAAACTTAAGATAAAAACTTTTAGATGCCAACTTAAAAAATATACAAGGAGATACATAGTTTTTCAAGAGTCTTTCAGGAGGAATGTGAGAAAAAAAATCAAAGACAACTCTCATGTTTTTATACATCCCACAGAATTTAGTTAGTGCAGAGCAGAAAGCAGGAAACTTTCAGTATCTGCTGGGGTGGGGTGCAGAGGCTGACTGATAAAGAAACAGAAAGAAGAAAAAAGGGAAGTTTTTTCTGGATGTTATTCATGGACAGAAGATTCATGTGGCACATACGCAACGAAACCAATACCCCAGCTTCAAATTCTGGGACTGATTTTTCATACTTTCAATACACACTCAGTACTCCTGGTGTCTCGACCCTGTCAATTCACTCCATGGTATTACTGGAGCTCATGTCTGCTCATTTTCAGTATCACCCCAGCACGGCCTCAACAGAACTGCACATGCCATTGAGAGCAGAGCCTGGGTTTTGTTTTATTCATTTTGAATCCTTCTATATTCCATAGTGCTTTGCATATAGTTGGTATTGAAAACATTTTCTATTAAAATAATTTGCCTACTGATAAGAGACTAGTATTTACTTCCTGTTTCTTCAGATCTTGTGCTTAGAACCTAGCAACCATGCTGTGAGAAAGACCAATGAAGAGGTCCTTGAAGACCTGCAAAGAGGTCCACAAGGAAAAGCTCATGTGGAGAATAACTGAGCTTCTAGCTTCTAGCTAGCACCAACTTGCCAGGTACATGAATGAGCCACTTCTGGGTAGATCCTTTTAACACCCCGTAAATCTACTCTAGTCAATACGGTGTGAAACAGGTAAGAATCTTCCTCACAGAGAAAAGCCCAACCTACAGATTCATATTTTAAGCTACTACATTCTGGGTGGTTTGTTATGCAGCAATTATAACTGGAACAATACACTTGAAATAACAGATATATGCTATCTATTCTTCAAAGAAGACATGGCACTTCTACTCCAAGGAAAGAAAGCCATAAAGGTATAGTCAATATACTTAAGTGAGCACATTATTAATCCCAATTTACAAGAGAAAATGCACTGAAGGAGGGAAGAACAGGGTGATTAGAGAGAAAAATGTTAGAATGATAAAGAGAGTGGGGGGATGACAAAGTGATTTCCCAGACTTTAGTGCTAGGGTGAATAAAGGTAAAAAGGCACACTACTTTGCAAAGAGCTAAGAGAACTATTTTAGAAAAGAATCTGATTTTTGAAGCTGGAAGAAATTCTTAGCTGAATTCCCTTATTTTGCGGGTAATTGAAAAAAGAAAAAAGGCCAGGTGCAGTGGTTCACGCCTGTAATCCCAGCACTTTGGCAGGCTGAGGAGGGCAGATCATCAGGTCAGGAGTTTGAGCCCAGCCTGACCAACATGGTGAAACCCCTGTCTCTACCAAAAATACAAAAAAATTAGCTGGGCGTAGTGCTGCGCGCCTGTAATCCCAGCTACTCGGGAGGCTGAGGCAGAAGAATCGCTAACATGGGAGGCAGAGGTTGCAGTGAGCTGAGATCAGGCCACTGCATTCCAGCCTGGGCAACAGAGCAAGACTCCGTCTTGGGAAAAAAAAAAAAGAAAAAAGAAAAAAAAAAGATACCCAGAGAGGTAGGTAGACCTAGTCTACCTACCTGAGTCCAAGGCCTGCCATTACATCACACTGCTTTACCAGCTGTGCTCTGAATTTACAGGCAAAATCTGCCACCTCAGACTATGGGTATGAGAGTCTGGGGGAATGGTATTCACATTGCATAGTAAAGAATATTTCTGGATTCTTAAACAGAAGTCTAATCTGAGAGCTATGGAGATCCAAGTATTATAGATAGCAAAAGAAAAATCAAAGGATGAATGGAGCAATACCTGGGGCAGCTTCATTGAGGATGGCCAGAGTTAACCCTTCAAAATGTGGAGTTTCATAGAAAGTACTATTTGACGTAAGTAGACTAGGGGGTAATGAAGCAGAATGGGGGTAGTTGTAAGAGGACATCATTCTTTTACCTCCTTCTTCTCCATTAAATACTTAACTTGGTTTCAGACTAGCAAATTCCAGAAGGTTCTAACTATACTATTAGAAAGAATTAACTAGTAAAGGCCTTACCCTTCTGTTGGTCACACATTCCTCTCATGGAGAGTAAGCCCTTGCCACATCATTTATTATACTCCCATGGAGGACAAAGCACCTAAAATGCCAAGAAGTGGATGAGAGAAGAACTCTGGGATGCTTTTATCTGTATTTTGGAGATAATACTTGTTTCTATATTATAATTTTATTATTGTACTAAGATAAACGTATTCACTGACAAATGAATTTCATCCAGATCTTAGGTTCATAAATTTTTATTAATTTGTAGTCTATATGATAAATCAACTGTAACTAAACTAAAAATCCATAATTCCTCCAGAAAAATATTATATACAGGAAAAGTGAACATGGTACAGGCTGTTATGCTGTATGATTGAATAAATAAGACTATAAAAGACAGAGGACATGAAGCTTGTAAATTAGAGACCATTTTGCTACCCCAACTGCCATTGTCAAGTCAATCATTTCAGTGATCTAGATCTATCACAAGTACAGTAAGTACAATGTTTCAATTATGTTCTTTAGCTGAAATTTCAGTCCATCCTGAATCTAAGTTTCATGCAGGCTTAAAACATCAGATCCAAAGTCATGTTGTTACACACTCAAAGCTAAGACTCAACATTCTAAAGCTATGAAGTAGTTAGAAAGGCCAACACCAACTAAAATTTAGTTTTATAATGAACTGGGTAGAAATGTAGCCATTTTTAAAAACCATCAAACACAGTCAAGACCACTGTTGTGTAAGGGGCATATGGTGATTCAGTAAGTACACACACAAAGTACATGGTAACTTAAGAGATTATTTCTCCGATATCACAATAGGTGAAGTGAGAAAGCTACTCAGAGCTAGCACCAAAAAGATAGAGCTGAGCTCTTGACAAAACAGACAAATCACTTAAATGAAGCAGTAACATTTATATACAAAAACTACCATTTCATTAGGTTGGGAAGTTATGATGAAATACCTAAAAAGCCTGCACTGTTTTTTAAAAAAATCTTTAGATTGGTGATTCTCAACTTTGGTCTGTATTAGAATCACCTGGGAAACAGAAAAAAATGCAGGTGATTGGACCCTCCCCATTTAATTACAATCTGCTCCAGTATCTCCATTTTTAAGCAAAATTTCCAGGTGATTCTGAGGCAAATCACAGCATAAAGTCGAAATATTCTTTAATCAGAGTTTATGTGGTCAACTAGTGTTTTCTAATATATTAACAGTGTAACTGTTGTAATCTCTCTACACACACAATCACAAATCTTTTAAAATGTAGTTATCCAAGGTAATTTTAGTAAAGATAATTCACTTTTCTTGGCCAATTTTAAAAGTCTAAGCGAGCTTACTGAGGCAGAGATAGAAAAGGCTAAGAGCTCCATGAGGCTATGTTAGTACCTTTTGGAAGGTAAGGGACAGGGAATAGTTGCTTAGGAAGGAAAAGAAGTAAAAAATTACCCTCCTACTAGCATTCTCATTATAGAAAAATCAAAGCATGATTTCTTCCATTTACCTAGTTTTAAAAATTAAAGATTTCAAGAAACCTTAGTAATTTTAAAAGAATTTAATATAAAGATCTCATAGCTGAGTACCTGTTCTGACAGCACAATCTGTGATACAGTGAAAAGTATAATGCCCAGATGCTATAGTAGCAGAGCTCATTCTTCTAATTGTGCTATGGTCAAGAAATATCCATTCTTGTAACTGTAGTTTCTAGTCAGAAAATCAGGAATTTTATTCCATTGTAACATTCATGACTGATATTCTGAGGAAAGGACTTAACGTGTTGCTATTACTGCCAAAAGTATACAAACGATTTCTAAAACTGGTAACAAAAAATCAAGAAATCTATCCTTCACGCTTACCCAGGAGTTAACACTTATTTTCTACAACTGGAGCCTTGTATACAGACGGTAAAATAAACACCAAGAGGTGGTAAATATTTACCTGGTCCCTGTTGTTGATGTTTGAATAAGGTAACTGTCCAGTCATCAATTCATACAGAACAATCCCAAATGCATATACATCTGACTGAAAGCTGTATGGATTTTTATCTTGCATTCTGATGACTTCTGGTGCCTGTTAGAACATACAAAGAAAAATATTCTTCACTTCAATTGAATAAAGACTGAAAAACAACCTATTATAATTCCTAGAGCAATGCTTTTACCATTAAAACACCTGTCTAATATGTAATCAATTCTCTTAATAGTCAAAGAAATAAAACTGATTAAGCTGAAGAAAAAAACCTCTACATACTCAGAAAGAGACAGTATTAGCAGAGATTTTGTATTGTATTACTAAGATTTTATAATTTAGTAATTTTTTAGGCAATCTTTCTGCAGAAAATACCATCATTGCCAGCTGAATTCTTCCCATGACTTACCCTATTAGAATCAGTTCCCACTTCCCATTCCTGATTCAGCAAAGAAATACTAGACTTGTGGTTATAAGATGCTTAGGAGCAGCACAACTACTGTAGTAACTGTCTTACAATTTAAGTTTTCCCATTGGTACAAACAACTTTTCTCATCTGAGGACACCTTAGAAAATAATGGTAGAATTTCAGGACTGATAAACTCAAATCCCCTTTCAAACTATGGAATAAGCATATGGTATAAACATGCCATGGATGCTTTATTAACAAAAGTAAGACAGCAGGTAGATTTAGTAAAAGATGGTATAAAGAATCTTTTGGCTGCTGCTTCTTGGGCAATGAAACAATCATATTTGCTACATTTTTACACATTTCAGTCATTGTATTGCAATTAGGTTTCTTATTTACATGAAATACAATAAACAGTTGGTTAAATATTAGCTTAAAAGAGTTATTCTTTCACCTTGCGTCTTCTGTATTGTTTCATTTGGAAGGAATCGAAATGGCAGTATATTAATGAAAAGTTTGTGACAATGTCAATTTGACAGCAAAAGTGGTACTAACTCTGCAAAAATGACTGAAAGACCTGGGACAAGATTCCTGGTTATTGCTCTGGGTAAGGCAGGCATCTCACAAGGAGAGGCAATAATGGCACTGAGCAACAGCTGTAAATGAGAATGACCCGTGGAGCCTTAAACCCCTCAACGTCCAGACTACACTCCAGTCCAATCACACAACGTAACAGAGTCTGGGGGTGGGACCCAAACATTAATTAGTCTTTAAAGCTCCCCAGATGATTCTAATGTCCAACCAAAGTTGAGAACCACTGATGGAAGATCTGTGGGATGTCCTGAAGAGCGTGAGAGGATGGAAGTGAAGGAGAAGGTTGTATCTACTTCGCTTTGTCATACATTTTGTTCATAGTTGCTTTTAGTAATACAGTACAAAATAAACCACATATAACTGTGATGTAATAAGCAAGCCAGAATACTGAGAGGCTGGTATGGCAAAGGTATAATGTTCAAAGCCTGAACCAATGTTTGTGAGAGATGGAGTAGAAATCAGATGAACTTTTTTTTTTAATTTAGTTTTATCTCACACTGTTGTTGGCAGACAGTTTGATGAAAAGTTGCATGTCACCTATTTTAAGAAATGCATGACGAATCTTCAATTTAGTGATTTAATTTGTAAAAACTCTCACAAAGGTTTCTTTCTCTCCTAAGATACAAATAAAACAAAGTTGACAAGAACGTTGTATATAATTCAAAGGACCACACAGCCTTAGTTATGACCAAACTCTTCTCTCCTATGATACGGATGTTCCATATTTGTTTCTGAGGGCAGTATCAACCCAGGATTGGTTTAACAATAAAGGGTACTGTTGGCTATTATTCTCTCATCTTAAAACTCAGCATGGAAGAATAAAGGAGAAACCCATTTACACAGGTATCAACAAAAAATTAATTGTAAGAAAATATAAAACTTTATGTATAATAATCTACAAACTGTATAAACTAAGGTTTTTGAAAAAGTAAGGACAAAACTGGAGACTTGATTGAGCCTAACTCTCCCACATAGTCAAAAATTAACATACTTTAAAAGCACGTGACAATTGTTTATAATTTTAGGTTTTGCAATTTCAGCACTTAAAATCTGTTTTCCCTCATCTTTTTAGGATACACTGCCATGTTTTTCACAAGGTGTGTATGCCTTAATAAAGGTGCCTGACATCAGATTATAGTTATTAATTTTTCTATCACTTATAATTATTAATTAAAAGTTAAACATATGTTAAATAATGAAAAAAATCTAGCTAACTCCAGTCACCGAATCTTAGAAAAAAGGGGCATTGGAAATCTACTAGTCCAACTCAACATTTCAGATGAAGACTTAGAGGAGGTTAAGAAACTTGCAGGTTAATGGCCAAATAGGGTACCAGAATACAGATCTTCTAAGTCCAATGTCCCCTCTTCCACCTTGCCACCTGCCCTAATTCCACTTACTGTCATAAGAAATCATAGCTCAATTTAACTCTAGGTTTATTTTGACAAACTTGGGAGTCCTATCTTGGACTTCCCTTTCTGGAGACTGCTACATAAAGTTTGTGGCTTTGAAAGCCCTTACAACTTTTCTGTTTCCAGCAGGATGCCCGAAAGTCTTAGTGCAGATTAAGTTACTTAAAGCTTAGAATTGCACTAAGACTTTTGGAAAGGCTGTATTCAGCTTAGAGCTGTGTTTTTCAAACTTTTTGGTCTCAGGACTCTTTCACTCTTAAAAATTATTGAGGACGCTAAAGAACTTTTGTTTAGGTAGATTATATCTGTGGATGTTTACCATTAAAATTTAATGGAGAAATTAAACTAGTAATTCATTTAACTACTAAAATAGTAACAAGTAGATGTTAACACAGATCATTCATTTTTAATGAAAAATAACTATTATCAAAAAAAAGTTTAGTAAGAAGAATAGTACTACAATTATCCTCCTTTTATGGTTTAGAGATGGGGTCTCACTATGTTGAGCAGGCCAGTCAACTCCTGGGATCAAGTGATCCTCCTGCCCTAGCCTCCCAGGTAGCTGGAACTATGGACTCCAGCCACCATGCGTGGCCTGTGATTCTCTTCAATGTCTGGCTTAACAGCAGCCAGCTGGATTCTCATATTTGCTTTTGCACTCAGTCTGTTGCAATGTGTTGTTTTGGTTGAAGGATATAAAGAAAATCTTGTCTCACAAAGGGAAGATCTTGTGGACCCTCTAAAACGGTGTGAGGGACCCTTTTAAGAATGCTGTTTTAGGGAATGATTCATATGACTGAGCTTTCCACAGCTTGCTGCAATGCACAGAAGTTTTTGTTCCCTTCTTTTAGAACTTCTCTTTCTTCTTTTCCACAAAGCAAAAAACAAGAAGAAAGAAAGAGCTATGCAAGACAGCACAAGGCTGTTAATCTACCTCTCATTTTTTTTTGTCTTTCCTCTTCCAGCTGCCCCATAATTATGAGATTCTTTCTAGTCTAAAGGAAGTAACTTTCCAATTTAGGCTTAAATAAGATTGCGAAACAGCTTCTCTGTTAAAAGGAGTAGTTCTCTTAGCAAAACCATAATAATGGCTGTGGATCACACCTGCCTTAAATTGCATACCTGTTTTTTTTTTCCAACAGGGTACACAGAACATTTTGAACACAAAATACTTTAAACAATTTAGAATAAAATATGAAACACTGTTTATAAGACATATATTTTTGTTTGAAATACACTGAAACTGGTTTCAAAATATTTGTTTTAAGGGTTCATATTTATTTAAGAATAAAATATGAAACACTTTATAAGACATATATTTTTGTTTGAAATACACTGAAACTGGTTTCAAAATATTCGTTTTAAGGGTAAAGAAAAAAGTTAAAAAATCTATTTACATAAAAAATAAGAACATTGATTTTTGTGAATACTGGAAACTATGAAAATACTATAGATGAGACCTTCAATGACTTTCTAGTAACTCAGCAGCATCTCAGGGCCAAGAATTTAATCAGTGGAAAAATAGCCTCAATTCTTACCATCCACAAAATGGATCCAGACAACTGTTCAAACTGATGGGACCCACTCCATCGAGATTTCACTGTAGCTAGACCAAAATCACCTATTTTTACTGTGAGGTCTTCATGAAGAAATATATCTGAGGTGTAGTAAGTAAAGGAAAACAGTAGATCTCATTTTCCTATCAGAGCAAGCATTATGAAGATTTTAGGTAAGAGATCTAATTTCTATAATTCTGTAATATAATATTCTTTAAAACATAGTACTTCATCTTTCCTCTTAGAGTCAATAAGTATGTCTAAAACAATGATTAGTTCTATTTAGCCTATATAACCTGCTTTTAAGATTTTTGGGGCTTGAAATGTGTTAGGATGAGGTGAGATGCTTTCCTAAGTTTATAGGAGAACCTAAAACTTTCCCATTAGATTTTAGCAATGTAGGCCCAGATATTCTCTTGGCACTCCTGGGCGAGCAGTAAAGGCTCTTCATTGGAATGAAGATGCTGCAGACAGTATCTTAGTCTGCACTTAGGGAAGAGAAATATTATGTTTTTCTCACCTCATTGTTATATAATTTAGAGTCTTCAGTTATATCTCAACTACCACTGAGCAAGGTCAGAGGTCTGAAAGGGACTAATAGCTACAAAACTATCAGTTTTATAGTGCTGATAAAATGTAAGCAAGCAATCAAAAACTCCTACTATTGTAAAGACTTCTGATAGATTTTCTTGTAATGTTCAGTTGTCGAGAAACCAAAAGCAGGCTGTGGTATCCTGCTCTCCTATACATGCATGCACAATCCTTTATTAATTCTCTTTACAGTATATCGAATTTAGCATGAAAACTGTTTTTACATAATGTGAAGACAAAATGCAGAAGAAAAAGTCAGGATGTTTTCAAACTTCGCAGACAAATTTCAGGAAGGATACTATTACTCTTGAGGTCTCTGTGGATGATTGACTTGGCGTGTAAGTAACTGAAAAACAAAACATCATTTTAACCTGAGTAGGGCTAAAGGACTCTGGCCTCGAAATCTACAGAACATACTTAGGGGTGTAAAGACTTATTTAGAATCATGATACAACTAAAAATAGTACATTGTGATAAACCCTTCACAGAATATTAAAATAGACTGTAAATGAATTTAAGATTATAGGAACATATCACTATAATGGTACAGTCAAAATCTTGTTTTCTATTAAAACACTTTGCTTTATCTTTTACTAGTTACCAATACAAACCTTTCACTCCAGTCAAGCCTATTTATCCATGTCCCTTAAATATACCTTGATATTTAATCCCACCACTGTGTTCAGTGCTCCCCTCCTACACCCAACCCTCCAAGTTAGCTTTCGTCCTATTTTCCACCTATTCATATCCATCCTTTAAAACTGAATACAAATTCTAACTCCTGAGTGAAGCTTTCCCATGACTAACCGAACTGAAAGTGCTCTTTCACTGCTCAACTTATGTAGTAATTGTCATAATAATGGCTTGATTCATGTGTTTTTTCAACGTGCCTATGTTCACTTCTATTTGGAATGTAAACTACTAGGACTAGAACACGCAGTTTGGTAATTAAAACTATTTTTAAAGGTAGTTGTCATATACTCTTAAAATATTTTCTTAAAACTAGTGAGGAGAAAACTTTCTCTAAAATGGCCATAGTAGGTCTATTTTAAAGTCAACGATAACTTTAAAATCATCTATGTTACCCCTAAAAACTGCTTTAGCTACATTCATTGAAGTAAAAGGCAGCATTGTTGTTGTTGTTTTTGGGGAGACAAAGTCTTGCTCTATCACCCAGGCTGGAGTGTAGTGGCACGACCTTGGCTCACTGCAACCTCCACCTCCTGGGCTCAAGAGATCCTCCTGTCTCAAAAGGGCTGTGTCTTGTTTATTTCTTTGTATACCCAGTGCCTAGAACAGTGCCTGGTATGTGTGGTAAGTATTCAATACATGTCTACTGAATCAACTACAGTAAGATGCATATAATGTGCTAGTCAAGGTTATTTTTCTTAATTGAATACCGGAGAGAATAGCTATATGACACTTCTGAAATCTGACAATGATCATTAGACAGTTTTACCTTAAAATGAGAATTTAAAATCCAAATGGTATAATCAAAATCATGCAATAAACACTGTTAAAAATGGAAGATTTGCAAATAACCAAGATTATTCATGCTCTCTCATCTTCATTTAAACGTCCTCATTCTTCCCAATATCAAAATTTTTAAAGTATTTTCTAGATAAAATTTTCATTTCAAATTACTATTTATCTAAAGTAATCCCTTCTCCAATTACTATTCATATCACAGTTTATGTTCTTCATAGCATTTACTACAATTGAAAATTATCTTGTCATGACTTTAGGCTCAGTGTTCTACATCATATTGTCACTCTTTCATTGAAAGAAAATGTTATTTCGGTTATAGGTCTCACTGCTTACAAAGTTCTGCAGTGACATACAAAGTTAAAAACTGGTGGAAATAAATGGGCCCCAATCAAAGCTTTAAGATGGTGAGATCTTGTCTCCATCAGAAAGGAAGGGGGATAAATGATGATGGTGTTGGTTGGTGGAGCTAGGTCCTGCACTCAGAGAGACCTGGGATCTAGTATACAGCCAAGGTATTGGTCTTTGAAAGGAGGTTCTTTTTCCTGCGAGACTTAAAAACAAAAACAAATGGGCTTCGACCATATCAAAATACAGAGGCATGCTGAAGATAAAAGAGGGGAAGATAAAGGTGTTCTCCATGGGATGGTGTTAATCCTTTCAACAAATTTGATGCAGAGGAATATAGCAAGAATAGAGTAGACAGAAATGTAACTGGGGAGAGTGGGGAGAGAAATTTTCTGACCAGGAAAGCACTAGATAATTAACAAGATATAAATGTAATTGGGGAACTAGTGATATACCCAGCATAGAAGTTATATAGCATAAATTTGTTATAGGCCGAGTTGCATAAAAATACAACCTGAAACAACACTTTATACCTGTGTAATCCTTTATAACTTACAAACTGCTTTCTTAATTTTTATCTCATTGAATAATTCTCTTTCTGTAATCCTTCTGTAACAAAAGCAGCAAAGAGTAGAAGTCCAGGTCTGCAGAATGAAAGGCTGGAAGGAAAAGGGGGTCTAATCCCCCAGCTAGAGAAATGGGATGAGACACAACCCAATCCCTACGTAAGATAATGTTTCACAGTAATCACTACCCTAAATAATTCTATATAGGGGGACACTAAAATGTAATTTCCTAAGCACCACCCAGTTACAATGGAAAATGCCAAAAAAAAAAAAACCCAAACAAAAATAACAGAAAACAAATAACTCACATAACTGTTTGGGAGTAGGGAAGGGAACAAGAATATATCAACTTTACTTTGCCATATATGACACAGAAGTCAATCCATTAATTAGGATAATTAGATTGGATCTCCCTCTTTCCTTGGTAAGATGTTAAGGAGAGCATTACAGGTTTACAGAAGTACTAGGAAAGAACAAATATGCTATCAACCAAAGGAACAACACATTCTCTTGATAGGTTTCTCTTAACAGTCTCATTCCTTGAAGAAAAAGTGTCCACCTATAGAACCATTTAATCTTAGAGCTACAAAATCATCTGGTAAAATTTCTTCTCACACTACTTCAAGCTCTTATCCAAGATTCAGCTTTTCCACATTCTTACAGAGCATAATGTGGTGCCCCAAATTAAAAGCAATACTTCAGATTGGATCTAACCAACACAAACTATGGTGAGATCCTCATCTTCATCTCCCACATGGTGGGCATACAACATTAAATCAGACATTATTGTGATTGTTATGGCAGCCAAAGTCATGCTACTGAGTCCAATTAAAATCATATTCAATTACATGCTTCCTGCTGCTGGGTCAAAATTTATGACAATAAATAGAATTTTTAAAAAAGGGCACAAAAAGGATTATATTCAATTACAATCCTAGAATAATTATTCTTGAATTGCTCCTATAAAACATTTTCCCCATCTTATACTTGTATATTTCTCTTTTTTTGGACTTGACTAGGATTTTTTTTTGAGACAGAGTCTCACTCTGTCACCAGCCTGGAGTGCGGTGGCGCGATATCGGCTCACTGCAACCTCCACCTCCTAGGTTCAAGTGATTCTCCTGCCTCAGCCTCCTGAGTAGCTGGGACTACAGGCGCGTGCCACCATGCCCAGCTAATTTTTGTGTTTTTAGTAGAGATGGGGTTTCACCATGTTGGCTAGGATGGGCTCAGTCTCTTGACCTCGTGATCTGCCTGCCTCAGCCTTCCAAAGTGCTGGGATTACAGGCGTGAGCCACCACGCCCAGCCTTAGGATTTTAAATTTTGTAGACATGGCCTATAATTTCAGATTAAAACTTTAGCTTTCACTAAAAAAGTCGGTTTTTTCTTGCCTGCTTCATTTTTCTTTAATAAAACATAGGTTATTTTTATTTTCTTGTTTCAAGAGTCTTACGTGAGAGCTGAAAAAAGGAGATTTTTAAAGATCGGCATGCTAATAATTCCTCACATAAGTTACTTCTAAATATGTAATTATATTCAAGAGAGGACTGAGGATAGGAATCTCATTATAGTTTGCTGTCTTCAGGTATGATCATTCATCCAGTATGAACCCAGTTAAATCCTGTCATTCATGTTACATCACTTGATCTTATCCTTAAGAAAACAATGAGAGATTATCATTAAAATGCCCATTGATAATACTGCTATGCCATTTGGCTAATTTATCAGCTTAGCTTATTTGTAAAAGCCACTAGCATCTCTCACTTAAGTCTGCTGCCATTTTCAAGTATTTTAAACTCTTGGTAACACAGAACTGACCTACTTAGACATTTGCATGTCAGCCCTCTTTCACCTAATACTGCACAATTTTACAAAGGTTCATCAGACTTTAGGCAGCAAGATGAGTCTCTCCTTGGGTGACCACCTGGACTGGTAGGTATGATAGTGGTGACAGTGCCAAATTACAGCCTTCCTTATACTTTGATGCCCTCTGCTCCCTTATTACAACCCTGGAAAGTAAGATTAACGAGAATGGCATTCTGTTACTTCTCTGTAGTCAGTAATCATTTATCACTTTAAAAATAATTAAAATATCGAATAGGTAAAGTTCACATATTTTAAAGTTATGCTCCATAGTGGCCTAAATTCTATTTTTACCTTGATTTTTTAGTTTCCTTCACTTTTTTTTTTGGAGACAGGGTGTTGCTCTCTTGCCCAGGCTGGAGTACAGTGGCATGATCACAGCTCACTGCAGCCTCAACCTCCTGGGCTCAAGAGATCCACCCAACTCAGCATCTTGTGTAGCTGGGACTACAGGTGGGCGCCACCATGCCTGGATAATTAAAAAACTGCTTTGTATAGATGGGTCTCACTATGTTGCCCAGGCTGGTCTTGAACTCCTGGGCTCAAGCCATCCTCCCACCTCGGCCTCCCAAAGTGCTAGAATTATAGGTGTAAGCCATCAGGTATTTTTCACTTTTAAAAACTGAAATTTACTGAGGTACAGTTTACACACAAGATGCACCCATTTTACATGGACAGTTTTAAAAGTTTCAACACACACATACACTTGTGTAATGACCAGTCACAATCAATATAAAGAATATCCATCACCCCAGAAAGTTTCTTCATACATTTTTGCGATTAATAACACCCCCTTTAGGCTTGGGAAACCATTGATAATGACTTCTGTCACTACAGATTAATTTTGCCTTTTCTCAAATTTCATATAAACAGAATCACCTGGCTTCTTAGGCGCAGCAAAACAATTGTGAGATTCATGCACTGGCTGCATGCAGTGTTACAGGGTATGGGTATATCACAACTTATCTATTTACTTATTGGACACTGTGTTGTTCCTAGTTTGTGGCAAATATGAAGAAGATGCTGTATTCATATACAAGTCTTTGTTGTTGACTGATGGTTTCATTTATTTTGGGTAATTAGGTAGGATTAGAATTGCACAAATGGTAAATTTAACTTTAAAAGAAACTGCCTGATCCCTAAAATGGCTGTATCATTTAAAATCTTTACCAGCAATGTATGAGAGTTCCAGTTGTTCTTTATCCTTGATAATACTTGGTATTGCTGGTTCTGATTATAGGTTATTTATTTATTTTAGACGGAGTTTTGCCCTTGTCACCCAGGCTGGAGTGCAATGGCACGATTTTGGCTCACTGCAACCTCTGCCTCCCGGGTTCAAGTGATTCTCCCGCCTCAGCCTCCCAAGTAGCTGGGATTACAGGCAAGTACCACCACGTCCAGCTAATTTTGTATTTTTAGTAGAGATGGGGTTTCACCATTTTGGTCAGGCTGGTCTTGAACTCCCGACCTCAAGTGATCCATCTGCCTTGGCCTCCCAAACTGCTGGGATTAGAGGCGTGAGCCACCACACCTGGCCCTGATTACAGGTATTTTAAATGACTTGTCCAACCATGAAACACCAAAGAAGGAGAGGAGGAACCAGCTGAGGAGTAGTCAGTGAGTAGAAGGGTAATCAGGAGAATATGCTTGAAAGCAGTGTTTCTCACACTTTAATATGGACACGAATCATTTGGGGATCTTGTTAAAATGCAGTCTTTGATTCAGGTCTGGGGTGGTATCTAAAACTTAGCATTTCTAAAAGGCTCCCAGGTGGTACAGATGCTACTCAGACCACATTCTGAGCAGCAAGAAACTAAGAACACAATTAAACAAGGGATTAAGAACCTGTTTCATGAAGAAGTGTGTGATCAACTGTATCAGATGTTTCTGACAGGTCAAATAAACTGTGGACTGAGAATTTTACTGCTGGATCTAGCAACATGGAGGCCACCAGTAACTATCATATTAAGACGCTGTTTCCTGGCTAGGCACAGTGGATCATGCCTGTAATTCCAGCACTTTGGGATGCCAAGATGGGCAGACCACTTGAGGTCAGGAGTTCCAGACCAGCCTGGCCAACATAGTGAAACCCTGTCTCTACTAAACATACAAAAATTAGCTGGGTGTGGTGGTGTGCACCTGTAATCCCAGCTACTTGGGAGACTAAGGCAGGAGAATCACTTGAACCCTGAAGACGGAGGTTGTAGTGAGCTGAGATCACGCCATTGTACTCCAGCCTGAGGGACAGAGTGAGACTCTTCCTTGAGAGAGAGAGAAAAAAAAAAGATGTTTTCTGGAGCAGCAGGGGCAAAAGCCTGGTTTGAGTGGGGTCCAAGATAAAAAGGAAGGAGAGCAATTAGACAATGAATACCAACAAGTCTTTTGAGAAGTTTTACTGTCGAAGGAAGAAGAGGAATGAGGTAATAACTGAAGATGGAAGCAAGATTAAGGGAGGGACCCCACAAGTGTTTTTTAATGAAAATAATAAAAAATTTAGACAAATGTATAACTAGAATAACCAGTATAGAGAAGTGCTTAAAGGAGCTGATGGGGCTGAAAGCCAAGGCTCGAGAACTATGTGAAGAATGCAGAAGCCTCAGGAGCCGATGCAATCAACTGGAAGAAAGGGTATCAGTGATGGAAGATGAAATGAATGAAATGAAGCGAGAAGGGAAGTTTAGAGAAAAAAGAATAAAAAGAAACGAACAAAGCCTCCAAGAAATATGGGACTATGTGAAAAGACCAAATCTACGTCTGATTGGTGTACCTGAAAGTGACGGGGAGAATGGAACCAAGTTGGAAAACACTCTGCAGGATACTATCCAGGAGAACTTCCCCAATCTAGCAAGGCAGGCCAATGTTCAGATTCAGGAAATACAGAGAACGCCACAAAGATACTCCTTGAGAAGAGCAACTCCAAGACACATAATTGTCAGATTCACCAAAGTTGAAATGAAGGAAAAAATGTTAAGGGCAGCCAGAGAGAAAGGTCGGGTTACCCACAAAGGGAAGCCCATCAGATTGACAGCGGATCTCTCAGCAGAAACTCTACAAGCCAGAAGAGAGTGGGGGCCAATATTCAACATTCTTAAAGAAAACAATTTTCAACCCAGAATTTCATATCCAGCCAAACTAAGCTTCATAAGTGAAGGAGAAATAAAATACTTTACAGACAAGCAAATGCTGAGAGATTATGCCACCACCAGGCCTGCCCTAAAAGAACTCCTGAAGGAAGCACTAAACATGGAAAGGAACAAGTGGTACCAGCCACTGCAAAACCATGCCAAAATGTAAAGACCATCGAGACTAGGAAGAAACTGCATCAACTAACGAGCAAAATAACCAGCTAACATCATGACAGGATCAAATTCACACATAACAATATTAACTTTAAATGTAAATGGACTGAATGCTCCAATTAAAAGACACAGACTGGCAAATTGGATAAAGAGTCAAGACCCATCAGTGTGCTGCATACAGGAAACCCATCTCACATGCAGAGACACACATAGGCTCAAAATAAAAGGATGGAGGAAGATCTACCAAGCAAGTGGAAAACAAAAAAAGGCAGGGGTTGCAATCCTAGTCTCTGATAAAACAGACTTTAAACCAACAAAGATCAAAAGAGACAAAGAAGGCCATTACATAATGGTAAAGGGACCAATTCAACAAGAAGAGCAAACTATCCTAAATATATATGCACCCAATACAGGAGCACCCAGATTCATAAAGCAAGTCCTTAGTGACCTACAAAGAGACTTAGACTCCCACACAATAATAATGGGAGACTTTAACACCCCACTGTCAACATTAGACAGATCAATGAGACAGAAAGTTAACAAGGACACCCAGGAATTGAACTCAGCTCTGCACCAAGTGTACCTAATAGACATCTACAGAACTCTCCACCCCAAATCAACAGAATATACATTCTTTTCAGCACCACACCACACCTATTCCAAAACTGACCACATACTTGGAAGTAAAGCTCTCCTCAGCAAATGTAAAAGAACAGAAATTATAACAAACTGTGTCTCAGACCACAGTGCAATCTAACTAGAACTCAGGATTAAGAAACTCACTCAAAACCGCTCAACTACATGGAAACTGAACAAGCTGCTCCTGAATGACTACTGGGTACATAATGAAATGAAGGCAGAAATAAAGATGTTCTTTGAAACCAATGAGAACAAAGACACAACATACCAGAATCTCTGGGACACATTCAAAGCAGTGTGTAGAGGGACACTTATAGCACTAAATGCCCACAAGAGAAAGCAGGAAAGATCCAAAACTGCCACCCTAACATCACAATTAAAAGAACTAGAAAAGCAAGAGCAAACACATTCAAAAGCTAGCAGAAGGCAAGAATTAACTGAAATCAGAGCAGAACTGAAGGAAATAGAGACAAAAAAAACCCTTCAAAAAATTAATGAATCCAGGAGCTGGTTTTTTGAAAGGATCAACAAAATTGATAGACCACTAGCAAGACTAATAAAGAAGAAAAGAGAGAAGAATCAAATAGATGCAATAAAAAAATGATAAAGGGGATATCACCACCGATCCCACAGAAATACAAACTACCATCAGAGAATACTACAAACACCTCTACGCAAATAAACTAGAAAATCTAGAAGAAATGGATAAATTCCTTGACACATACACTCTCCCAAGACTAAACCAGGAAGAAGTTGAATCTCTGAATAGACCAATAACAGGATCTGAAATTGTGGCAGTAATCAATAGCTTACCAACCAAAAAGAGTCCAGGACCAGACGGATTCAAAGCTGAATTCTACCAGAGATACAAGGAGGAACTGGTACCATTCCTTCTGAAACTATTTCAATCAACAGAAAAAGAGGGAATCCTCCCTAACTCATTTTATGAGGCCAGAATCATCCTGATACCAAAGCCAGGCAGAGACACAACCAAAAAAGAGAATTTTAGACCAATATCCTCGATGAACATTGATGCAAAAATCCTCAATAAAGTACTGGCAAACCGAATCCAGCAGCACATCAAAAAGCTTATCCACCATGATCAAGTGGGCTTCATCCCTGGGATGCAAGGCTGGTTCAACATACGCAAATCAATAAATGTAATCCAGCATATAAACAGAACCAAAGACAAAAACCACATGATTACCTCAATAGATGCAGAAAAGGTCTTTGACAAAATTCAACAACCCTTCATGCTAAAAACTCTCAATAAGTTAGGTGTTGATGGGATGTATCTCAAAATATTAAGAGCTATCTATGACAAACCCACAGCCAATATCATACTGAATGGGCAAAAACTGGAAGCATTCCCTTTGAAAACTGGCACAAGACAGGGATGCCCTCTCTCACCACTCCTATTCAACATAGTGTTGGAAGTTCTGGCCAGGGCAATCAGGCAGGAGAAGGAAATAAAGGGTATTCAATTAGGAAAAGAGGAAGTCAAATTGTCCCTGTTTGCAGACGACATGATTGTATATCTAGAAAACCCCATTGTCTCAGCCCAAAATCTCCTTAAGCTGATAAGCAACTTCAGCAAAGTCTTGGGATACAAAATCAATGTACAAAAATCACAAGCATTCTTATACACCAATAACAGACAAACAGAGAGCCAAATCATGAGTGAACTTCCATTCACAATTGCTTCAAAGAGAATAAAATACTTAGGAACCCAACTTACAAGGGATGTGAAGGACCTCTTCAAGGAGAACTACAAACCACTGCTCAATGAAATAAAAGAGGATACAAACAAATGGAAGAACATTCCATGCTCATGGGTAGGAAGAATCAGTTATCATGAAAATGGCCATATTGCCCAAGGTAATTTACAGATTCAATGCCATCCCCATCAAGCTACCAATGACTTTCTTCACAGAATTGGAAAAAACTACTTTAAAGTTCATATGGAACCAAAAAAGAGCCCGCATTGCCAAGTCAATCCTAAGCCAAAAGCACAAAGCTGGAGGCATCACACTACCTGACTTCAAACTATACTACAAGGCTACAGTAACCAAAACAGCATGGTACTGGTACCAAAACACAGATATAGATCAATGGAACAGAATAGAGACTTCAGAAATAACGCCGCATATCTACAACTATCTGATCTTTGACAAACCTGAGAAAAACAAGCAATGGGGAAAGGATTCCCTACTTAATAAACGGTGCTGGGAAAACTGGCTAGCCATATGTAGAAAGCTGAAACTGGATCCCTTCCTTACACCTTATACAAAAATTAATTCAAGATGGATTAAAGACTTAAACATTAGACCTAAAACCATAAAAACCCTAGAAGAAAACCTAGGCATTACCATTCAGGACATAGGCATGGGCAAGGACTTCATGTCTGAAACACCAAAAGCAATGGCAACAAAAGCCAAAATGGACAAATGGGATCTAACTAAACTAAAGAGCTTCTGCACAGCAAAAGAAACTACCATCAGAGTGAACAGGCAACCTACAAAATGGGAGAAAATTTTCGCAACCTACTCATCTGACAAACGGCTAATATCCAGAATCTACAAAGAACTCAAACAAATTTACAAGAAAAAAACAAACAACCCCATCAAAAAGTGGGCAAAGGACATGAACAGACACTTCTCAAAAGAAGACATTTATGCAGCCAAAAGACACATGAAAAAATGCTCAACATCATTGGCCATCAGAGAAATGCAAATCAAAACCACAATGAGATACCATCTCACACCAGTTAGAATGGCAATCATTAAAAAGTCAGGAAACAACAGGTGCTGGAGAGGATATGGAGAAATAGTAACACTTTTACACTGTTGGTGGGACTGTAAACTAGTTCAACCATTGTGGAAGTCAGTGTGGCGATTCCTCAGGGATCTAGAACTACAAATACCATTTGACCCAGCCATCCCATTACTGGGTATATACCCAAAGGACTATAAATCATGCTGCTATAAAGACACATGCACACGTATGTTTATTGCGGCACTATTCACAATAGCAAAGACTTGGAACCAACCCAAATGTCCAACAATGATAGACTGGATTAAGAAAATGTGGCACATATACACCATGGAATACTATGCAGCCATAAAAAATGATGAGTTCATGTCCCTTGTAGGGACATGGATGAAATTGGAAATCATCATTCTCAGTAAACTATCACAAGGACAAAAAACCAAACACCACATGTTCTCACTCATAGGTGGGAATTGAACAATGAGAACACATGGACACAGGAAGGGGAACATCACACTCTGGGGACTATTGTGGGGTGGGGGCAGGGGGGAGGGATAGCATTAGAAGATATACCTAATGCTAAATGACGAGTTAATGGGTGCAGCACACAAGCATGGCACATGTATACATATGTTACTAACCTGCACATTGTGCACATGTACCCTAAAACTTAAAGTATAATAATAATAAAAACAAAACAACAACAAAAAAGAAAATAAACATACAGAAAAATGGAAAGAATACCCACACACCTTCCACGTAGATTCCACAAATGTCAACATTCTGCCAAATGTGCATAAGAAAGATGTTTCATTATTATTGTTACTTTTTAATTTTTTTTTTGAGACAGGGTTTCACTCTGTCGCCCTGGCTGGAGTGCAGTGGTGCAATCTCCACTCACTGCAACCTCAGCCTCCTGAGTAGCTGGGACCACAGACATACACCACCACATCTGGATGATTTTTGTATTTTTTGTAGAGACGGGTTTTGCCATGTTGCCTAGAGTGGTCTCAAACTCCTGGGCTCAAGTGATCCACCAGCCTCAGCCTCCTAAAGTGCTTGGATTACAAGTGTGAGCCACCACACCTGCCCTACTTTTAAATTTTACTTTAGTTTTCTGAGACAAGGACTCACTCTGTTACCCAAGCTGGTCTCCAACTCCTGAGCTCAAGTGATCTTCCCACCTTAGCTTCCCAAAGGGCTGGGATTACAGGTGTGAACCACTGCACTCAGTGAAAGATGTTTTATTTATTTACTTATTTTTGAGACAGAGTCTTGCTCTGTCACCCAGGCTGGAATGCAGTGGCGCGATCTTGACTCTCTGCAGCCTCATCTTCCCAGGCTCTAGAGATCCTCTTGTCTCAGCTTCCCAAGTAGCTGGGACTACAGGCACAGACCACCACGCCTGGCTAATTTTTGTATTTTTTGGTAGAGATGGGTTCCACTATGTTGCTCAGTCTGATCTTGAACTCCTGAGCTCAAGCAATCCACCCGCCTCAGCTTCCCGAAGTGTTGGGATTACAGGCATGAACCACCGCGCCCAGCCAAAAGATGTTTTAAAATAGGAGAAAATTCAGTAGGAAAGGAAAAACTGATGATAAACAAGATGGGAGATTTACTCAAAAGATGTCTCTGGGTAGGGGTAAGGGGATGGAATCTAGTGTACAAATGGAGGGATTGGCTTTTACTAGTGATAAGGCAGAAGAACCTGGTATGAATGCAGGCAGGTGGGTAGATGTCATAATGGTTACTTCCAACTGTCTTAAAGAGATGGCAAGCAATGTCATCGCTGATTTCTTGAAGAAGAGGTTTTAGAGGCTTAAGGATATGAGGTTTTGAGGCGGTATGACAGTGTCTAAAAGAGGACAGTGAATGAACTAGGAAACTGAAAGTATAACTGCCCTATAACATTAAGGGTCTACTTGAAGTTTTCGAAGGGAGTGAATAAGTTGGGGAAGCAACATGCTTTAATGGTTAAAGGAATACACCCTGGAGCTGAAGTACCTGGGGCAAGTTACTTGCCCCTTCCATAACCAGGTTTCTTCATCCATAAAACAAGGATATAATAAAAGCTGCAACCTCACAGGGTTGTTGAGGAGTAAATGAGGTAATGTATATAAAGTACACAGAATGTCTGACACATAGTAAGTGCATATCATTGCTAAATACATTACAGTATATTTTAAGAAACCCCACAGAACATAGTTGGCATAAAGAAAAGGGGGAGACAGTGAGTTAACAGTATGTAGCAGAGCTGGTATCAGATATTTATTGACCAGTAGAGATATTTAAGAGTAAAAAGGAAAACCCAGTATGATTTAAAACAACAGCAAGAAACCATTGTGTATAGTATTAAAACACATCATTCTGAAAGGATACACAATACACATCAAAATATTAATGGCAGTTATCTCTTGATGGTGGATTACTGGTGCTTTTTATTTATGTTTACATTTTCTGAATTTCCTATAATGATTACATATTTCCTCGTAACATGATTTTGAAATTTTAAAAAACTGCAGTAGCAAAGGATAATGTCACTCATATTCTTACCATAATCAGACCCATTAAAACTTTTATACATTTGCCTCCTGCTACAGTTTGAATATGGCTTGTCCCCACAAAACTCATGTGGAGGCTTGGCCTCAGTGTAATGGTGTTGAGAGTTCGTGGGACCTTTAAGAGGCATTTGGGTCTGGGTCATGAGGAATGCCCTCATGAAAGCAGGAGTCACTGACTTCTTTTTTTCTTTGAGTCAGGGTCTCACTTTGTCACCCAGGCTGGAGTGCAGTGGACTCAATCATGCCTCACTGTAGCCTCAAACTTCTGGGCTCAAGTGATCCTCCTGCCTCAGCCTCCAGAGTATCTGGGGCTACAGGAGTGTGCTACCATGCTTGGCTAATTAAAAAAAATTTTTTTGTAGAGATGAGGTCTTACTATGTTGCCCAGGCTGGTCTCAAACTCCTGGGCTCAAGCAATCCTCCCTCCTCAGCCTGCCAATATGCTAGTAGTACAGGCATGAGCCACCACACCTGGCCAGGAGTGACTTCTACAGTTACTGTGAAAGGGGGTTGCTATAGAGTGAGGTCGTCCCTTGTGTTCTGCCCCTTTTGTGTGTGCCCACTCCCTCTTCTGCTTCTCCACCATGTTACCATGCAGTAGGAAAGCCCTCACCAGAAGCCCAGCAGATGTTAGCACCAATGCCCTTAGACTTCCCAGCCTCTAGGACTATGAGAAATAAGTTTCTTTTTACAGAAAACAACAAATTACCCAGCCTCAGGTATTCTGTTATAGTAAAGAAAATGGACTAAAACACCTCCAGTCTTTTTTTTTTTTGAGACAGAATCTCGCTCTGTCACCTAGGCTGGAGTGCAGTGGTGCCATCTTGGCTCACTGCAACCTCCGCCTCCCGGGTTCAAGCGATTCTGTTGCCTCAGCCTCCGAAGTAATTGGGATTACAGGCACCGGCCACCATGCCCAGCTAATTTTTTGTATTTTTAGTAGATATGGTGTTTCACCATGTTGGCCAGGCTGGTCTCGAACTCCTGTCCTCAAGTGACCCACCCGCCTTGGCCTTCCAAGGTGCTGGAATTACAGGCATGAGCCACCGTGCTCAGCCACCTCCAGTCTTTTTTCAAAGTTTGTACTTGATTCCTGGAGATAATCACTATGTTACTTGATCTTTGCTTTCTAATCCTTATTTCAGTACTTTTACATATATACATACACACCACTTTTTAAAGCCCAAATGTAAAAAATGTTCTGCTTAAAAATTTTTAAGTGGTCTCATGCTGCAGCTTGCTTCTCTCACTTAACATTAATATTTTAAAGCTTTATGTTGATACATATATAATCCACTTTTAACTACTATATACGATTCTACTGTATGTAAGTGCCAATATGTTATTTATCAAGTCTTCTCCTGATGAACATGTTTCCAATTTTTCAATAAGTTTTTCTTTTTTTAAAAAAATGTCCTTAATGTTTTAAGTTTTACATAGAGTCAGGGTCGCACAGTGTCGTCCAGGCTGGTCTCAAACTCCCGGCCTCAAGTGATCCTATTACCCTAGTCTTCCAAAGTGCTGGGATTAGAGGCATGAGCCACTGCATCCAGACCAATTTTTCACTATTATATTGTTTCCTATAATACATCTCTTTCTGTATACATGACTTGGAACAAAAGCTAATGTTTCTTGGGGTTAGAATAAGCATTTTCCTATTTTAACAGCTACTTCCAGAATGCTGTTAAGGTGGCTGGTTGCATCAGAAATGACCCAGGAAGCAATTCCTCTAATCCTATGAACATTTGATCTTATCAGAACTCAGGCATTTTGCCAATTCCAGTGAGTGGAAAGTGGTACCTTTTTGTTTTACCTTGCATTTTCTGATTATTATTATTATCAGCACCCTATTATTATTTTTACCCACCAGAAAATTATGTTCACTATAATTAAATATTCTTTGGCCACTTAGAATTATTATCAATCACTAATATATGTTCACCATTTTTTCAGCTTTAATTAGTCCTTCTATGTTCAACTGGGTTCACTTATGAGTAAAAGAGGCATGCTCATCATTGTTTAAAACAAAGTAAATTGTAAGGATTTATCTCCAAATTATTTTTAATCATCTTATTTTGAGAATATAATGCTTCTGTAAATATATCGATAGGCTGTAACTTTTTCTATGTGCCTCTGTGATTTAATTTTCTGATAAAGTTAAATTCAAAATCATACCATAAATATTATACTGAAATTATAAGGCCTGCCAAAAAAAAAAAAAAAAAGGCACAATGTACTGACCATTCCTGGAATTTCTTTAGTAACAGTATTCTTAAGATACCTGGGTCCTTGGGATGAATCAATGACTGGCAGGTGAAAAGATGATAAAACAGGCCAGGTGCAGTGACTCACGCCTGTAATCCTAGCACTTTGGGAGGCCGAGGCGGGCAGATCACTTGAGGTCAGGAGTTCAAGACCAGCCTGGCCATCATGGTGAAACCCCGTTTACTAAAAATACAAAATTAGCCAGGCGTGGTGGTGGGTGCCTGTAATCCCAGTTACTCAGGAGGCTGAGGCAGGAGAATCGCTTGAACCTGAGAGGCGGAGGTTTCAGTGAGCCAAGGTCGTGCCACTGTACTCCAGCCTGGGTGACAGTGAGATTCCACCTCAAAAAAAAAAAAAAAAAAAAAAACCAAAAAAGAAGATGATAAAACATACTTTACCAACCCTGATTCCTCAGAGTGAGTTTATAATTATCTACTATTAGAACAGCTCTGCTCCTTTTCAAGTAAACCTAGGAATCAGAAATAGTTTTTCACTGAGGTACAAATGGAAGACATAACCACACGGGAAAAATGTTACCTATTCATTTTTTGCTTATATTCTGTAATCCAATAAAGGTGACACATTTGAAAGTCCTAATGATTCAACTTTTCTAATTATTCTTATTTATTTTTGAGACAGGGTCTTGCTCTGTCATCCAGGGCGGAGTGTAGTGGCACGATCATGGCTCACTGCAGCCTTGACTTCCTGGGCTCAAGTGATCCTCCCACTTCAGCCTCCCAAGTAGTTGAGAACACAGGTGCACACCATCACATCCAGCTAATTTTTGTATTTTTTGTAGAGACGGGGTTTTGCCGTTGCCCAGGCTGGTCTTGAACTCCTTGGCTCGGGCAATACTCCTGCCTTGGCCTCACAAAGTGCTGGGATTACAGGTGTGAGCCACCGTGTCCAGACTAACTTTTCTAATTATTAAAGGTTTTATGAGTTAACTGCAACCTTAGCACTTTATAAAATGAATCCGTTTGTTCCTATTCTGCTTATATCCAGAGACTTTAGAATGAATTTTGGTGAGCAGTCAGAAAAGATCACTTTCAACATAGGGCAGGCTATTCTGAAATAAAGGCTTTGCAAAAGTACATATTAAGAGGCTATTTAAATACCCTATAGCCTTATTGTCTAGCTATAGACTATATCTGGCTTGGTCAGTCCTTTGTGAGATGATGCTGGTCAGGGAAGAGGATATAGACATGAAGAGTTGAAAGGAGGCACAGTAAGATGGTGGCTGTGATGGTCACAGAGAATTATCATTTGTGCTCAGGGTAGAGCCAGGGGACAGAAGGAAAGAGAGCTGGAGGGAGCTAAGAAGCAATATTAATTATCCAAGCAGGCTTCTAACTGGGAATAGCTTCTGGAGATAATTCCAAAACAAAGCCCTCAAGATGAAACTACGGTTGGCATTCAAGATGAACAGTATTGGAAATAGGGAGGAAAAATTAGGTATGTAAGGAATTCCATCTGTGTCATTTGATCCATGGGAATAGATAGGGGGAAATTAAAACAGAGAACCAAACATGAGGCTGAAATGAGTGACCAGAAGTCAAAAGATATGTTAAAATCTGTTACAAAATCAGCAGCAACAGTTAGGATTTGAAGAACCAGTTCATGACCCCTAGGACCATCCTGTTTGTTCTAACATCTGTCAGCCTGATTAAAACAGATTGTTTAACTACAACAACAACAACAACAACAACAACAACAACACAACAACAACAAAGTTCAATCAAATGTACTGAAAATAGGCCGGGCCTGGTGGCTTATATCTGTAGTCCCAGCACTGTGGGAGGTGGAGGCAGTGGCTCGCTTGAGCCCAGGAGTTTGAGACCAGCCTGGGTGACATGGCGAAACTCTGTCTCTACAAAAAATACAAAAACATGAGCCAGGTGTGATGGTGCGCCCTTGTAGTCCCAGCTACTAGGAAGCCTGAGATGGGAGGATCACTTGAGGCAGAGGTTGCAGCGAGCTGAGAGAGTGTCGCTGCACTCCAGCCTGTCCAGCCTGGGTGACAGAGGAGTGAGACTCCGTCTCAAAATTTAAAAAAAGTAGTGAAAATAGTGTGCTTTAGTCATTGACACTAGAGAAGAAAACAGGAATATCCACTTCAAGACTCACTGATGCAATCTGGTTATGTGTTCCAATTAATTATACATATTTTATGTAACTTGGTTTGTAAAAAATTTATCTAAGTGTCCCTTCCGAATTATGTTGCATAATATAGGAATTTAATATTAAACCATATAGTGTTTAACATAATAGTTTTAAAACTTTTTTTGCTGAACACCCCTTAAAAGAATTCTGAGAAACTACGTTAACTCCTTTTAAATTAACATTTAAAAGTTACGTTTAAATAATTGCAAAGGACATAATTTCCAGTGTACTGTAAATATCAAAATTTTAGCATTTTGTTGCTGCTGTTATATGAATGTTCCTTAGAAAACCTCTGTTCCTGTTTAATGGACATAAAGTTATCTTTTCTCCCTCTGAGAAAACTGATAGGTTTTTTGGAGGTGGGGTGAGGCAGGGGAGAGATAATCTTGCATTGTATGTGTTTCTCCCAATGCCTATTTTTCTCTATGTGTTTTACAGTCTCTCTTATTTGCATAAGACTTCCCCACCAATATCTAGTTATCCAGCGATACTCTTACTTAGACTAAGTGAGGGACTTACAAGCTGCCTGGAGGCTTTAAGCATACAGATGGGCTTGCTATTTTTGAACTATACAGTAATCTAGGTGGAATCCCTGATGTCACTTTCTTTGGGTCTTTCCTCTTGAGCTGGTAAAATTCACCCAAGACTCTTCGAATCTCCTGCAGGAAGAGTAAGGTTTGGCTGCTAGCATGTTGGGAATCAAATAAAAAGAGAGGGCTGGGGAAATCTCCCTTCATCATTTAGTAAGCACACAGTCATCAAATCCCCATGTTTTGGGAAAGATATCCATGTCCTAGACATAGATTAGGGTCTCCCAGTCCAGAGATACTTATTTTCCCCTCTGTAGAGAAGAAACTTCCAGTCTACTGCTAGGATAGGGATGGAGCAGTTACCTGGTGAGTAAGAGAACAGATTTAGAGAAATAACAGCTTTTCAAACAGGCCTTTCATTTTAACCCTTTCATCCCCTGAGATAGCTGATACTGCCAATTCCTGAGAATTGAGGATTCTACGGTATAAACCAGGTTGGCTTTCATTTCCCCACTGCCGACTGATCATTTAGCCTTTTGGGGTCTAAGTCTATGATCACTTTTCCACCTGCTCTCCAGCTTTCAAAATGTTGCTGATATTGTCTCATTCCTCTCTGTTATCCCCATCCTTATGTGTCCATGCTTTAAAAAAAATTCCTTTATTACAGTTTTAGTGGAGTTCCAGGAAGGAGCAAAAATCTGTCACCTTAATCTGAAACTCATAGCCCTGTTAATAAGAGGAGTTTCAACCTGCCAAATCCTTCAGAAACTGAAGATGTGTCGGTACATTTAACCAGTTGTATGTTATCATCTTACATGACAAAACAAAAAGAGAAAAGAAACTATATCCTCCTTGGTTAATTTTAAACTGGTACTAAAAAGTATACTCTGCTGGAGGGCTTAAAACTTGGAATTAATACTTTTTCAGTTACTAAAATCTAGGATAAACTGAATGGAATGATCTATGTTCATACTATCGTACACTCATTGCATCATGTTAAACGGTAAGATCTATTTAAAAACACAACCAAAGTGTTTCAGAGTAGATGACTAAAGTTTACACTGATAATCCCAAACTGTAAAGTGATATTTTGAAAATATATCACCTCTTCACTGACTGTTCTTCAGACTGCAGCACTATTCCAATTTGATAATGTTCTTCTTTACTGTTACTTCTTGTCTTAATCCACCCACCTCGGCCTCCTAAAGTGTTGGGTTTACAGGCATGAGCCACTACACCCAGCCTGTTTGTTTTGGGACAGGGTCTCGCTCTGTTACCCAGGCTGGATGCAGTGGCACAATCACGACTCCTTGCATCCTCACACTCCTGGGCTCAAGTGATCCTCCCAACTCAGCCTAGTGAGTAGCTAGGACTACAGGCAAGTGCCACCACACCTTGCTAAATTTTTTATTTTTTACAGAGACGAGGGTCTCCCTATGTTTCCTGGCTGGTCTTGAACTCTTAGGCTCAAGCAATCCTCCCACCTTGGCCTTCCAAAGTGCTGGGATTACAGGTGTGAGCCAACATGCCCAGCCACATTTCTCAGTTGTGATGTGAGAAGGATTTGGCATCTCTTTCTTCTGAAAGGTAAATCTATCAATAATATGCAGTTGTGTGTAATCATTTTCATTTAACAGTTATGTACTGAGTATGCCAGGTCCCATTCTAGGCATTAGGCATAAAATAATGAAAAAAAGCCCCTGCTCTCATACAGCCTGCATTCTAGTGGGGATAAAAGACAACAAACAAGTCAGATGGAGCTATGCTTTACAAAGAAAATCAAGCCTATGGGTATAGAGAGTGACAGCGTGACGTGGGGACATGTTATATAAGGTGAGCAAGGGTTTCTATTAAAAGGGGACATATGAACCGAGACACAAGGATATTTGTGGCATGTGTATCCTAAAGAGAATATAACAAACATAAAGGTCCTAAAGAAGGAACACGCTTGGCCTGCTGAAGAAATTGCAAAGAGACCAGTGGTATGGGAAGAGAATAAGCCTTTGTTTCTCACTGAATGTTCACAATCTTTGCCATGGTTTACTCTTCACAAGATTTTAATTCTTTTTTTTTTTTTTTTTGAGACGAAATTTTGCTCTTGTTGCCCAGGCTGGAGTGCAATGGTGTGATCTTGGCCCACTGCAACCTCTGCCTCCCGGGTTCAAGTGATTCTTCTGCCTTAGCCTCCCAAGTAGCTGGGATTACAGGCTTGTGCCTGGCTCATTTTGTATTTTTAGTAGAGACGGGGTTTCTCCATGTTGGTCAGGCTAGTCTTGAACTCCCGACCTCAGGTGATCCGCCTGCCTCGGCCTCCCATAGTTCTGGGATTACAAGTGTGAGCCACTGTGCCTGGCCAAGATTTTAATTCTTTAAAAGCCTTTAGATTTGAACAGATTCAGAGATTCTAACTTATCTGAAACGTTGAGATTGTTTCAAGTCTAGGGGTAACTGGGGGTGTTACTGAATAAGGTAATAATTTGCTGTAATAAGTATTTTGGCCGAATATAGGCTTGTAAACAATCTAAATTATAGATATATTGCCTAGTTTTGAGAAAGAGAAGGTGGTATAGTTGGAAGATCTAAGAGCCAGATCTGGTTTAGAGTCTTGGCTCTACACTTACTTGCTAGGAGCAATACTCAGAGTTGTAGGTGTTAGTACATATATACCCTTTTACTCTTTTATTATAATTTTGTAATGTAAAAGTAGCATAGTGGTTATGGGGAAAGAATACTGGATTGGGAGTCAGAAATCCTGAGTTAAACACCTTTGGTGCCACTTATTAAATGTGTGCCCTTAGACAAGGAACTTAAAAGCCTCAATTTCCTTATCTGTAAAAAGAAAAAAGATCTCCTTCATAACATTATAAAGATTAAATGACATAATAATCTATGTAAGTGAAAACAATTTGTAAAAAACAAAATTAAGATCATATCTATTTTTAAACTTCTCACAGAGCTTTCAAATTCATATTTTACTGAGTTTATAATTTTCACCTAAGTGCTTTCAAAATTTGTTTAATTTCACCTTTTAATTTACCTATTCATTTGCACTTAAGAGTTGCAAAATTTAAAATTTATCCTTCAAAGTCAGTTCCCCATATTAGCTTATGGTAAACTTTATAAAATAACTCCTTAAATTGCATAGCAAAATTCAACAGATAGGAACTCACTCTGAAATCCTCAAAAAGGGTCAGAATGCAGATTTTTCACTTTAACTTTATTAACTGACCATTTTGCAACCAAAAATACGGGCACTCAGAGGAACTGATTTGAAAAAGTAACTAACAACCATTCTGTTTACTTCAACAACTGCTAACAACTTTTTAGCAGGTTTTTGCTGTTTCTATCTTCTGAACCTCTCTTGCTTAGCTCAATCACTGAGTGCTAAGCCTAAGTTTGCAGTCATGTATTTATTATCAAATACTTGATATATGTTCTGAAGGCTGCACTAGACAGAGACATTTATTTTTTAGTATCATATTATTTACCAGGCATTAGTTAGCATCCTTATGTTCCTGGACAGTAATTTAAAATGCAATCCAAAAGAATAGCAGCCAAAACCTTTAAAACATCCTCAATGGTCTTCAAAAATAATTTACAAGACATTTAACGAATGGAACTTACTCCATGCCCTGTGCAGTCTGTCGTGCAATATCTATAAGTTTGATCATCTCAAATTTGGTCTCAATGATATGGAGATGGTGATACAAGCTGGAGCCCTCACACCACTGGGTAACAATAGCCAGTTGTGGCTTTGTGGAATAGCCCATGAAGAGTAGGATATTCACATGTCGTGTTTTCCTGTACAAAGAAATGTGACAGTAAATATTAAATGTCGACAAACTTTAGCAATTCTTACAAAAGAGAACCAAAGTAGTCTGTCGGTAAAATGTTGTCAGAAAAAGCTTTTTTTTTTTTTAAAAAAGGCAACGAAAGGATACATTTAGAAGAGACTGGCAATTGCCAAGTCTAACCTCCTACTTTATGCAGAGATATCTTTTTAAATATATCTGACAGGCAACTAGAGGTTGCTTAAATACCTTCAACTATGGGAAGTTCATCACTCAGTTGTAGCTGACTCTCATATCTTTATTTAAGTGGTTCTGGTATTATAAAGTTTCCAAGTGTTGAGACAAAATCATTTTCTTACAACTTTCACCTCTGGCTTGCTTCCCTGGTCTGCTCTCTGGAATAACTTTTTTTGCCGCACTCTGGAATAACTGTGCACTCTCGTGAACGTAACAGCCTTCTGTGAACTAAATATCCTCAGTTCTGTTGATTATTTCCCCCCGTTACACCTCTAGAATCTTCCCTATTTAGGTGGTCCTCAATAGGCATATCCTAGTTTGTCAATGTTTCTAAAATTCCAGAGCCCAGGACTAAATACCACCTCTAAATGTATTCTGATAAGCTTAAAATTGGAGAGTATTATTTACATAAGTAGAACTATTACTTTATATTATCAGAATACTATACTTCCATTAATTCAGTCTAGGATTAAGTATTCTATCAGCCATACCATATAACATTGCATACTACTTAAAAGAATGTGGTTAAAGACAAAAATATACTCAGACATACTCTGTTTCTACAAATTTATCCATTTTGAGTAAATCTGTAAAGCTAATAGTCGCTACCACTGGGAACCAGGAGCTAATAAAAATAACTTATTTCTCTGGAAAAGAGTAATTCACACAAGCTCACCTGAGTACTCCTACTTCATTTTTGAAGGCTTGTAACTGCTGAGGTGTAGGTGCTGTCACATTCAACATTTTCACTGCCACATCACCTAAAAGGCAATTGTTATTCCAAGTGTCATTTCAATTTTTAAAATTTAAAAGTATAAAACATTCTTGGGTGTTTTCACTAATTATCATAGCCCTAACTCCATACCATTATTAAATCACAAATAAATTATACTTTAGCTATCTAAACTCCATTTGTTTTGTAAGGCTAAAAATTCAACTAACAATGATATTCCTGTACTAGTATTTCAAAATATCAATCCAAAAAATAGCCAACCTTGTTTGTTCCATGGAAATTTGGTAAAATCAATTAAGTACCCATGGTATTTTCCAAATTATTTGACAATATTAAATTATACTTACTAGGCTTAATATTTATTTACTAACTGAAACTGCAAGTAATGTTGAAACTACAATTACCAGGCCCTATGGAATTTTGCTTAAAAGTAGGAAACTATAAAACTTTTTTATCAGAGTAGTTAACATTTTTTTCAAATTTATGGATTACTTATGATACTTTCAATTAGGAAAATGACTAAAACTGTCACTAAAATTTAAAAAGAACTTTATGTGAGTTAATGGGTGCAGCACACCAGCATGGCACATGTATATATATGTAACTAACCTGCACATTTTACACATGTACCCTAAAACTTAAAAGTATAATAATAATAAAAAAAAGAAAATGATATTTTATTAAAATCATCAAAAAAACCCCAAAACTTTATGTGAAACAGCTGTAACGTCAACACTGCCAGTAGGTGTTTAAATTGGTACAACTACTTTGTAACATTGTTGGCAGCATTACTAAAACTGGACATATGCATACCCTGTGGTCTCACAATTCTGTCCTAGGTATATACCCAGCAATGGTTACATGTTCACCAAAAGACATACACTAAAAATGTTTACAGCACCAGCATCAATCAAAGCCCCAAACTGGAAACGATCCAATTGCAACAGATGAAAGAAGAAATCATGTTATAGTCACACAATGAAATACTGTAAAGAGAATGAATGACCTCCAACTTCACACAACAATATAGATGAATCTTATAAACAATGTTGAGTGAAAAGGGCCGACAGAAAAAAGTACACACTATGCACTTCCTGTTGTGATCACAGTGGTGGTTACCCTCGGGAGAGAGGTGATTGGCTAGAAGAGGACATGAGAGGGTGTTTCTAGAGTGCTAGTAATGTTCTGTTTATTTAATTGTTTTAGAGACAGAGTCTTGCTCTGTCACCTAGGCTGGATGGAGTGCAGTGGTGTGATCATGGCTCACTGCAGCCTTGAACTCCTGGGCTCAAGCCATTCTCCCACCTCAGCCTCCCCAATAGCTGGGAGTACAGGCACATGCCACCATGCCTGGCTAATTTATGTGCACTTTTATACACAGGCTGAGTATCCCTTATCCAAAATGCCTGGGACCAGAAGTGTCTCAAATTTCAAATTTTTTCTGATTTTGGAATATTTTGATTATACTTACCAGTTTAACATCCCTAATCCAAACATATGAAATCCTCCAATAAGCATTTCCTTTGAGCATCATGTCAGCACTCAGAAAGTTTTGGATTTTGGAGCATTTCGGGTTTGGGATTTTGGATTAAAGATACCCAACCTGGCCAGGTGTGCTGCCTCACACCTGTAATCCCAGCACTTTGGAAGGCCAAGGTGGGTGGCTCACCTGAGGTCAGGAGTTTGAGAACAGCCTGGCCAACATGGCAAAACCTCGTCTCTACTCAAAATACAAAAATTAGCCAGGGGTGGTGGTACGCGCCTATAATCCTAGCTACTCAGGAGGCTGAGGTAGGAGAACTGCCTGAATCTGGGAGGCAGAGGTTGTAGTGAGTCGAGATTGTGCCACTGCACTCCAGCCTGGGCGACAGAGCGAGACCTTGTCTCAAAACAAAACAAAACACACAAAAATAAATAAATAAAGATACTCAACCTGTATGTATATTTTAATAAGTTAAATCAACATTGATTTTCCTCAATTATCAAAGTAATACAGTGCTTATTCTACTGTTTGTATCATAAAATACTATACAGCACTTAAAAAAAGTTTAAAGACATTTTGAAGGTATAAAAAAATTCCCTTAATTATGTCACTCAAAAGTGACATTATATGTCATTAGGCTTTTACATGAATGTAGTGTGAATATTTATGAACACCTGTGAAAAGATAGATTAAGGAGATTAAGGAGATATAAACTAAAACACAGTCTTTTTTTTTTTTTTTTTTAGACAGAGTCTCGCTGTTATCCAGGTTGGAGTGCAATGGCGGGATCTCGGCTCACTGCAACCTCCACCTCCTAGGTTCAAGCAATTCTCCTGCCTCAGCCTCCTGAGTAGCTGAGATTACAGGCGCCCACCACCAAGCCTGGCTAATTTTTTGTATTTTTAGTAGAGACGAGGTTTCACTATGTTGGCCAAGCTGGTCTCGAACTCCTGACCTTGGGTGATCCACCTGCCTCGGCCTCCCAAAGTGCTGGGATTACAGGCGTGAGCCACTGTGCCTGGCCTAAAATACTGTCATATAAAAAATTATGTTATATATTTCTATGAGCTCCATAATATGGTATCTTACACATACTGCTTTGAAAAATTTCATATACCAAAGACACCTTTCTATATCAATAAATGTACCTCTACCATGCCATTTTAACTCCTATATAATCATATGATGGTATAAATTTATCCAATTCTCTATTAGTTGGATACATGTTCACTTTCACTTTTCATTGATATTAAACCTTTGATGAAAATACATCCACTACTCTTAATATAATCCAATTTAAAAAGATTTTGTCCAACTAAGAGGCAAATAATGATGTCTATTTTTTGAATTTGCAATTCTTTGATAACTAGTAAGGCTGAACATTTTGTATATGTTTACTGGCCACTTATATTTCTTTGTTAATTTTTTTTTTTTTTGAGACGGAGTCTCACTGTCACCAGGGTGGAGTGCAGTGGCGTGATCTCAGCTCACTGCAACCTCCGCCTCCTGGGTTCCAGTGATTCTCCTGCCTCAGCCTCCCAAGTAGCTGGGACTACAGGCACGTGCTTCCACACCCAGCTAATTTTTGTATTTTTAGTAGAGATGGGGTTTCACCATGTTGGCCAGTATGGTCTCAATCTCCTGACCTCGTGATCAGCCAGCCTCAGCTTCCCAAAGTGCTGGGATTACAGGCATAAGCCACTGCGCCCAGCCATTAAGTACATTTTTAATATGTTTACTTGTGACTTATAATACAAATAAAATTATCAGCTGAAAGACTCTAAAAGAAAATAAAATCCTTTTGAGGACTAGTTAACCTGGAGGAATTCCCCTTTAAAAATTATTACTGTAATAAAATGGTAGGAGTCCCGACTACTGTGAACAGTTTTTATTTCCCATAATTTTTGTTAGAAACTTTTGGAGGAGTCCTGAAACTAATCAAAATAGTTTACTGATGCGAACAGTGAATATTTCCTTTGATGATATATTTGTTACAAAATAAAAGTTGTTAAACATATCCTATTATGACTTGTCACAATGTCACCACATTATATACTTACCATGCCACTTTCCCTTGTAGACTGTTCCAAATGATCCAGATCCAATTCTTTGTCCCACTGTAATCTGCCCATCAGGAATCTCCCAATCATCACTCGAGTCCCGTCTACCAAGTGTTTTCTTGATAAAAACAGTAAAAAAGTCAAGTCAAACCAAACAGAAAAAGAAAACCTTATGTTTCACCCTAAGTACATTACCTTATGCCTGAGAGGGATACAGGAAGAGATCCCCTTAAGAAAAATTCTCTGGAGGAATAGTAGTTAAAAGTATGACTCTTAAAATACAAAACTTAAATTTAAGACTGAAGTCAATATTAGGATGGAAAAAATTTATTTTTATTTTTTATTTTATTATACTTTAAGTTCTAGGGTACATGTGCACAACGTGCAGGTTTGTTACTTATGTATACATGTGCCATGTTGGTGTGCTGCACCCATTAACTTGTCATTTACATTAGGTATTTCTCTTAATGCTGTCCCTCTCCCCTCCCCCTACCCCATGACAGGTCCCAGTGTGTGATGTTCCCCGCCCTGTGTCCAAGTGTTCTCACTGTTCAATTCCCACCTATGAGTGAGAACATGTGGTGTTTGGTTTTCTGTCCTTGTGATACTTTGCTCAGAAGGATGGTTAGGATGGAAACAATTTATTAAAAAATATAAATTATTTATGGGGTATGAGCAGGAATGTATATTACCGAAATAAGTAAAATGTTTTTATCATCTGGAAGACTTTAAGGAGCAAGATAAGTGCTGCTATATTTGTGAATAGTTTTGGCTCTAAATCACAAAAAATTTTAAGTTAACCTATGGTAACTACTGACAATTCATCTAGGTAGTCTTTTTCAATCAGTGCTAAATTTCTTCATGTATCTTATCTAATTCGGTCTTTCCAAAAAAAAAAATCAACATATAAAATTACTTTGGTAGGGTAAAAGATCCTCTTATTCAACAATTAGTAGCAATACTACGGCTAAACAGTATTCATTTTTTATTTTATTTTTAAATTTTACTTTAAGTTCTGGGATACATGTGCAGAATGTGCAGGTTTGTTACATACGTATACATGTGCCATGGTGGATTCATTTTGCAGAAGAAAGTTGATTTTTTAAATAGGGAAGAATGTCCTTCAGTAGATATCTGAAATATCTGAATTCTGGACCAGCCTTTTCGTGCCTTCTAATACTAGCTTTCTCTCTTTTTCCTTACTTTAGAAACAGAATACTGTTACTCTTCCAAAACTGCCTTTTACTAAATTATATTACAGATGACAGCAAAAAGCAGTGCTGTAGAAATATGCTTTAAGCAAAAAACTATCAGTTCTTAAATTTATTTAATTATGGGAATTCTGTGTCACATATGGACATAATATATCTAAAGGATAATATTACATTTGGTTGTGACTTCTAAGAAGAAAGAACTCAGAGAAAAAAAGATATCATATACTCTTACCATTCGATTCCTGTCTTCTGAGGATGAAGATGACTTCCTTTCTCGCTGAGGTCCTGGAGATTTCTGTAAGGCTTTCACGTTAGTTAGTGAGCCAGGTAATGAGGCAGGGGGGGTAGCAGACAAACCTGTGGTTGATCCTAAATTAGTGAAAAGAAAAATGTATACATTAAGGAGGAGCAAGTATGTTAATTTATCAGGGGCAGAAGGTTGGGGGATATTTAGACTTAATTTTAAAATGTAGTGCATGTTTAAATATAGACCTTTTGGAAAGGATGGGCCAAAAAGGGGCCTCATTTGGTGATTACAACTATAATTTCTTTTAGTTTTCTGGCCAATTTAATGACCTTTAAAATATCTGATGATAGACACATACTTTATTTACTGGTGCAAAATCTAGGAGAAAAACAATCTCTCTAAAACAAGACAGAAATACTAAAAATACTCCCAAGTTTCTGTTTCTTTGATGAAAAAAATCAAAAAGCAAAATAAATGTAAAAGCCTATATAACAAATACACTTTTAATTAATTATTTAATATTACCTCAACAGCCAATCAATATTAAAAAAAAGGAAACCCCCAGATGGAAACATTTTCTAATAATGGCCATAATGTTGAAAATATCTGACTTATTCATATTAATCACTAAACTCAAATATAATCCTAAACTACATGCTCTAATATTTAAGAGCTATTGGTCAGTATCATTGGTTCCTGGAGGCTTACATTATTAAACAAAGATTATTTGTTACCTACAAAACAAAGTTAATGTAAATAAAGCCAGGCATATTTCTCAAGACTTTCTGAAAAATCTCTGCCTTTGTAAGTGAGAGCTTTGTTAAGTAAGCGCTATGGCCTCTCAGCCAAGTTACTATAAATACAAATATTCTATAGGTCAAGTGAGCCTGAGGAGTATACTCTTTGGAAGTGATCTCTGTTGGCAGGGTTGCATACCTTTCTCATGGCAAACATCCTGAGTTAAGGTACAGTAGCACCTGGTTCAGAAGAGTTCAGGGCAGTGAATCTTACTGGGGCCTGAATACAGCTGAGTAGAACTCAGATGTCCAGGCAATAGTTCTATATACAGAACAACAAAATGACCTCAAGAAAATAGATTCTTTTTAAAAAATGACTGCTACTCTTAAGGAAAAAAAGAGCCACTATCTTTCAGATAACAAGGATACCAATAACCACATTTAAATGTTTAATCTGTAGAAAATGTTTACCATTATTACATCATATTATATCACCATGTAGAATTTTCATGATCTCATATGCAATTTTCTAAAATAAAATGGTATCCACAACGTCTATTAAGTAGAGCACAATCCATTTTCTACCTTCCATTGATAATTTTCAACATTATAAAGCCTCGACTGCTTGACCAGGCTTCACGGTTATGATCTACTAAGTAGTTTTATTGTATCACTTAATTTAGTTGTATTACTCACTACTGTATGACTTCCATCCCATTCTATGGATTTTCTGAGAAACAGCAGGGCTGAGAGAGCAAAAATCTAAAGCACCATTACTACATTCAGAATATATAACAGATACTAAGTAGCAAGAGTCAGTAAATATAAATCTTTAAAAATATTTAGAGAAAGACATCTGTCCCAATTTTTACTTTTTTTTTTTTTTTTGAGATGGAGTCTTGCTCTGTCACCCAGGCTGGAGTACAATGGTGTGATCTCGGCTCACTGCAACCTCCGCCTCCTGGGTTCAAGCGATTCTCCAGCCTCAGCCTCCCAAGTAGCTGGGATTACAGGCATCCGCCATCATGCCTGGCTAATTTTTTTTGTATTTTTGTAGAGACGGGGTTTCACCACATTGACCAGGCTGGTCTCGAACTCCTGACCTCAGGTGATCCGTCCACCTCGGCCTCCCAAAGTGCTGGGATTACAGGCGTGAGCCACCGTGCCTGGCCCGACTTAAGTTTTTACAAATCAGTTTAACTACTAAATAAAACATGGCAAGATGAAATGGGAGAATGAAATTATACTGTAAACTTTCTTCTATTAGGACATAATTAAAAGGATAAATTCTCAAATTTCTGAAGTACACTGAAATATCTAAAATATGTTATAAATCTTCTTTTTGTCTTTTTTAACAGCTCCCTACCTTTGACAAAAATATACACATCCCATATTGGGGGAAAGAAAAACCCAAAAAACACTGCTAGTATTACAGAATCTGAAAAAAGGCCAAAAGCCTAATAAAATCTCATAATAGAAGTTTCCATTGACACTTTAATTTTCTTAAAAACCACAAAATTAACAAATATTAAGTCATCAAGAATAATCACTTAAATGCATTAAAATCAAAGGAATCCAGTAAGCTCTTCCCCACCCACCTTATTTATTCCCACCCACTAAGTTTAAGAAATTATCAGGACCAAGAAGTAATAAAATAACAAAAAAACAAGATGGAAATCTCAGGTCAGGATTTTCTTGCTTTTAAAAACTTATGACAGACAGCATACAGAAAGCTTGTGGCAGTGAGTACATGTGAGACGCACATTCAAAGCATTCCAGCCAGGCCAAGCAGAAATTTAGTACTGAAAACTTTCACACTTACAAACACACGCTGTGAGGGTGAGGCACAAACAGCATCTGTAGTTTTATATTTAGTTTGCTTTGGGTGAAAACAAGAAAGAAGAGCCCAACTACCTCTGAACACTGGGCCAGGCTCAAAATCAAACACTATTTCACTGGGGACAGAATGTAGGAGGGGACTGGGAGTCCGGGATTGGTATTTCCGAAGACAGCGCATCAGCTGGTTCAAAGGGGCTGTTAGAAGAGAAAGAGAGGGGCAGGCAAACACAGGAAGACAGACACACAGAAGAAATGAAAGAAGTCATGGGGAATAAATAAGATGAATTGAAGCCTGCTTCATAAAATAATTCTGGACCAAAAATCTGCTTATTTTCATAAAATCCCAATGATTTTTTAAAAAGTGACTCATGAAAAGGACAAGAAATGCCACTTGCTTTTAGGTACTAAGCAGGCTGTGTTTATGACTAAGTTAATTTTGTGATGCTAACATGATGGCAACATTTAAATGCTGGATGTATTAGGCAAAATTATCAAAAGCCACAGCTATTAAGACATACGAAAGTCAAACTGGCAGCAACATTAATTGGCAGGTTCATGAAATAACAAACAGGAAAAAAAAAGCTTGTGTAACTATGTGCTAACATCAATACCAAGTCCAGAGTATAGAATGCAGGCTTATTATTATTTTGGTTGCTTCGTGGGTATACAGAAACATAACAAAAAAAGGTTTATAACAATGTTTACTCAATGTAAAATATTGTTGAGTCTGGGCTTAGATATTTTGAAGATAAAGAAGGTCACAGTGAAGAGGTCAACTCTAAGCATGATAAGCAGTTATTACAGGTCTTCCTTACTAGGCAGAAGACAACAGGGAAGGTAAGTGTAAAGGACCTCCTGGAAGAACACTTCAAGATAGTCTCAAATATCACCTCTTATAAAACATTATATAGGGTAATGCTTACAAAAAGTATTTTCTTAAGCAATGTTGTCTTATGTACTAGAGTGAATACTAGATGAAAATTCAGTTGGAAATCTCAATTCAGTTTCTCATTTGTGTATTTACTGGCCTAAGAAGAGGACAAATGGGCTTTGCCATTATGGGTCTGTTCTATAAAATGTACATTTAAAACACTTCCAGAAAGTTGAAGGAAGTGGTTGATAATGTCTGACAAACCCCCTCTTCAGAATGATTTAGCAAAGTTAAGTTTTATCTGATTCTAAGGTCAATCTTTAAGTATCAGTGGAGCCCCACAAAGGAAATTTATCAACAATAGCTTTCAAGATGGTTAGAAATTAATAAAGCGGGTATAATAATTAAGGATCTTTCCTTGGTAAGATATTTTAAAACTGTAGTCTACGGCCATACCATCCTGAACGTGTCCGATCTTGTCTGATCCTGGAAGAAACTTTAAAACTGTAGATAATACATTTTAAGACTTCCTTTTATGTCCAGTCATCTTTTCATGTTATAAACTAGTTAACATTTTATTAGAGGTAAATGACAAATACTACAGAAAAACAAAAAAATTTTGGGTTTCTCTACACATTTTTCTCTGTGTCTGTTACTTGAAAGAGGCAAGTATAAAGGAAATAAGCAGCAAAGCAATTGCAGTTTCCTTGAGTTTTTAAAAAAACCTGAAATCACTACTTACCTCCATCACCACGAAATCCTTGGTCTCTAATCAAGTCCTACAAATAAATAGTAATGTATATTTATTCCAAGCAAGCATATAATCAGAAAGTAGCAATAACACTGAATTTTCCACTAACATTAAAAGAATTATTTTATTAATTAAAACAATACATCTTATAACTATTACACAAAACAATTTGGAATTATCTAGTGAACATAATACAATCTAAATTTTGAAGTACTTGCCAATGTAAACCTATAATGAAACAATTATTAGTCCTAATCAAATGTTGATGTCCATTTCAGGCCATTCAAAACCAATGGCTTCCATTATCCTCAACAATCTAATGCAGGAGCAGAAAACCAAATACTGTGTTTTCTCACTTATAAGTGGGAGCTGAATGATAAGAACAAGTGGACACATGGGGGAAACAACACATACTGGGGCCTGTTGGAGGGTGGATGGTAAAAGGAGGAAGAGCAACAGAAAGAATAACTAATGGATGCTGTGCTTCATACCGAGGTAATGTGATAATCTGTGCGGCAAACCGCTGTGGCACACGTTGACCTACGTAACAACCCTGCACATCCTGCACATCCTGCACATGTACCCCTGAACTTTGGAAATAAACAAATTTTTTAAAAATGGCTTCATCAATCCTTAAAAAAAATTATACTGGTGCATATTAAGAGAGATAAAAATGTTCATATCATTTGATTCTGTAATTCTACTTCTGGGAACTTTTCTTAAGGAAATAATTCAGAAGAAAAAGTGATATGCACAAAGATGTTTAGTGCAACATTATCCATCATACTAAAAAGTTATAAATAATTATTTCTCTATTATAGGCATTTTGACATATTTTGGTTAAGAAAATTATGGTGTATCAATTTAATGAAGTATTATGCAGCTACCAAAATAATTATGAAGCTTGAATCATGAAACATGTTTACAGTATAATTTAAAAATATAAAATTAAAAGTACACTGGTTACAATAATAAAAATATGGATGGATAAGGGCACACTTAGAAGAGGAAAGAAACAAAGTGGCTCATAGAAAGGTTTTGTTAAAATTTGTCCTTTTTTTTGAGACTCAGTTGCTCTGTCGCCCAGGTTGGAGTGCAGTGGCGTGATCTTGGCTCATTGCAACCTCTGCCTCTTGGGTTCAAGTGATCCTCCTGCCTCAGCCTCCTGAATACCTGGGACTACAAGCATGCACCACCATGCCTGGCTAATTTTTGTATTTTTAGTAGAGACGGGGTTTCACCATGTTGGCCAGGCTGGTCTTGAACTCCTGACCTCAGGTGATCCATCCACCTCAGCCTCCCAAAGTGCTGGGATTACATGCATGAGCCGCCGCAACCAGCCACTAAAATTTGTCTTTATTATTAAAATATAGCTCTTTATGCGCTGGGTGCGGTGGCTCAAGCCTGTAATACCAGCACTTTGGGAGGCTGAGGCGGGTGGATCACGAGGTTAGGAGTTTGAGACCAGCCTGGTCAACATGGTGAAACACCATCTCTACTAAAAATACAAAAATTAGACAGGCATGGTGGCACACGACTGTAACCCTAGATACTCAGGAGGCTGAGGCAGGAGAATTGCTTGAACCTGTGAGGCGGAGGTTGCAGTGAGCTGAGACTGCACCACTGCACTCCAGCCTGGGTGACAGAGTGAGACTCCATCACAGAAAAAAAACAAAAGAAAAACTATATATATATTTAGCTCTTTATAACAACGATGGTAGTGGGGACAGTCGCTACTGGTAATGCAATTTGGGCCTTGATGGGTAGAACTTGCATTAGTCTGTTTATTTAGTTTAACTTAAATATGAGGGATTGAACGGCCCCAAATATCTCTGAATAGTCTCTGCAAATAGACAACTTTTTGTTTACAGGCTAAAACAAAGTAAATTCTTTAAAGATGTATTTCTATCATGTTTAATGTATCATATAAAGTCTTCAACATTTTCTACAGAAAAATCAAATACATACCTGAAAACAAGGTGATAGGAGTTATATGGCTACCAACAAATATAAAAATCCTAGTGATGTCATTAACTTTCCATTCTTGAGAGCTTACAATCTCATTGGAAGTAAGATGCGCACATTGGAAGTAAGTGAAAATCAAATAATTTAAGAATAATTGCATAAGAATATAATAAAAGAGATGCCAAAGTTTGCTGCTCAATTGATTGCCAACTAAGTGATACAGGTGATAAGATTTTGAGATGAAGTCTTGCTCTTGTCACCCAGGCTGGAGTGCAATGGCACGATCTTAGCTCACTGCAACCTTCGCCTCCTGGGTTCCAGCGATTCTCCTGCCTCGGCCTCCCGAGTAGCTAGGATTACAGGCACCTGCCACCATGCCCGGCTAATTTTTTATTTTTGGTAGAGATGGGGTTTCATCATGTTGGCCAGGCTGGTCTTGAACTCCTGACCTCAGGCGATCTGCCTGCCTCGGCCTCCCAAAGTGCTGGGATTACAGGTGTGAGCCACTGCACCCAGCCGATAAGATTTTTAGTGCTGTGTATGATAACTATAGGACTTGGTCACTGATAAAGCAGTCAAGGAATTACTCTGAGTTGGGGTTTCAGAGATAGAGAGGCATGTAGAAAAGCAAAGAGTCTTTCAGGTGGAAGGAACTACAAGACAAAGGCCATACCCCTTTCTTTTCTGTTGCATCAGCTCTGAAACTCCCCACAACTATGGATTAACCAAATTTTGCTTTCTCCACTCTTACAAGTTACTGCTAGTAACAACATAAACTTAGATTCTTTAATTCCAAATGTGTTCTTAAAGCTCCTTGACAATCTTTTCTACTCATTCTAGGTTACAAAGGTTCTTCTAGCATTTGAAAACTGGATATTTCAACTTTTTTCCCACTCTTTTGTAGTTCCTTCTCTTACTTACATCCCTTCCCTTCACCATAATAGAGAAAACAAAAGCCATCAAACAACTTTTCTGCTCTAATATCTATAACTATTTGCATATTAATATTAGCTATAATTTCTGAATTCTTATTATGTACCAGGCATAATAAGCAATTCAAACCACTATAGAAGGTAAACACTACTAGCCCCAGGATTAAATAATTTGCCCAACATCACACAGTCTGTAAAGAGTTACAGAGCTGGCTATGTCCATCTTTAATTCTTCACAGTCTCTGAGAGACATAATTTCCAAGCTCAAGGAATTTTATTACATCAATCATTTCCTCTCTTGTTATCTTCAATTTCTCTTCACTGGCTTCTTCCTCTCCAGTTACAAATATACTAATGTCTCTTACATTAAAAACAATTGTCCCTTGGCTGGGTGCAGTGGCTCACGCCTGTAATCCCAACACTCTGGGAGGCCGAGGTGGGCGGATCACTTGAGGTCAGGAGTTCAGGACCAGCTTGGCCAACATGGCAAAACCCTACTAAAAATACAAAAATTAGCTGGGCATGATGGTGGGAGCCTGTAATCGCAGCTACTCGAGAGGCTGAGGCAGGAGAATTGCTTGAACCTGGGAGGTGGAGGCTGCAGTGAGCAGCGATCACACCACCGCACTCCAGCCTGGGTGACAGAGCAAGACTCCATCTCAAAAAACAAAACAAAACAAAAACAAAAACCGAAAAACCAAAAAAAATTGTCCCTCAACCCTGAATCAAGCTATCCTCTTTTGTCATTCCTTCACAGCCAAGCTTCTCAAAATTAACACTTAATCCTACTTCCTCACCTGCTGCCTTCTCCTCTTACTGGCCCTCTAAAACAGCTCTCAATGAAGTAAAGATGACATTTCAATTGCCAAAATTGATAGTCCTTTCAGTCTTTATCTCATTTGAATCGTAATGGCAACTGACACCAACTACTTTGGTATTCTTGAAACCCCTTTTCTTCCTTTGGCTTCTGCAACACTTTTTCTTAGTTATCTGGGGCTAGACTTAGGAAGAGCCAGTCCATAAAGGAGACAGAGAGTCTCTGCCTGCACCTCCAATGTTAATGTTTATCAGGGTTACATTTTCTCCCCTTTTCAATTTACATATGCTCTTTGAGCAATTTACATCCATGGCTTTAACTGACATAAATATGCTAATTACTCCTAAATCTGTATCTCTACTCAAAGTCCTTATATCCAACTGCTACTGGATTTCTAAACCTGAAAGTCCCACAGGCATCTTAAAGTCAATATATCCCCCCAAAAAGCTAAAATTTCTGCTTCTGCAAACCTTGTTTTCCTTTGGTATTTAACAAACTGTGCTATTTACCAGAAACTCAGTCTATAAGCTAAGTATCTATAAGCCAGAAACCTGGCATTATCCTCTACTTCTCATATTTTTCACTCCTCTCCTCTACTACAAAACAGTATAGTGGTTAAGTATAAGAGAGAAAGGCCAGGTTTGAACCCACTTCAGTAATTTATCAGCAGTGTAATCTGGGTATGTTTCTTAACCTCTATAAATCTAATTTTCTTAACAGTAAAATAAAGATAATAATAGTACATAACCTATGAGTTTTTATGAGGATGAAATAAGAAAGTCTACGTAAAGCACTTAGCATAGTACCTGTATATAATAAGTATTCATAAATAGTAGTCATTTTCAACATGATTCCTAAGACTCTTACCACTAATTCACTAATTCATAGTCTCCCTCCCCAAAACACACTCTTTCTCAGCACCAATGCTATTACTTGAGTTTAAATATCATTTCTTGTCTGAAATACTGTAAAAACCACATTATTGACAGTCCTGCCTCTATGTGTTTCCCATTTCATCTATCCTCCACTCTACCATCAAAGATTTTTCTAAAATATAGAGCTGATGACTTCCTCTCCCAATCAAAATTCTTCAGATTCCCTAGCACTGCTTTAGATTTCAGAGTAATATACAAAGCCTTTCACTGTAGATATTACCTGCCTAGTTTCACCTTCCACCATTCCCCAAGCCTTCTCCTGGACCCTAAACTTCAATATCAACTATTAATTACATTCCATGTAAAGGCACTTCTATGCCTTTCATTTCCTTAACAAATGACTTTCCTAACCCCCTTATGTAGTGTACTCCTACTTATTCACCATAATCTGGCTTAAATGTTGTCCCTTCTCTGCTCAATATTCCTAGATCCAACCAGATGGAGTTTATTACCACCTTCTCTAAACTACCATTATATATTTTGTAATTATCTATTTAAATGTTTGATTCACCTATTAGACTGTGACTTCCTTGAGGGCAAAGGCCATGTGCTAATTCATAAATAATTCCCAATTGCCTAACACAATGCATAGCCCACAGTTATTAGTAAATCTTTTTAATGGAATCATAAGTGCTTGAACATGAATAAAAATACTAAAGAGTTTGCACTTTACCTTGTAATCAACAGTAAGTCACTAAAAGTTTTGGAACAAGAGAACAGATGATGCTAGAGGTATAAAAAAATTCTGACAGTTGCAGAAGGAATGGAAATGGATAGAGAGAAATCAATGGCAGAAAATCTATTTAGGAGATTAATGTAGTATATAATTCAAGTGAAAAAATATGGGCCCAAATGGCGGCGGTAATAAGTAAAAACCAGTTTGAGATGCACATGAAAAGGTGATACCCTGTGACTGGTTACGAGAGAGGATGAAAAGGCAAGATACAAAGATGACACTCTAAATGAAGCCCAACATACCAGGGAACAGTGGTAACAATCAGAGAAAAAGGGAATAGTCTAAAAGGATGATAGTTTTCAAAGTAAAGATGAAGGTTGCAATTTTGGACAGACTGAGAACAACCCTAACCTGGACATATGGTTTGATTTCTTATATCACATTCTCCTTTTCCCCTTTCTTCCTTTGTTTTTAGGTCTTGCTAGATAGAGGTGAACCTTGCTAGTTAAGGAAAACTAGTACTAGAAAAAAGTCACTTAAAATGAACCCAATAAAAATAGAGAAAATTTCTTAGTAAAAAGTGGGAAGAAAGTCTGATTTGCAAATTTACCTAAAATTATAAAATTAAAATTTATAATACAGTTTTTCTTTTATATTAATATTTAATAAAATTTATAGTTTCAATTATATGCTAATTTTAAAATAAACACAGAAAAAATCAAGTTTTTGTTGGTCATAATGCCAAGCTTATGATAGCACAAATTGAAATTCTTTTCTTTTGAGACGGGGTCTCACTCTGTTGCTCAGGTTGGAGTGCAGTGGTGCAAACATAGCTCACTGCAGCCTTGACCTCCTGGGCTCAAGCAATCCTCCCACCTCACCCTCCAGAGTAGCTGGGACTACAGGCATGCCTCACCATGCATGGCTAATTTGTTTTACTTTTGGTAGAGATGGGGTCTCACTATGTTGCCTAGGCTGGTCTCTAACTTCTGGGTCAAGCATTCCACCCATCTTGGCCTCCCAAAGTGTTGGGATTACAGGCATGAGCCACTATGCCTGGCCTGAAATTCTTAATTTCATATCCACCTCTTATAGCACAATCATAATCATTTTTATAAAAGTTTTAAAGAACTTAATTCTGTCAAGGGCTTCTATCAGTCCTTTGATATTTAAACCATTTTCATTTGAAGATGACTTTTATAGAGATGGTATCATAACGGAAAAAAATCAGAGTGACTGTATAACCTGGAGTCAGTGAAATATTTAATGTCATCAGAGAGAAACCAGAAGCTTTTCTGATTTGTGATTCACAAGAAGCTTATCACTTAAAATAACTGTGATAAATGAAAAATGGCACTTATTTCTGATCTAAGTTATAATTATAGCAGAAAAATAAAGATACATACTTGGTTTTTTTTTTAGTTCTAGCAATGCTGGATACTTACGTCAATATTGACAGGTTCTATTGTGTTTATATGCACATTGGGAGCTGATGAGGATCGGTCTCGTTGCCCAAATTGATTTCGATGATCTTCATCTGCTGGTCGGAAGGGCTGTGGAATTGGAATGGATTTTGAAGGAGACGGACTGGTGAGAATTTGGGGCCTGGAAAAATGAAGTCATTGGAAGATAAGATTCAGAGTAACGATATAAAGGTAATAATATTTAAAAAGGAAGATAAAAGGATTTTCTTGTTTTTATATTCTCAAAATCATTAAAGCATTAAAAACCTAGCAGTAATGACTTTTAAAAGTATTAATTTAAAAATCCAATACTGCCAAAGCTGCTTTGCTCAAGTAGGCCCTCCAGGAACTATCAATGATAAGACCACTGATTCTTACCTGGAAAACACTAGGGAAATTTACATATGGCTAGAAATTACCTGTGGCCATCAACTGAAGAAGTTCAACCTTTGAAGTTATATAAAAATGCTCTGAGAATGACTGAATATAATTTGCCATTTTTTCCTAACATTGTCTTGACATCTGAATTTACTAAAATGAAAATTTTACATATTAAGAAATTATAAATATTTTGAGAATACAAATGCATATTTCAGGACCTGAAAGATGTGCTTGTTCCTTTACAGGAGTTGAATGAAAATCCAGAACAATATTGAAAAATCCTTTTCAAATTCAGAAGATGATCCTCAGAGTGCCAATATCTCTCATATTCTGGATTTTTTATCATGCCCATTATTGATAACAGAGACACAAGAGAATCATATATTAACCACTAAAGCAAATATTTTTGAAAACTGCTATTTGGAAAACCACCAAAATGTTACATTTGTATGCTATTTGGAAAATCACCAAAATATGTTACATACCTATTTCGGTATGGTAGCTAAATAACATAGTCTATGATATCTCACCCTAAAATGAACCTGGCACTCAAAGAGAACACTAAAGTTTTGAGACTAGATTGTAAACACTTGGAAGGATGTAGCCCCTCAGAAAGGGTATCCTAGGAGTGGGGAAATGAGTGTCACTTGATAGATGAGGTAAGCTGTCTCACTTAACTCCATCAGGACCAATGAATGGCTAAGTGCCAATAAGCTCTCTTCACATATTGGTTATCATTCCACCCTATTTTATGCAAACTAATTATTAGTGGTTACTAAGACACAGCTAGAAGGACAATGTTGAGGGAATAAAAAGACACTTTTGTGAGACGTGAGGAATGGGAAAAAAATATAGTAGGAAAGGAATGAATAAAGGTTTGAAGAGCCAAGGAAGCCTAACAGTGAAAGTCAGTCTCTGAATAAAACATGTCAGAATCTGAACCACACCAGTTCACAATTTTACTTCTTTGAAGCATATTATTAAAGCTAAGGAAAGAAGTTTTGACTTCATGTGTTTATATTAACGAAATGAATCCACTTAGAATTGATATGCAAATAATAAAATACTATGTACTAAAAAAAAATTGGTATCGGCTCAATGAGAATTATAGGTAAGAAACAAGCCTTTAGGAAAATTAGCATGTTCCATCTAGGTACTTTTTATTTTTTCTGATTATTGAGAAACTTTTGGTTTGTGACAGAGCTGTCTTTATTTTTGCTTTAGGTAGCCAAATATATGCCTATAGCTAGAAAATTTTAGGAGCAGGAAAAAGAATGCAAAAATGACATTAGTCAATAAAGTTTTAGAAAGGGCACTGACTGTCTGACAACTATTTACAGGCTGATTTAAAGTCTCAAGGCAGGCCAGGTGCAGTGGCTCATGCCTGTAATCCCAGCACTTTTGGAGGCCAAAGCAGGTGGATCACCTGAGGTCAGGAGTTCAAGACCAGCCTGGCCAACATAGTAAAACCCTGTCTCTACTAAAAATACAAAAATTAGCTGGGTGTGGTGTTAAGGGCCTGTAATCCCAGCTACTCAGGGGGCTGAGGCACAAGAATCACTTGAACCAGGGAGGCAGAGACTGCAGTGAGCCAAGATCACGTCTCTGCACTCGCCTGGGTGACAAAGTGAGACTCCATCTTAAAAAAAAAAAAAAAAAAGGCTTAAAATTGGAAAAAGTATGAATTAACTAGAATTGCATAAGATAGCCTACTGTAATAATTGATCTGGGATAGGCAGAGATGGCAGTAAGTCACTTCTGAAACTCACCAAGTTAGGAATATGACAGAAACATGTAGTAGATAACAAATCAGAGTTAAGTATGCAAAAGACATTGGTCCAGAAGAAAAACAAAAACCAGATTTAATCTAAGACACTTCACTATCATATCTAAAGAATGTATATATTAGAAAATGATGATATCTGCATATTATACAAAATCAGAGAAACTCAATTTGGTAGTTGGTATCTAATAGTTGTGTCTTGGTCCACCAAGTCAACTTCTCTAGCTTTCAGGGCAAGTACAAGGGAACATTTGAAGTGATCATAATCTGATGTCATTGAATATCTCAGCCATGTCCTAATTCTATGCTTAACGAAAACAGTCTTCTGATTATAATTTGATTTCCCATAAATCTCTTACAGAAGAAGAGTGAGTGCTGGCGCACACAACACAAGAAGTCTAATTTACATAACAGGTATATTTTTCACTGAAAAATATTACCTGGTATCCTGATTCAATTTTTTTTCTGATTTCAGTTAATACAAACCAGTATAACTCCCAATCTCATCATTTCTGGGAATCGATAAAATTACATTACCATACTGGGAAATTTTTCCACTAACCAAGGTAACTTATACCCTATGAAGTATCTTGGCAGTTGGCAAACTGGCTTTCTCCCAATGATACCTGTACCTATCTTGCAGTAAACCTCTTTAAAGCAGTACCAAATTAAAGACAAAAGGAATTTTAATTATAATACCCTTCAGCAAATTACCAGTTAGTTTAGATCTCATTCTTAATCTAGAATATTTAAAAGTTTTGAAAACTTTGGTCTGGTGATACATACATTTTAAATGTTGACCTCTCATAAATTTACACATTCTACAGCATTTTTAAAAAGTAGAAAAGGAGGTATCTCTCACTTTATATTCAAAACTGGGCAATGTATCGCTTCTCCAATATTTCTTGATTACATCCATTATTACACTTGTTTCATGACCATTATTATTGTTATCAGGACTAGTAACAAACTGCAAAAGAGTTTTGATACTGAACAAGATTGGCTTCTATCTTTACAGAGACAACCATATGGAGTTATGTCATAAAAACATCAGGAAAATGACTTATAGACAAGTTTGAACATCTTATCATTTGCTCAAGATCAGAATATATTTCAGTTCAGTTACCAATAAAATATTCACGGCACAGGCAAATGGTTTCTTAATTTTAAGATAGCATTCCTTCACTGGAAGGCAAATGTCCTGGATCATTACCATTATAAACCTTCAGAGAGGCCAAGCTAATTTCATTAGGGTGTTTTGTAACTGCTCACAGAACTGGGACCTGCCATTACAAAGGCATCATGGTCTACAGAATCTGTCAGGAGAAAATATTATAACCAAAAGATTAATTAAAAACCAACCAAATAATAACATTTTGATTTGACCATCTAAAAAAAACACAGCTGCACACAAGTAGTGATAGAGCCAATGGGAATAAAATGACTCCACTAGAAGAGATAACTGCTACAACCTGACAAGAGAACACAACGGCTGCATTTTCCAGTGTTCCAAATAGGTAAGTATACTCACTGCTTAAGACAAAATTCTTTTGCAAAATTTTCTAACCCATGAGATCACCAGAAAGGTTGGCTTTGTAAAAATTACAAAGTTGTACTGAAAATGTCAACTGATTTTGAAAAGATTTCTCTAGGTAGAAATCTGAAGAAATGGCATTACATTGTGAAGAGTGGGAGGAAGTAGGGTTAAAACTGACAATAAATATTTCTAATCTTAACATCTCAGGAATATTCTAGGACAGAATGCTGTATGGGGACTTTTTTTTTCTTTCTTTTTTTTTTTGAGACGGAGTCTTGCTCTGTCACCCAGGCTGGAATGCAGTGACGTGATCTCGGCCCGCTACAAGCTCCACCTCCTTGGTTCACGCCATCCTCCTGACTCAGCCTCCTGAGTAGCTGGGACTACAGGCACCCGCCACCACGCCCGGCTAATTCTGTTTTTGTATTTTTAGTAGAGACGGGGTTTCACTGTGTTAGCCAGGATGGTCATGATCTCCCGACCTCGTGATCCGCCTGCCTCGGCCTCCCAAAGTGCTGGGATTACAGGAGTGAGCCACCGCGCCCGGCCTTTTTTTTTTTTTTTTTTTTAAAGCATGTGCTTCCAGACACAGCCTAAATAACGCTGCCCCAAATTCAATGTGAAAGAGTACACAGATCTGTGTCAGAAATGTTCCAAAGCTAGTTAGGTGCAGTGTCTCACGCCTGTAATTCTAGCACTTTGGGAGGCTGAGGCAGGAAGATCACCTGAGGCCAGGAGTTCGAGAAATGTTCCAAAGTAAACTGATACCCACTTAACTCATCTTTATTGTGTCTTCCTTTTTATTTCCTACTATGAAGCTTAAATATATGACGCCTTTGCATTATTTTTATTTTTTTGAGACAGAATCTCACCTGTCACCCAGGCTGGAGTGCAATGGTGCGATCTCAGCTCACTGCAACCTCCACCTCCCAGGTTCAAGTGATTCTCCTGCCTCAGCCTCCTGAGTAGCTGGGATTACAGGTGTGTGCCATCATGCCCAGCTAATTTTTTTTTTTTTGTATCTTTAGTAGAGACAGGGTTTCACCATGTTGGCCAGGCTGGTCTCGAACTCCTGACCTCGTGATCTGCCCGCCTCAGCCTCCCAAAGTGCTGGGATTACATGCGTGAACCACCGCACCCGGCTGCCTTTGCATTATTTTTAAAGTCACTTCTCAGCTTTATCCTCAACTGATTAATAATACTGTTCATCTTTTTCTTTTACGCTTTATGAATATCTATCCCTTTTCCATACTTCTAGCACTTGAACTTGTCTTCACTGCCTCTCTCAGTTTTCACTACCAACAACATCCTAGGTTGGCCTTCTTCACCCTAAATTTTCTGTCAATCCATCTGTATTTCACTGCTAATTGATTTTTTCTTTAAAGCCATTTTCATCAAGTTAGTAATCTGCTTAAAGACCTTTAAGTCTAAATTCTGGCCTCAATTCCAAGACTCTCCATAATCTGGTTTTACACATGGTAGTTCTTAAGTCAGATAAACCTTTCTTCACTAGCTTCTAAACCTAACATCTTCATTCCCTTTATATCTGTTTATTCCCTTTATATCTGTTGTTTCTCCATTCCCCTTTCACCATGCTTCTATTCCCTAGGCCCGTTCAGATTGTAGTAATTCTTTAAAGTCTAGTTCAAATACCACCTTCTTCATTAAGTTTTCCTGAGCACTCTCTTTTTCCTCACTATTCTTCCTTCTGTAAACATGAATACATTTATGTCCTCATCACATACTTCAATATACTCCATCATAAATTGTAGATTATAATTATATACTATTTTTACATTGTTTGCCATTGTCTCACATATCAATGCTTCTTCATAAGTGGAAGTCATATACTTCTATACCTAATAAAAGATGAACTCAAGGTGTAGACTCAAAATGATCTGTTGCATGATTTTTTCAGGACTGGTTCTGAAATAGTCTATGTCAGCTTCAATCCCACTTATTTGTACCAAATGCATGTAAATATCTGACTGGTGTGAAAAAATAAGTTATTTGGGGAAAAGATCCTTAATTTAAGCATTTAAATGTTGGAAATGTTTCTAATTAACCAGGAGATCCAAAAGAAAGCAGTTCAAGAAGCATGTCACTGAAGAGCAGAAGTCAAATCATACCCAATATTGATTTTTTCAGGACTGATTCTGAAATAGTCTATGTCAGCTTTAATCCCATTTATTTGTATCAAATGCATGTAAATATCTGAGTGGTATGATAAGTTATTTGGGGGAAAAGTCCTTAATTTAACAATTTAAACATTGGAAAGGTTTCTAATTAACCAGGAGATCCAAAAGAAAGCGGTTCAAGTAGCATGTCACCGAAGAGCAGAAGTCAAACCATACCCAATAGAGTCCGAGGCGGGTGCGGAAGGGGATGATCCAGATGTTAGGGCAGTCTCTGCTAAGGACGCCTCTTCCTGTGGTATTGGGTGGTGTTCAAAGAACTTGGAGACAAACAGCAAACTGTGAGGCAAAACAAAACAAACCTAACTTGTGCAAAACCCAGAAGCTTCATATACCAAAATACATAGTTAACCAAAAAAACTGAGATCAAATTCCATTCTCAGAAACAACTGTTAAAATTCAATTAGTTGTATTTTTGTCTAAAGGCTTATTTTAAAAAAATTGTATTGCACTTTCAAAGGCATGCTTATAACTTAAAACTAATCATTCAGTTCAGCAAATTTCTACATACTACAAGATGAAAATCATGCTTTATGGTTAAAGAATGAGAATAAAAAGTATCTACTGTAAATTAGGTGACATTATAATTTACTTAAAGTACAGAGTTAAGTTTTATTTGCTCAGGTGATCAAGAAAAGTAAGACTTTAATAGCAGCAGCAACAATGACACAAAAAGAGATAACAGACTCAGTCTAATCTATTAGAAAAACTGGCATACAGCAAAGAGAAATTTTAGAAAGAGATATATACTGGATACAAAAATTTTACATCTTACTCAAATAAATTGGGGGAAGGGAGCTGAATGGGGATGAAGGAGAGAGAGGAAGAATATAAACGTAATTTACAAAATAGCTAACAGAATCAGACTACCTGATCTGTGGTACAAAATCATAATGCTTAATTTAATTGAAACAACTCTCCCTCTCCTCCTAGAAACTATCCAAAAATGGTTTCTATGGGTTAGGGGTCTTGATTAATTAAACGATAATATAAGATATAAATTAACTGTATAGCTGAACCAGAATTACAATTTGGGAGAGAAATACTGTCCATTCTACATATTATTCTCTAACTACACTTTAAAAAAATTCTCTATAACAATCGTATGGAAGAAAAACCCTCACAGACTTTTAGACATCGTAGCTTCACATTAAGAAAATTTAAGTGTAAAATGATAGGTAGAAAAAAGATATTTTTGGATTACTTACTCAAGTTGGTCATAATTAACACACATCAGTGGAACTTCTGTACTACAACGCTGGTGAAATTTATAACCACATGTTTGACAGCGGAAACCCTGGAAAAGCAGCTTTCGACAAAAGTCACAAAATGCTAAGGTGAAAAATGTTTTTCGTACCTGCAAAGTAAAAAATCACAGAGATTTCAAAAACTCACAAGAAAACTTTCTAGAAACTGATGTATCTACTCTCTTGTTTAAAATAACAAAGTTGTAATATATTTATATCATGAAACTCACATACTAAAGTACTATTATAAAATGAAAACCGGGGGTCCAAGATAATAGATGGACTACACATATTTATTTCCCACCCCACTATCTAACTTAAAAACCCAGAAGTTAAAAAATGAGAAATGAGTAAAAGGCTGGCAACTGATTTCAAGCTTGACAACATAAAAGTAAAAGTAGACATGAAAAGGAGGAGGAAACAGAGGTGAAAGGAAGAAGCCTATACTTTAATTATCATACAAAGAAGGGAGGTTAAGAAATGCCGACTGGTGTTGACGGAACAAGAAAGGCATATATTAAAGTTACAAAGGCACCCAATAGAAGAACCAAAAAACTACTAATAAAAATATTGGGGGAGAGGAGGGAGAGGAAGAACTATAAATGAGCTAATTCCTTATAGAATCAGTAATCAGTATATGATATCTAAAGTTAATAAAGCAAGAAATTGTGGCTAAAAGATAATTACAGTCATGTGTCACATAATGACACTTCAGTTAATCATGGACTTCATATCACAGTGGTCCCATAAGATTATAAAGGAGTTGAATAATTCCTATTGCCTAGTGACACCTTGAAGATCCTGACCTTGTGTAGACCTAGGCTAATGTGTATGTTTGTGTCTTTTTTTTTTTTTTTTTTTTGAGACAGAGTCTGGCTCTGTCACCCAGGCTGGAGTGCCATGGCACGATCTCGGCTCACTGCAACCTCCACCTCCTGGTTCAAGTGATTCTCCTGCTTCAGCCTCCCGAGCAGCTGGGACCACAGGCACATGCCACCACGCCTGGCTAATTTTCCTATTTTTTATTAGAGAAAGGGTTTCACCATGTTGACCAGGCTGGTCTTGAACTCCTGACCTCAGGTGATGCGTCTGCCTAGGCCTCCTCAAGTGCTGGGATTACAAACATGAGCCACCGTGTGCAGCTTGTGTCTTCATTTTTAACAGAAAAGTTTAAAAAGTAAAAAAGAAAAATTAAAAAATTTTAAAATAGAAGAAAGTTTATAGAATAAGCACATAAAGAAAATATTTTTGTATAGCTATATAATGTTTTTAAACTTTTGAAACTGTTATTTCAAGAGTCAAAAAGTTAAAAAAATTAAACCTTAGTTTAATGTAAATTTTTTACTTTATAAACTTTTTAAGAAGAAAAATTTTAAAACTGTACTGTAGCCTAAGTGTACAATGTTTATCATAAAGTCTACAGTAACAAATAGTAATGTCCTACGCCTTCACATTCACTCACCACTCACTCACCAGAGCAATTTCCAGTCCTAAAAGCTCTGTTCATGTTAGGTATCCTACACAGGTAGACCATTTTTGATCTTTTATACTGTATTTTTACTGTACCTTTTCTATGTTTAGATACACAAACTTGCCACTGTGTTAAGGTTACCTACAGCATTCAGTTCAGTAACATTCCGTGCAGGTTATTGGCTTAGAAGCAATAGGCTCTACCATATAGCCTAGTTGTATAGTTAGGCTATACCATGTAGGCTTGTGTAAGCACATAACAAAATCACCATTAATGCATTTCTCAGAACATATCCCAGTCATCAGGCAATGTGTAACTGTATTTAGTAAGATGAAAATAATCACCAAAAGAGCTTAAAACAGAAACCATTAAAAATTAACAGTGATTTCCTCTAGAGTGGAATTGGGGGTGGGAGGGAGAGAGACTATAAATACAATCTACATAATAGCTAAAACAAAAACAAAAACAAAATAGCTGACAGAATCAGAACCACTGATCTATGGTCCAAAAACATAATGGTTAACTTTGGATAAAAATGTAAAAACAATTATTTATAAAACTAGTAAGTAATCATATGAAAATTGAAACAGCTCTTCCTAATCTTACTAAAAAAAATAAGAAATAGAAAAATCACCTAAAAGACAATAAGATCTATTTTTTCTAACAAATGATCAATTTCTTAGAGGATCAGAATGTTTGGGCCACATAAACTTATTTGTGAACACTTCTCTAGGTGAAACTTAGAAGGCAACATGTTAAGAATTCCATGTCAAAGGCAAATGATGTAGAACATGAGTCACGTAACAGAACTGCACTAGGAAGAATCTATCCTACTAAAGCCAGAAATTGCTTAAAATATATTTATTTAGTGTATATAATAATAAGAAAATATAAGAATAAATATCAAAATGTGAGTGGCTACTTCAGAGTGGCGAGAGCATGGGTGACTTCTATTTCATTATTTGTTCTTTGCTCTGTATTCTTGAGATGGAGTCTCGCTCTGTCGCCCAGGTTGGAGTACAGTGGCAGGATCTCGGCCCACTGCAACCTCTGCCTCCTGGTTTCAAGTGATTCTCCTGCCTCAGCCTCCCAAGTAGCTGGGGACTACAGGCATGCACCACCATGCCTAGCTAATGTTTGTACTTTTTGGTGGAGATGGAGTTTCACCATGTTGGCCAGGCTGGTCTCAAACTCCTGACCTCAAGTGATCCGCCTGCCTTGTCTTCCCAGAGTGTTACAGACATGAGCCACCACACTCGGCCTCTATATTCTTAATTCATTTCAGTTTTTCAGAGATTTTTTTTTTGAGACAGAGTCTCACTGTCACCCAGGCCGGAGTGCACTGGCATGATCTCGGCTCACTACAACCTCCACCTCCTGGATTCAAGCGATTTTCCCGCCTCAGCCTCCCGAGCAGCTAGGACTATAGGCGCACACCATCACACCTGGCTAATTTTTGTATTTTTAGTAGAGACAGGTTTTTTTTTGGGGGGGGGTTAATACTTTTAATTACATGATTGTAATTATACAATTTCCACTCTTCGATATTTTGTATAAAACCAGTTACAACTCACAAGATTTTCAAATGAGACAGGATTTTACCAGGCTGGCCAGGCTGGTCTTGAACTCCTGACCTCGTGAGCTGCCCACCTTAGCCTCCCAAAGTGCTGGGATTACAGGCGTGAGCCACTGTGCCCAGTTTTTCAGAGTTTTAATCACAAATAACGATATTTTACATTATGACTCCATATATAACTGTATTCATACAACACTACTTACCCTGACTATATACAACATGAATTAGAACTTCCTAATCTATTCTGCTACATGTAAATTTTTTTATGATACATTAAATAGATTTCAACATCAAAAGTCTACTTTTCTTTTTCTTTTCTTTTTTTTTTTGATAGGGTCTTGCTCTGTTGCCCAGGCTGGAGTATGGTGGCACAATCATGACTCACTGCAAAGTCTGCCTCCCAGGCTCAAGTTATCCTCCCACCTCAGGCTGAATAGCCAAGGCTATTGGTGCACACCACCATGCCCACCTACTTTTTGTATTTTTTTGGAGAGATGAGGTTTTGTCATGTTACCCAGGCTGGTCTTGAACTCTTGGGCTCAAGTGATCTGCCTGCCTCGGCCTCTCAAGGGATTAGAGGCATGAGCCACTGTGCCCAGCCAAAAGTCCATTTTCAATACACATTTATTTACACATTCTGTTCCATTAAGAATAGAAAGTTATTGAAAATATTTCAAGAAAATTACATCCTGATATATAATACATTCTGGCTTTTTGAGGACATTTAGTTTTAAAAGTGACTCTTATTTTCTTCACCTTTTTTCCTATGTATCACTTTCTAGGGGATATAAAACAGGTAAATGCCTATTTCTAATTGTGTTCTTTTTCCATTTGTCTCTGGATATACAAGAAATTTTAAAATCTTTAAAATTTTTTATGTGGCCATTATTCACCAAACCAAGTAGGTAGGTGACCAAAACAGCTGAAGGAAAGAAAACATGTGGATATGCATTTGATCATAAATTTTAAGCAATATATGCCTGTATCTGTAAGTATACCTTTGTCAATAAAGATGAGCACAGGAAGACATATCTTTCTTTTGGGTCACAGCTTACACTTAATCTAGTATCTGAGTATACATAAATATGTATGGCAAATTAGTGAGAGGCACAGTCGAGGTAATTTGCATGCATTAATTTGTAAGGTGTGGGGCTGTGTGAAGGAAGACACTGAGTGTCTGCAGAAAAAGGAGAAGGTTTGGATATAAAAGTTTCAAATCTTGTTTTCCCACTTCCCAGTTCCCAAGGACTCTTGGGATATAGAGAAATACTGAAGGGATTGCTTTTATAATATGAAACCATGAGGCATAAGCAGCCCTCCTTGAATAGCCAAGCAAAACCCAAGACAGCCAAGAACACTTTTCCTTTCTAAGCAGAACATAGGTTTTTGATCTTGCCTCTATATGGCACTCAGAGCAATCATTCTAACACACAAATCTAATCACATTTCTCCCCAAGCTTACAACTATTACATTTCTAATTATTTTACAGAAAAATCCAAATCTTTAATATGGCTAACAAGGATTTTCATGAGCTGGACTCTGCTTATTCTACCCACAATACTGTTAACAACCTACTCTTCAACCTTGTATCATCCATTCTGAACTTCTTTCAAAACTTTGAAAGGTAACATGCTTTCTTGCTCTTCCCTCTGTTTAGGGTACTCTTTACTTGATACTTACTTCCTCATCCATCAGGCCTAAGCTTAGATATTTCTGTCTCTGAGAAACCTTCCTAACTCCTCAAAAGCCAGGTTAGGAATCTCTGTGCATCTATAGAACTTTATACATATATAGTAATTATGAATGTTTATGAAAATTTATTAAATCTTCTCTCTACTCTATGGCAGTGACACTGTCTTATTCATTTGTCATATCCCTAGGTAAGATATGGTATTGGCAAATGGAAAGTTCTCAATAAAAATTTACTGGCAGGTATCCAACTGAGTGGTGACAATTTCCATACTCTGGAATCAATCTGCAGTTTGCTTTCACAATCCTTCTGTGGCAAGGACCTTCCTGAGGCATCATTTTAATACTATTTTCTCACACTTAGCAACTTAGGTCTTTCTTTTATCTCCTCATATCCAATTTCTAGCTAAGAAGAATTATTAAGAAACAGAGTAGTAATCACTATGAAATGTATGCTCAACTGTATTTGTATTCTTAAGAACTTAAATAAAAATGTTAAGATTTATCCACTTAAAATTCAACATGTTAAAAAATTATTTGCTGCACAGTCAAATTTGATTGACATTAGGTGTATCTTACACTTCTCCCAAAAAATGCCTTACAGAAACACAAACATGATTTCATTATTCACTACTAATGGAGGCTTGAAAGCATAAACCCCAAAGGAAATAATCTAATCAATCATCTGCTTTAAGAGCCCAGCTGGATTAATCACCAAGACACATGGGAAAACACTTGACGCCTAAAGGGTAGCAGTAACTATCCACCTAGAAAAAACTCTGGCCAAAATTCCATACATAGAGAAAAGTAAGAAATGTATTCCTGATTCAGAGACAACTTTTGGCTTCTGCCTGCCATTTTAGGGGATAAGTTCTCAAGTTCTATGTAGATCCTCATCTCTAAGGTGGAAAGGTCCCACATTCCGGGCCTTATGCTGGTGACACTTAGGCTTATGCTAGGTTCTAGCAAATGCAAAAACCAGACAAAGAAAAAAGCCTCATGGAGAGTTTAATACCCAGCCATTCTGTTTCCATTAACCTATCCTTCAGAAACACAAGGGTGTGTACAAGTGTGTCAAGATATATGCAGAAAGACCTTGTTTAGCCCTGTATGTAACAGATTTTTTATAATACAAAAACTTAAATGTCTATCAATAGAGAAATGGTTAAATATAATGAATTCCTATTCTTACGAATTATTACATAGTCATACTAAAATAAAGCCAGGTATACTGACATGAAAAGATGTCCGTGACATCCTGTTGAATTAAAAAAAAATAAGGCTAAGAATATCACATAGCATGGCTCTACTTTGATTTAAGAAAGGGAAAAGAAAAGAAAGTAATGAAGGAAAGGGAGAAAAAAAGAAAGGAAAAAACTTTAGGCTTACAGGTACAAGCACCCGTTTGTGTACACAGAAAAAAGTTTGGAAGACAGAACAATAATCTGTTAATCTAAACAAATGTTGGCCTCTAGGAGGGTATTTTCACTTTTTTTACTTGACATACTTCTGCACTATTCAAAATTATCTTTTAACAATGCATACATATTACTTTTTTAAATTAAAAAGAAAGTATAAAGATTAAAATTAAACTCTTGTTTAAATACAAGTTTTTAAAGAAAACAACTGATTTCAACTCAGGTAAAATGTCAGTTCCAAAATTACTCATCCATATTTCACATTCCCTAAATAAAAATTCATTCATTAAAATCTAAACATTTTTGACATTTCAAAAAGAAATGTAAAGATACATACAAAGTTGTGTGTTGTAAGTGGAACATTCTCCAACACTTCCACATGCAATTCTTCTCCAGTAAGCCAGGAAATATCAGTGTCCCAGCCAATTGGTTTCTTCTCTCTGAAAAATGTAGACACAAGCCTTTCTTGGTTATTACACCTAAAAATATTCATATACCTCATGCTGAAGATATGAAAATTGGTTATCGAGGGGCTAGTAACAGTGAGGGAGGTTTGGCTCCCTAATATTCCATCGTTAGAAATTTAAATGGCAATAAATTAATTTTAAGTTTACCCCAAATAAATGTATCACTCTTGGACAAACAGCAGGGTAAAGAGATGTACTCTTTTCTTCAAGTCAGCTCCAGAAAAGACCTACAACAGCAGAAAATGGATTGTTCCTGGGGTCCAAAAAAAAAAAAAAAAAAAAAAAAAATCACAGGTACGGACTTATCTATCCATTCAAGGAAAAAGAGTACTCAAGGGACAGGGACAACATGCCCCCAAAATAATTTTTTTTTTTTTTTTTTTTAAAGAGGATTCAAAATGTGAGGGTCTTGGAACAATGTCAGACACTTTCTGAAAGAAAAGTAGGTCAATATAAAATGTTAATTTTGATATACCTTTTGTGAAACTATGAGTTTGTATTAAAAATGGGAGGGGGGTAAGAGTCTATTATCCAAATAAATCACACTCTGAATGGTTCAAAAATTGTAAGAATCTCAAATTCCAAATAAAATCATTTGATCAAAGTAACAAACACTACAGTCATATACAATTATTTAACTCCTCATATGGCCTACAGTATTTCTTCAGGCTAACTTAGTATTAATTTAATACTTTTTCCTAAAGTACACTTTCAATTCCCTAGGTTTTGGTAAAGATCCTAAGAAAACTTCAAAGTTTAATGTGTGATTTTCTTTTTAAACAAAATTTCACGTCACATACAAACCATACCCATCCTGAATTCTGTAAACAGCACAGCACTCTGGGATTAGACCTCTCATCATCAGTGCTTTCTTTAGACTGTCTCGGACTGTAACTCCACACCTTGCAGGTACCTATGGTATCATAAATATATTGATAAGAGGTAAAGGGAGCAAATTACATTTTTTCATATCATTAAAAAAATTTAGTAATTCATCTTTAAAAAGTCAAATGGGTTACTAGGTCAGATACAACACCATTTCTACAGCTAACTTAATACTAAAGGGAAATTATAACCCAAATATTTGTTATTATTCACCAACTTAAAGCAAAGTTAATTTTCTATTTTATTAAAATTATGAAATACTTTAAACATATAAAAAGAAGAAGTAACAGTATCTGCTACAACCCACCAACGCAGTATATCCATCACTGAGCAATAATAGATGTCAATATTAAAAGCAAAATCAATTTTGATCCAATACTGTTCAAAGCTGAAAACTGTATAACCCTTCAATCACACTGACTGTCCTTAAGAGACCTCTTACTGGCCCTAAACATAGCAGGAAGAAAAAAACCTGTCTTAACATGTATACTTGATATTTGTTGTTTGGTGCCCCTGTTTCCTCTGGGAATATTCCCTTCTCTAGAAATCCACATGGTACTAGAAAAGCTATCAAGGGTCACTACTTTTATGTCACTACAGATGACAGAAGCTGGCTAATCAGTTTCCCATACCCCTGGCAAGAGCAACTGGTCCAGGGCTATATATATGACCCAAACAGTACCTGAGTTCTTCCCTAAATTGACACATGGACACTGACAGAGAAAAGTCCTTGTTTCTACTGTAGTTCTGTAGATTTGCAGAAGATACAAATCTAGAGCCCTCAATGGCCATATTCTCCACCACACTGAGAAAATCTGTTATAGAATGAAGCTAACATATGAAGCAGCAAAGATGACATGGGAAGAGAGAGACAGAGGAGGAGGGAAAGGGAAAGGGGAAAAAAAAGTAATCTCTCTGTATATTTAAAGTTATCCCTATCTCTAGCCTTTTCCTTGCCTCATCCCCCACAGGCAAATCTGAGTTACTTGGAACTGAAAGTGTAGACTACAGTGAGGCAGTGTGAATACAGAGGACACAGTTTTTATTGGGAGGTGTAAGAAGAAGGGGAAATGTTAGTTTGTAACAATAAGTTCCATTCATTTAAATTGAGGTGCTTAGCAAACCAAAAGTTTCCAAAGAAATTGGGAATATTTATGCTAGAGGGGAAAAAAAGGGGGTAAAGGTAAATATAAGACAGCTGAATTCAAATAATATATTGAAGGGGGAAGAGTCCAGAAAGCCTAATTAGGATCTATGACCAGAAATAACAGGACGCAGAGGGTAGTGCAATATAACCATTAAAACTATCCAGGTTGGGTGCAGTGGCTAACACCTGTAATCCCAACACTTTGGGAGGCCAAGGTGGGTGGATCATTTGAGGTCAGGAGTTCGAGACCAGCTTAGCCAACATGGTGAAACCCCATCTCTACTAAAAAACACAAAAAGTAGCCGGGCAGAGCGGCGGGCGCCTATAATCCCAGCTACTCAGGTGGCTGAGGCACGATAATCACTTGAACCCAGAAGGCAGAGGTTGCGGCAAGCCAAAATCGTACCACTGCATTCCAGCCTGGGTGACAGAGCGAGATACTGCCACAAACAAACAAAGAAAAACCCTGAACTTTTACCTACCCAGCAAGGTAAAAGTTTGTCATGAGAGACTGGGCTCATCACTGGAAGTATTAAAGAGACTGGATGGTACAGTTGATCCTCATTACTTGTGGAGTCCATACTTGAAATCTCTCTACTTGCTAAAATTTATTTGTAACTCTAAAGTCAATACTCTCAGTGCTTTCATAGACATGCGCAGAGCAATGAGATATTTGAGTCGCCTAACGCATGCACCTCTCCAACTGAGGTTGAACAGTGAAGCTTTCTCTTGCCTTCTTGTTTCAATTTTCATACTATAAACAAGTATCCTGGGCAGAGCCTATTTGGTGCCACTTTTTTCTCACTTTTGTGCTTTTTGTTGATGATTCTACTGTTTAAAATAATCCCTAAGCATAGTGCTCACGTGCTGTTTAGGGCTGGTAAGCATAAGAAGGCTATAATGTCCCTGGCAGAGTAAGTACATGTGTTAGGCCAGCTTCCTTCAGGCATGAGTTGTAGTAATGTCAGCCGTTGAGTTCAATGTTAATGAATCAACAATATGTCTTTAAACAGAAACACACACAAAACAAGGTTACGTATCGACTGATTGATGAAAATGTGACTAGAGGCTGGTAGGAACCTAACTGTATTTTAAATGTGAGGGATCTGGGGTCTGATCAAGGAAAAAGATATGACCACGAGGTGGCAGTAGCATGCATAGCTTTATTGGGTGACACTGACAGAGCTGCAGGCAGAGGATGTCCTTAAAGCATACTGTCCAGAGGCTAAGGCAGAGTGGCCACTACCCAAACAGGACTGGCCAGAAGCTGAGGTGGAGTGGCTATCACCCAGAAGAGGAGGGCTAGGGGACTCTCAGGGGAGAGGGGAGTAGGAGAGGGAGCTTATATGTCTAGCTGACAATGTTAGACAACCCAGCAAGGAGTCTATGTATCAAAGAGCTCCAAAGGGCAACAGCAGCTTGGAATCTTTATAGCCTTGGGATTTGATCTTATTTATACCTAATAGATGTTGAGTACAAAGCAGTTTTGTGGGGACTGCAAAGTAGGCAGGCTCTCAGTGGCTAAAAATCTGCTTATCAGGATTATGTTTAAAACAATTAGATGTACAAAAAATTTAGTTTGGTGCAAGCACACTTTTAAGCCAATAGGTCTCAACCTGTTGTAATGGAAGAAACAACCTAGAGGCCAATATATAGAGGGTTTTTTTGGCTTATTTAAATAATAATAATCCTTGTACTTCCCCTAGGAGCAAGGTTCAGTGTTCACTAATTGTTTGTAGTGAATTTATAGACCATAACTACTACGAACAATGAGAACTGGTTGTAACCTTTCAGAAATAATAAACTTAAGTGAAAGCTCACTTTTCCCTGTGCCATTCATCTTCTGCCTATACTAATGCCAAAATTTCCTGACTGGTGACCGATCTTTAGTTTTAAACCACATCCAATGTATCCTATCCTATGTTACCATAGAAATCTTTCTAAAGAAGGCATTCTTTTTTTCTTTTTTATCTTTGTTTTTAATTTTTTACTTTTAAGAAGGTATTCTTAACTTTTGGGCATGCATGTGCATGCACACCTGTGTGTGTGTGTGTGTGTGTGTGTGTGTGTGTGTGTGTGTGTGTGAGGGTGGGGGTGGAGAGAGAGAAAGACTTCTGAGAATCTAATGAAAGCCTCAAATGTGCTCTCTGAAACAAAATTTCATAGGGTTTGTGGAATCTGAAGCCCACGCTGAGTTCACTGAACTCAGCATTTAACCCATTCTAAAATATAATCTTAAATTTCACTAGTTTGCTTAAAATTTTCCCATTATTTGTAAGATAAAATTCCAATTCCATAATGTGTCATAAAAGGCCACCAATGACTTGGAGCTATCTATCCTTCAGCCTCTTTGGTAATTTCCCTTAGGCACTCCAGTAATGCACTTCAAATATGGCTATGCTCCCTCATGCTTCTCTACATATGCTGATCCTAAGTTGCATATATATTTCATCAACAGGCAAAAATTTGGTTTTCTGCTCTATTACCAAGGCAAGCCATCTATCAGTCCTTCTTAATTCCACTTTTGTAGGCTGAATTTTTATACTATTTGTTCTTTCATGATAGTACCTGTGCAACAGATGAAGAAATCAATGGAACAAAACAGAAAGACCAAAATAGACCCTAACACATAAAGAAAGTGCCAATAAGATAAAGGCAACATCTGAAATGGGGTAAAGATGAACTTTTAAATAACTGATGCTGGGATAACTGGAACTAATCTAGAAAAAAAGGTTCATCCATACTTCATATTGTGTACCAGAATAAACTACAAATGGATCAAATATTTAAATGCTGGAAGGAAGAAAGGGAAGGAGAGTGAAACGAACCATAAAAGAACTAGAAGAAAGCATGGCAACTTCAAATCTTCAAATGAAAAAGGCTTTTATAACTCTGATGCAAAATCTACAAGTCATAAAGGAAAAAAATATTATATTCACCTACATAAAGCTAAAAAAAACTTTTGGATGGCAAAACAAACACATTAAAAGTGAAGTAAAAAGACAGTACAAATGGTGAAAAATATATTTGCAACTCATTTAGCAGATGTGTTAGCTTCCTGATACACAAAGAGCTCCTGAAAAATTGAGATGAAGACCAATAACCCAAGAGAAAAAGGGAAAAATATATGAGACAGGTCCCAGAAACAGAAGTAGAAATGGCCTTCACACATATGAAGAAAACATGTTCAGTCTCACTCAGAGGAAAGCAAACCCAAACTAGTGAAGTTATTTTTCATTTATCAGATTGGCAAAAATCCAAAAAAAATTGATAACATATTCTACTGGTATGAAGCTATAGATAAACAGACATCTCATAATTAAGCAAGATCCATGAAGCGAAATTTGTATCTATCAAAGTCACAAATGCAAATTTCTCTTTGACCTAGTCAAGCATACTTCTGGGAATCTATCTCACAGATATGCCTGCAATACATAAGAATAATGTATGTGCAACATTATTCACTACAGTACTGATTGTATATCAAAAGTCTAGAAAGAACCCGAATGCCCATACACACATCACTGGTTAAATACACTATAGTACATCTATACAATGGAACTGTAGTTGTATATATATAAAAAATTATGTATGGAAACAAAATTTCCAGAATGGCCTACATAAACGTTAAAAACAAAATACAGAATGATATATACAGTATTATGTATCTTATGTATGAAGAGTGGGGAAATAAATGTATTCGTACTTATGTCTATATTTTAAAAACCATGAAAATCCACACACGTGTGTACACACATGCACATGCATGCGGACGCATACACACACACACACACACACACACACCCTCCTTAAAAAAGAGTTACCTAAAAGGTGCAGAGAAAATTGGATGTATATTTAGGCCAGGGTGAAAACAAGATTTCTTTATGCAAATACCATATGAAAGTATAACCTGTGTAAAGGGAGGGAGGTTGTCTCCTACTTTAAGGCTAGGAAAACTAAAAAGAGGTATTTTTGTAATAAACTAGGTTTATGCCTTTCCTCCAAATTCCAAAATTAAATATCTTCGATTAGCTTGTCAGAGCAATAATTTTTCTCTTAAAAAAATAAAAAAGCATCCTATCTTAAAAAGGAGCCAGAGTCAATGGAACCATGTGAATATTTGCCAAGGAAACTTTAGACCAAAACAAAATGTATGAGTCCAAACTTTCACATGTCAATTTTTAAAGTGAACTGAAATTATCTTTTGTTAATGAGCTCACGATGATTCATATACTACTCTACTTTTATGTATGTTTAAAATTTTCCATAGTTGGCCGGACATGGTGGCTCATGCCTGTAATCCCAGCATTTTGGGAGGCCGAGGCAGGCAGATCACCTGAGGTCTGGAGTTCAAGACCAGCCTGGCCAACATGGTGAAACCCCATCTCTATTAAAAACACAAAGATTAGCCAGGCATGGTGGCAGGCTCCTGTCATCCTGGCTACTAGGGAGGCTGAGGCAGGAGAATCACTTGAACTTAGGAGGCGGAGGTTGTAGTGAGCCAAGACTGTGCCACTGCACTCCAGCCTGGGTGACAGAGTGAGACTCCATCTCAAAAAAAATATATATATAAAATTCATATAATTTATACTTTATATATAATGTATATAATTTATATATAACATATAATTTATATATAACATATAACATATAATTTATAATATATAACATATATACTTTATATATAATATATATACTTTATATATAATATATAATTTCTATATTATATATACCATATATAATTTATGTATTATATATACCACATATATGTATTATATATACCACATATAATATATGTATTATATATACCACATATATGTATTATATATACCACATATAATATATGTATTATATATACCACATATATGTATTATATATACCACATATATGTATTATATATACCACATATATGTATTATATATACCACATATATGTATTATATATACCACATATAATATATGTATTATATATACCACATATAATATATGTATTATATATACCACATATAATATATGTATTATATATACCACATATAATATATGTATTATATATACCACATATAATATATGTATTATATATACCACATATATGTATTATATATACCACATATAATTTATGTATTATATATACCACATATAATTTATGTATTATATATACCACATATAATTTATGTATTATATATACCACATATAATTTATGTATTATATATACCACATATAATTTATGTATTATATATACCACATATAATTTATGTATTATATATACCACATATAATTTATGTATTATATATACCACATATAATTTATGTATTATATATACCACATATAATTTATGTATTATATATACCACATATAATTTATGTATTATATATACCACATATAATTTATGTATTATATATACCACATATAATTTATGTATTATATATACCATATATAATTTATGTATTATATATACCATATATAATTTATGTATTATATATACCATATATAATTTATATATTATATATATAAAAGTTTCCATAGTAAAAAGTTTTTTAAAAAAACAGTTGTTCTAAAATTTAGGTGGTCATCAAAATCGTTATATGTTTAATTCTTTGAGATAGTACATTAATTTGGTAGTTTGTTTTACAGTGCAGACGATTATATGCCTTAAGTAAACTTCATGATACAGTAACATCTTAAATAAACTGGCACAGAATATATATGCCAATATACAGATTTTGAATACAAATTTAAATTACATAGCTTTCTGATTTTATAATTTAACTTAATGCCAAGTTCTTTTCTGGGACTATTACATCAATTACATTTTTTTTTTTTTTTTGAGACAGAGTCTCGCTCTGTCGCCCAGGCTGCAGTGCAGTGGCGTGATCTCAGCTCACTGCAAGCTCCACCTCCCGGGCTCACGCCATTCTCCTGCCTCAGCCTCCTGAGTAGCTGGGACTACAGGTGTCTGCCACCACACCTGGCTAATTTTTTTTTTTTTTTTTGTATTTTTAGTAGAGACGGGGTTTCTCCTTGTTAGCCAGGATGGTCTCGATCTCCTGACCTCATGATTCGCCTGCCTCAGCCTCCCAAAGTGCTAGGATTACAGGTGTGAGCCACTGTGCCTGGCTTTTTTTTTTTTTTTTTTTTTTTTTGAGACAGGGTCTTGCTCTGCCACCCAGGATTGTGCAATGGTGCGACCTAGAATCACTGCAAACTCCACTTCACAGGTTCAAGGGATTCTCATGCCTCAGCTTCCAGAGCAGCTGGGATTACAGGCATGTGCCAGCAAGCCCGGCTAATTTTTTTGTATTGTTAGTAAAGACGGGGTTTTAGTATGTTCCTCAGGCTGGTCTCGAACTCCTTACCTCAAGTGACCCGCCTGCCTCGGCCTCCCAAAGTGCTGGGATTACAGGTGTGAGCCACTGCAGCTGGCCTAATTACAATATTGTTTTAAAGAAAAAAATTGTTATGATCTGCTTATAACATGCTTTCATTAAAGTAGAAAAAGGAGGATGTCTATACCACAAAAACTTCAGAAGGTAAAAGCAATTTTAGAATTAAGCGTGCCTCCTGGTCAGGTTGAATTTAACTGGCCAAGAACCAGAAACCACAGGATTTATAAAGGTGACATTTTTTACTGCTAAATTGCTGTCCCAATCAAATCAAAATAAAAATGAAAGTTTATCAATTACTTTATTAGTATTCTAAGGGGAAAAAACTTACCAAGCAACAGAGAAGCACTTTCACTGTTGGCAAAGAATACAGTTTATTAGGCGCCAAGAATGTCTTGGATTCCATAGCTGTTTTATTGAAATTTAAACACAGTAATTTACGTACCAACCTGAGCTAATACTGCTTCCTATAGTATTCTACCTCATCAAGTTGCTATGAAGATTAAATGAGTAAGTGAAAGTGTTTTTACAAACTGTACCAATATGTAAAAGGTATTATTATTATTCCTGTCTACACAGAAATTGAATGGATCACCCTCTTTGATCACTTGTAGATCTTAGTTTCTGCTTTGCTGTTGCTAAAAATAAAAGGAGAGGGAAGGTCTAGCATTTACTCTAGTGATGTCCCTTTACTTTCGACCTATTCCATTGAAACTATTTATTTGTACTGGTGAATGTTAAAGCTTCTGGTATTCGTTTTATTGCTAAAATAAGAACATACCTTTTCCTTAATCTTTCCATTCCATAAACATTTCTTGCTTGATTATAGCATAACTAGGGCATGATTTTGAAGCATCAGTCAGTATTGCCCTATCTTTTCCCTTTGCCATTCCTGTACCTTGGATACCATCAGGATTAATGCCAATCAACAGATATTTGTTTACAAACCCCAGGGTATGTAAACCCAAAGAATCATTCTTTCAAAAATACTTACAGTACATTTACTCAGTATTAGACACTACTCTACTCACTGAGTAAACCAAAATAGATATGCTCTTCTCACAGAACTAAAAACAACTCAAATTGTTAAAATTAATTTAGTAGTTTTAGGTACCGTTTCAGACTTTTCATCAGACAACAGACCCACAGCTAGAATCATAATTAATGAAAAAAACCTGAAAGTATTCCTCTAACACCTGGAACAAGACAAGGATGCCCACTTTCACCACTGTTATTCGACACACTATTGGAAGTCCTAGCTAGAGCAATTGGATAAGAGAAAAAAAAAAGGGTATCCAAATTGGAAAGAATAAGTCAAATTATCCTTGTTTGTGGATAATATGATCTTATATTTGGAAAAACCTAAAGACTCCACCAAAAAAACAATTGTAACTGACAAATTCAGTAAAGTTGCAGGATACAAAATTAACATACAAAAGTCAGCAGCATTTCTACATGCCAACAGCAAACAATCCGAAACAAAAATCAAGAAAGTAACTCCATTTACAATAGCTACAAATAAAATACCTAGGAATAAACTTAAAAACAAAGAAGTGAAAGATTTCTACAATGAAAACTATAAAACACTGATGCAAGAAATTGGAGAGAACACATGAAAAAATGGAAAGACCAGCCACATTCATGGACTGGAAGAATCAATATTGCTAAAGTGTCCATACTACCCAAAGTAATCTACAGATTCAATGTAATCCCTATGAAAACACCAAAGACATTCTTCACAGAAATAGAAAAATAATCCTAAAATTTATATGGAACTACCAAAGGCCCAGAATAGCCAAAGCAAAAAGAACAAAACTGGAAGAATCACATTACCTCACTTCAAATTATACTACAAAGCTATAGTAACCAAAACAGCATGGTACTGGCATAAAAACAGACATATAGACCAATGGAACAGAATAGAGAACAATGAAATAATTCCATACATCTACAGTGAACTCATTTTTGACAAAGGTGCCAAGAACATACACTGGGGAAAGGACAGTCTCTTCAAATGATACTCCCTGTCCCAGGAATTCCACTTTCAGGTTTGTGACACCTTGTTATATGTGTACAAGGAGACAAGCACAAGAATGTTCTTATTACAGCACTGTTTGTCATAAGAAAAAAATCCAAATATAACCTAAATGCTCATCAATGGAGAAAAAGATAAACTGTGGTATATTAAGAAGCTAGAATACTTGATAATAGCATTGAATGAAATAGATCTGTATGTGTTAACATATAAATACATACACCTTGAAATCATAATTTTGAATAAAAAGGACAAGATGCTGACCATTACATACATATAGTATCATATCACCTTACAAATTAAAAAAAAAACAAAAACATTGGCTTATGGCTACATATATATATAATAAAATACAAAAATATGATTGAAGGTACCTCACATTTATCATAGTGACTGTCTTTTTGGGGACAAGATGGGATGATGGGTGTCCAGCAGAGGAATGGGACTGGTAGTGGAACCTAAATTTGTACTTCTATGTATAATATGAAGCAAATATAACAAAAAATTAGTATTTGTTCATTGTAGGTGACTAAACAGCTGTTTAATATATTGTCCTTTATATTTTTCCATACAAGTATTTTAATTTTTTTTTTTTTTTGAGATGGAGTCTTGCTCTGTTGCCCAGCCTGGAGTGCAGTGGCACGACATTGGCTCACTGCAACCTCTGCCTCCCAGGTTCAAGCAATTCTCCCGCCTCAGCCTCCCGAGTAGCTGGGATTACAGGTGTGCGCCACAATGCCTGGCTAATTTTTATATTTTTAATAGAAACAGGATTTCATCATGTTGGCCAGGCTGGTCTCGAACTCCTGACCTCAGGTGATCCGCCCGCCTTGGCCTCCCAAAGTGCTAGGATTACAGGCATGAGCCAACACGCCAGCACCGGCCAAGTGTTTTAAATTTTCTAAATAAAAAGTTAAAAAAACCTTATGAACAATATTTTCTAAATGCTAAACCAAAGTCACCAATTTTGAAATACCTAAAACAGGCAATTATCTTTACAATACTATATACAACTTGTAAGTATGGTTTTCATTTAGTGATGTCCACACAAAACCTTGAACACGAATGTTCACAGCAGCATTGCTCATAACAGCTAAAAAGTAGAAATGACACAGATGTCCATCAGCTGATAAATGTGTAAACAAAATGTGGTATATACAGCCAATGGAATATTACTGAGCCATAAGAAGGCATGAAGGACTGACACAGGGTACAATGTGGATGGACTTTGAAAACATTATGCTAAGTAAAAGAAGTCAGTCACAAACACATATTGTATGATTTCATTTATATGAAATGCCAGAAAATAGGCAAATCTATAGAGATAGGGAGCAAATGGGTGGTTACATAGGGATGGGAGGAATGGGAAGTGACTGCTAACGGGTACAGTGTTTATTTTTGGGATGAAAAAATATTTTTAAATGAATTATCACGGCCACAGAACTTTGTGAATATACAAAAATCATTTTATACTTTAAATGGGTAAATTGTATGGCTTTTGAATTATATCTCAATAAACCATCAAACAAAATTTTTTTAAAGAAATTTTCTTTTGACTTATAAGCCTCAACAGACAGGCTTAGAACACAAGCCATCTTTTGGGGTAATCAGGTGAGTCTAATATTTTTTGGTTAATTTTTTGTCATATAATACAAACAACTGTCATACAGACAAACAATACACACAGGATTCAAGTCAAATATACTTTAAATTTTATTAGATTGGTAATACTTTTAAAAATCTGTTAACATTCCATGTTGGCCAGGATCTTGTGGGAAAAGGAAGTTTCATACACTTGTTGAGAATCAAAATCTTTTCTGATATTAAGTTATCGCAAAGTTTTCAGTGTGTATATTCTATGACCCAATAATTATTTCAAGGTATTTATCTTCCCCAATAAAAGTATTCCCACAGTGTTTCAGGATATATGTATTTAAATATATACTGCAACATTACCTAATTATCCATCAAGAAAGAAATAGCTAAATGAGATATAACCACTCTAAACAATACATGAATAAATATATAATCACCCTGAACAATCATAAAAAACAGACACCTTGGCATTATGTGAAATAAGGATATCAAGTATAAAAGTAAAAGGTCAGTCCCTTTTTCTTGTCCCAGGGAATATCCCCATCCCTCCAATAACCCCAATTAACAGATTTTTACAATTATTCAAATATATCTCAGGGCCAGGTGCAGTGGTTCATGCCTATAACCCCAGCACTATGGGAGGCCACAGAGGGAGGATTGCTTGAGCCCAAGAGTTTGAGACCAGCCTGGGCAACATAGCAAGGCCCTACCTCTACAAAAAAATTTAAAAATTAGGCATGGCACACGCCTGTGGTCTCAGCTACTTGGAGGGTGAGATGGGAGGATCACCTGAGCCTGAGAAGTCAAGGCTGCAGTTAGCTGTGATTATACCACTGCACTCCATTCTGGGCAAGACTCAGTCTCAAAAAATAAAATTAAAAATAAAAATCTCAAGGAACATATATGCTTATTCTTTTTAGTTATTGCACATACTCCAGGATCTAGAAAGTCTTTTTTTAAGACAGGGACTCACTCAGTTGCTCAGGCTGGAGTGCAGCAGCACAATCATACCTTACTGAAGCCTCAAAATCCTGGATTATCCCGCCTCAGTCTCCCAAGTAGCTGGGGCTACAAACTCATGCTAGCACACCTGGCTAATTTTTTGTAGAGACAGGGTCTGGTTACATTGCCCAGGCTGGTCTTGAACTCCTGAGCTCAAGCAATCCTTCTGCCTTGGCCTCCCAAAGTGTTGGGATTATAGGCGCAAGCCACTACACCCAGCGTCTGAATTACATTTATTTTTTTTTTTTTTGAGACAGAGTCTCGCTCTGTCACCCAGGCTGGAGTGCAGTGGTGGGATCTCAGCTCATTGCAACCTGTGCCTCCCAGGGTCAAGCAATTCTCCTGCCTCAGCTCCAAGTAACTGGGATTAGAGGTGCGCACCACCATGCCTGGCTAATTTTTTTTTTGTATTTTTAGTAGAGATGAGGTTTCACCATGTTGGCCAGGCTGGTCTCGAACTCCTGACCTCAAGTGATCCTCCCGCCTCAACCTCCCAAAGTGCTGGCAAAAAACAACAGATGCTGGCAAAGCTGCAGAGAAAAGGGAAGGCTTGTACACTGTTGGTGGGAATGTAAATTGGTTAGGCACTGTGGAAAGCAGTTTGGAAATTTCTCAAAGAACTTAAAATAGAACTACCATTCGACCCAGCAATCTCATTGCTCGGTATATATATATCCAAAAGAAAATGAATCATTCTACGAAAAAACCACATATTTAACACAGCACTATTCACAATAGCAAAGGCATATGCACCATGGAATACTATGCAGCCACAAAAATGAATGAAATCATGTCCTTTGCAGCAACCTGGATGCAGCTGGAAGCCATTATCCTAAGCAAATTAACACAGGAAGAGAAAACCAAATACCAAATGTTCTCATTTCTAAGTAGGAGCTAAACTTTGGGTACTCATGGACATAAAGACAGCAATAACAGAAACTGGAGGCTACTAGAGGGGGGAGGGCAAAGGTTGAAAAACTATTGGGTACTATGCTCAGTACTTGGATGATGGGATCATTTGTACATCACACCTCAGCATCATGCAATATACCCAGATAACAAAGCTGTGCATGTACCTCCTGAATCTAAAATAAAAGTTGAAAAAAAAATTTTAATAATAATTCTTTCTCCCAAAGTCTATTTCATATAATATTTCCACAGTACTATCAGCTTTCTTAAAGGCTATTAAAAAACAAACAAAGAGATTTATCTAGGTACAACTGACATACAATAAACTGCAATGATTTAGAGTACACAATTTGATATATTTTGAGATTACGTATATACCCATGCAACCATCATCACATTCAAGATAATGAACATACCCATCACTTTCTGAAAGGTTCCTTGTGCTCCTATGTAAATCTTCCATCCTGCCATAGTCCTGTGCCCAGGCAAATACGAATCTGTTGTCACTATAGAAGAGTTTGCATTTTCTAGAATTTTATGTAAACTGAATTTTAAAACGTGTAATCATTTTTTGTCTGACTTCTTTCACTCAGCATAATTACTTTGAGATTCATCTATGTTGTGTGCATTAGCAGTTCATTCCTTTCTACTGAGTAGTATTCCCTTTTATAGATACACCACAATTCAACCATTCACCTGTTTATGGACATTTGGGTTATTTCCAGTTTGGGGCTATGACAAAGCAACTAAGAACATTCGTATACAAATCTTTCTATGAACATATGCTCCCTTTTCTCTTGGGTAAATACCGAGGAGTAGAAGGGCTGTGTGATACGCTAAGTGTACATCTGACTTTTTGTGGGGGTGGACAGGGTCTTGCTCTTTCACCCAGGCTGGAGTGCAATGGTGCACATAGCACAATGTAGCTTTTAACTCCTGGGCACAAGTGATCCTCCTGCTTCAGCCTCTCAGGTAGCTAGGACTACAGATGTACACCACCACTCCTGGCTAATTAAAAATTTTTTTTGTAGACATGGGGTCTCACTATGTTGCCCTGGCTGGTATGGAACTCCTGGTCTCAAGTGATTCTCTCGCCTTGACTTCCCAAAGCACTGAGATTACAGGTGTGAGCCACCGTGTCCAGCCTAACGTTTTACATAACTACCTTACTATTATTTCACAAAATTATGGTAAAATATATCTAACATAAAGCTTAACACTTCAACCATTTTTAAGTGTACTATTCAGTAGTGTTAAGTACATTCACAATGTTGTGCAACCAATCTCCAGAACTCTTTTCATCCTGCAAAACTAAAACTCTATAACCATTAAACAACTCCCCAGCACCCCTTCCCCCAGCCCCTGGCAAGCACCATTCTACTCTGTGTCTCTGTGAGTCTGAACACTCTAGGTACTTCAATAAGTGGAATCATACAGTATTTGTCGTTTTATGACTGGCTCATTTCACTTAACATAATGTCCTTGAGATTTACTCATGTTGTAGTATGTGTTAGAATGTCCTGTTTTAAGGCTGAATAATATTCCAATGTATATACATACCATATTTTGTTCATCCACTCCTCTATCAACAGAAATCTGGGTTGCTTCTGCCTTTGGCTACTATAGTGAATAATGCTGCTATGAACATGAGTGTACAAATATCTCTTTGAGATCCTGCTTTCAATTATTTTGGGTATATACACAGAAGGAGAATTGCTGGATTATATGGTAATTCTATTTTTAGTTTTTTGAGGAACCTCTATACTGTTTTCCATAGCAGTTGCTCCATTTTACATTTCCACCAACAGTGCACCAGGGGTCCAATTTCTCCACACCCTTGCCAACTCTTGTTATCTTCTTGTCTGATAGCCGACATCCTAATGGGTGTGAGGTGGTATCTCATTGTGGTTTTGATTTGCATGTTCCTAATAATTAGCAATGTTGGGCATCTTTTCATATGCTCGTGGCCATCTGGATATCTTCATTAAAGAAATGTCTGTTCAAGTCCTCTGCCCATTTTTTAACAAGGTTGTATGCTATTACAGGAGTTCTTTATATTCTGGATATTAACCCCTTATCAGATACATGATTTGCAAATATTTTTCCCATTCCAGGTTGGCTTTTCACTCTGTTGATTATATCCTTTGATGATCAGAAGTTTTAAATTCTGATAATAGTACAATTTTTCCATTTTTTCTTGTGTTCCCTGGGCTTTTGGCATCACGGCCAAGAAATCATTGACAAATCCAAAGTTATGATGCTTTTCTCCTATGTTTTCTTGTAGTAAAAGTTTTATGGCTTTAACTGTTATGTTCAAGTCTTTGATCCATTTTGGGTTATTCTTTGTACATGGTATAAGGGAAGGGTACCACTTCATTCTTTTGCATGTGGATATTCAGTTGCCAACATCATTTGCTGAACAGATTCTCTTTACTTCATGGAGTGGTCCTGGTACCCTTGTCAAAGATCATTTGACCATAAATGTGAAGATTTAGTTCAGGACTCTCATCTGTCTGCATGCCAGTACCACTTAGTTTTGATTACTCTAACTTTGTAGTAAGTTTTGAGATCAGGAAGCATGATGCCCCCAACTTTGTACTTTTTTGAGACTGCTTTGGCTATACGGGATTCCTTGAGATATGGTATGAATTTTAGGACGGACTTTCTATTTCTGAGAAAAAAAAAAGCCCGTTGGGATTTTGAAAAGGTTTCATTAAATAAACTGCCAAATTTTATTCCAAAGTGGTTGTACCAATTAAACACTCCTATCAGCAGTGTACGGAAATTCTAGTTCTTTCACATCCCCACTAATACTTGGTATGGCCACTCTAATTTCAGCCATTCTAGGAGGCATGTAAGGGTATCGCGTGCCTATTTAATTTGCATTTTCCTAATGACTAATGTTGAGCGTCTTCTCATGCGTTTATTACCATCCATATATCTTTGATGAAACTGTTCAAATCCTTTGTCCGTTTTTAATTGGGTTGTTTTTTCTTTTTTTTTTTTTTTGAGATGGAGTCTCACTCTGTCGCCCAGGCTGGAGTGCAGTGGCGCAATCTCGGCTCACTGCAACCTCTGCCTCCCAAGTTCAAGCAATTTTCTGCCTCAGCCTCCCGAGTAGCTGGGGTTACAGGCACCTGCCACCACGCCCAGCTAATTTTTGCATTTTTAGTAAAGACGGGGTTTCACCATCTTGGCCAGGCTGGTCTTGAACTCCCGACCTCATGATCCACCTGCCTCAGCCTCCCAAAGTGCTGGGATTACAGGCATGAGCCTCCGCGCCCAGCCGTTTGTTTTCTTACTATTGAGCTTTCAGAGTTCTTTATATATTCTACATGTCCTTGATCAGATACATGGCTTACAAAGATTATCAATCTGTGGTTTCTCTTTTTATTCTCTTAATACTGTCTTTTGAAGAGCAGAAGTTTTACATTTTGATTAATCCAACAAACTAATACGTTCATTATAGACTGTGCTTCTGGTGTCATATTTAAGAAATCTTTGCCAAACCCCAGGTCACAAAAATTTTCTGTCGTGTTTTCTTCTGCAAATTTTAGGTTTAATTTTTACTTTTCATTCCTTCTGTGTTCAATTTCCTTTATACAGTAAACCTTCTTGGACAATTCCTTCAAGCAGAACCTATGAAAAGTGAACTCCTTCTCTGGAAAGGACTTTATGGTGCATTTGCCCAAGTCAACCTAATCAAATTTATAGCTCAGCTTAGCTGAGAGATTTACAGGTACCTCTCAGTACTTTGAGTATATTATTCTATTGTTTTCTGATTTCTACAACTGCCATAAAAAATTTTCCCAGTCTAATTATAATTATTTTCTATATAATTTTTTCCCTGAGTGCTTTTAAAACAATATTCTTTGGTTTTATTATGTCTATACTGGATTCAAATTGTTTGTCCAACTCAGAGATTGTGCTTCCCAAATCGTTAGATTTATGTCATTTGTAAATGTTAGCCTTAATTTATTTGAATTTTTCTCTACTCATTTATTTCTATTCTTACCTTTTGGAACTCCTTTGAGGCATATAATGCTCATTCCATTTTTCATACTGCTTAACCTCTCTTTTATATTTTCTATAACTCTCTTTCTTTACTTTCCAGAGTTCACTAATTCATTCTTTGGCTGGGTTTAATCTAGCTTTACCTTATTCACTGAGTTTTTTAAATAAATATTTGAATTTCTATGTGACATTTAAACATTTCCTATGTAATTTGCTGTAACTAACTTGACATACTGAAATTTTACTTAAAGTGTTATCTTGCTACATCCTCAAATGAGTATCAGTATGTTCACTCTTTTTTCCTAGAGATAACTGTTTCTTTTGAACTTTCTACATTTCTTTTTTTCTATGTTGTTTCAATTTTTCCAACTCTATTACAAAAAATTTCAGACAGAAAATCTGAACAAATGGTACAATTAACATCGAAATTTTCTTAGATTCTAAGATTATCTTTTCATATTTGCTTTTCTCTTTCTCTGCATGTTGATTTCCATCACACCATTTGAAGTTAAGTTTCAAAGTAACTGACAGAGATAGAAATGAAATAGTGGTTATTTTTAGTGAATTGGGAGGGGCACAGGAGAACCCTCTAAAGCATCAGGAAATGTCCTACATCTTAATCTACATGGTAGTTACACATGTAAAAACTGAGCGATATACTTCAGATTTGTACCCTCTACTGTGTATAAGTTCCATCTCAAAAAAGCGTGGGTTTGCGGGGGAAGTTGCAGTCATCCTAACACTTTACTCCTAAATACTTATGCACGTAATTCCTAAGAACAAGGACATTCTCCTATATAATTACATTACCATCCTCACATTTAAGAACGTTAATTCCATAACAATATGTAGTATTCAATCAATGTTAAAAATTTCCCAAGTCCCAAGAATAATTCTTCCCCCCTCAGGATTACACACTGCATTTGGTTGTTATGTGCACTTGGTCTTGTACAGTGTGGAATAATCCCCAACCTTTTTATTGTCCAAGACATTAACTTATCAAGGAGTCTAGGCCTATTGTCTTACAGGAAGTCAACATTCTGAATTGTCTAATTGTTTCCTCATGGTGCTTACCTTTTTCCTCTATCCCCTGTGTTTCTTATAAAATAGAAGGTCCCAATCCAAGCAAGAATACTTCATAGATGATGAGGTTTAAATCAAGACTACCTAAAAGTTCTACTTGGTTCTTTCTTAGGAGTCTAACCCTGCTGTTTTAAGTCTGCTAACTCACTGATTGTAGACTGTTTCCTTGCATGTCTTACAACTTGAGATCTTGAGATAGTCAGTAAAGCATTATTTCTGTGAATTCTGAGACCTAGACGGGCCGAGGGAGGGTTTCCATTGCTTCTGTGCCGTGCCTGAGTGCTATTACCACTCCAAGACCAGTCGTTATGTCCACTTCATGGCTTGAGGGTTCCTGGACAATGCAGGCAGTATAAACTTGAATCCCACACAATGATGAGAATAGGTCCATAGCTTAAAAGTCACAGGGGAAACTTTATTTAGAGTACTGTCAAAGACAGTCAAGTTTATTGTTACCTTTATGTATTCTGGTAATAGATTTCAGCCTTTCACTGAAGGTAATGACCCTCAAAGGGTCAGCTTTATGTGAGAATCTGGGTTCCAACTACCTTTGTGACACAGGCTGAAGGCCCAGTGTTGTATTCCCACACATTGATATTCACATCCCTTGTTCCAGAGTGACAAACTGGCCCACCTGAGGCCACGACCGCAGAGGTCAGCAAACTTCTTCCATAAAGAACCAGAGGTTCTGTAGATTACACTGTGATGTACAACTGCTCAACACCGCTGCTAAAGCATGAAACCAGCCACAGACAACATATAAACAGAATAGCATTGTTGTGTTCCAATAACATTTTACTGATGGACACTGAAATTTTATTTTGTTTTTTTTTTTGAGATGGAGTTTCGCTCTTGTTGCCCCGGCTGGAGTGCAATGGCGCAATCTCGGCTCACCGCAACCTCCACCTCCCAGGTTCAAGCGATTCTCCTGCCTCAGCCTCCCAAGTAGCTGGGTTACAGGCATGCGGCACCACACCCGGCCAATTTTGTATTTATAGTAGAGATGTGGGTTTCACCATGTTGGCCAGGCTGGTCTAGAACTCCTGACCTCAGGTGATCCACTCCCCTCAGCCTCCCATGCTGAGATTACAGGCATGAGCCACCGTACCTGGCCAAAATTTGTATTTCGTGTGATTTTCATAGATTATGAAATACTATTATTCCTTTAACTTTTTTCAAGCATTTAAAAATGTAAAATCCATTCTTAGTTCGCAGGCCATACAAAAATAGATGATGGGTTAGATTTGTTGAGGGTTATAGTTCAGCGATACCTTAACATATCAGCTCCTATGCTTTTCCGGTTTTTTCAACTCCGTCTTTGTTTTCACCCTCTATAGGTTTTTCTATTGAGCTCAGCTATACATTTAAATAAACATATTTTATTCAGCATTTCTAGTTGAGAGAGATATTTCTAGACCTACTAGAATATTGCAATGTGGTATACATAAAGAATAAGTAAGTAATATCAGAGTTTCCAACAGCTTTCCTTTTCTCAATTATAATACCTCTCAGAAAAACCTTCAAGTACAAGTCTTTTCACAGGCTGCATTGTACTACATGGTGTGGCTGTACCATGATTTATACAACCATTTCTCTACTGATGACATTCTATATTTTTTTCTTATTATGATGATTTAACAAATATCCTTGTATAAATATTGGTGCTTTTATGTGCTAAATTCCCAATAGATGGAGTACTGGCTTGGAAGATACAGTTCTTGTAAATTTTGACAGATATTATCAAAGTGCTTTCCAATAAGCTGTGATACTTCACATTTCTATCCTTAACTAAGGGAGCAGTTTTCTCACTACACCCCTGCCAATAATAATTTATATTTTGCCAGACAGATGAAATGATCTCATAGTTTTAATTTGTACACTCACAACTGACTGACTGCATCTGAACAGTGTTCACATGCTTTACTGTTAATTTGGATTTCATCTTATACGAACTGCCTATTTATATCTTTTCCCTATTTTTCTGCTGGGTTTTGTCTTTTTCTTGCCAATTTTCAAGTGTTTTTTGTATATTCAGAAGACTATTTACTTCTTGGTATCTGGGCACCAATGCTGTTTCCAAATTTATACAGACTATTGACTCTGTTAAGGTTTTTTTTTTGTGGGGGGGGGGCATACATAATTTCAAAATTGTATTTAATCCATCTGTCTCCTACAGCTTTTGAGCCAATTAAGTTTTGATTAAGATAGTGACCTCAACTCCTAGATTTTACATGCAGCCTACTAGATTTTTCTGGAAAGATTTACTTTTTTTTTTTTTTTGGTATTTAATCTCTTGATTCTGATAGAATTTACTTTTGTAAGCAGTCTAAGATGTGGGCCCAATTTTATTTTCTTCCACATATGCCAGCACCAAAAATTAAATAATTCACCTTCTTCTTACTGATTGAACCATTTTTTTCATATTACATTTTCTGAAATTCTGGGATCTATTTCTAGATACCTATTATATTCTACTGAAATAATTTTCAGTCCCTAGATACCCAAAGTGTCTTACTTTTAATATTAGCTTGGCTATTAACTTCCATCAGATCTTTAATGGCCCTGGTCCACTGCCTTCTAGCCCTCAGTTTGCCAATGAGAAAATGATCCAGTTTTCATTCTCCCGTAGATTACCAGTTTATCTTTCTGAAAAGGTTCTCTTTCAACTTTCGAATTATACAGCAAGTATCCAGGTCAATCTCTGTTTTTGTTTTCCTGTTGACAGTCAGTTGCCCCTATCTATCTGAAGGCTGGTTTTTGTTTAACACAGGAAAATTTTCCTGTATTATGTCTGTGAATACATCTTCCCCCTATTTTTGTTTGCTTCTTTATTAAACAGAAGTTGGAACTTTTGCTCTCTCCATGTCTCTTATCTTTTTTCTCATATTTGCCCACTTTATCTCATATCTTAAAAGGTATGTCTTTAGCTTTACTTTCCAAAATACTTATTAACTCTAGCTATCCTAATGTTTGGCCTTTCTGTTTAAAAAAAGTCAACAATCATACTTTCAATTTTCACAAACTCTGTGGTCCTCTGAATGACTCAATTTTTATATCAAACTGATTTGGCTTCAAGAATGAAGTACATCCTGAGCTATAATATTTTTACATCTTCTAGTTGCTTTCTTTTCTTGAGTTTTCTCTGTTGCTCTTGGTGTTCTAGTCATATTTATAAATAAAAATTAGGTTGATTTGGTGTGGACTTAATCCTGTACAGTTGTATAGGTCCAACAAATGGCAAGTGGTTTATTATGTTGACAAACTCTGATATTGTGGTTTATAATAATATATATTTTGGTCTTCAACCCTTTGGCCTCCAACCCCAGTTCTAGGCACAGAGCTCCTAAAACTCTTGTAATTTCCTGAGTGATCAGGGTGCCAGGCGCATCTTTTGTTCTCATATTTGTCTTTGACCTTGGTTCCTGACACAGAGCTCTGATTCCCTTGGAATTTCCTAGGTGGTAGGAGCATCTTTTGTTCTAACGAGGTGACTTTTGGTGGGTTCCTGAATGGAAGGTGGTCAAAAGAAAGACCAAGCCATAATGTGAACTTTCAGCCCCATCCACCAACCTCTGAGAAGTGGGGAGGTCGTGGAGATTGACCTAGTAAATATCACACCTATATGATGAAGCTTCCATAAAAATCACTGAAATGCAATGTTCCTAGAGCTTCCAGGGTGCTGAACATTTGGAGGTAGTGGAAGGTGATGCTCCTAAAGAGAGCACAGAAGCTCTGCATCCCTTCCCACATACCTTTCCCTATGCATTTCTTCCATCTGGCTGTTCGTCTTTTACCTCTTGTAACATCCTTTATAGCAAACCAGTAAATGTTAAGTGTTTCTTGAAGTTCTGTGAGCTATTCTAGCAAATGATCAAAGATTAGAAGATGTGGGAATCCTTGATTTATAGCCAGCTGGTCAGAAGTGTAAGTCACAACCTGGAACTTGGGACTAGCATCTCAAGAGGGGGACAGTCTTGTGGGACTGAGCTCTTAACCTGTGGGGTCTATGCTATAGCTGGGTAGATAGTGTCAGAATTGAGTTAAATTGAAGGCAACTTAACAACAATTGCAGACAATTGGGTAGAGACACCCAGTTGATTATCTACAGAGAACTGGAGATTGCTTGGTGGGGAAAAACACCCCCACACATCTAGTCACAAAAATTTGTTGTGTTGACAGTATAGTAGGGGAAAGCAGTTTGTTTTCCAAACAGATTACTAATGGGTATAGACGTGAGAAGAAGTCTGGTATATTCCAGATGGAAGCAGAGTATTATTTTACTCCTCGGTAGATTAACGTTTACTTTTTACCCCACTGGATTTCTCTGAGGTTCAGGGACATCTGATGTTCAGTTCCACCATTTGAACACACACAGCAGTCACATAGAACTCTCCAGGCAGAAATTTTGTTTAGAAAACGACTTTTAGAGCTTTTTCATGGAATAAATGCTATAAATTATTTGTTCCATATATACAGAAGAGGAACTAACAGGATCCCCTTGTTGTACAACTCCAGGAGGCAACATTCACATCTCTATGGACATGTGCAATGTAAGGTTATACTGGGGACTCAGGACTCAGCAACCCATTATCAGATGTCTAAAAATATCAGGCCATGACCTTTAAAAAATTTTTTTTGAATTCAGAATTTCAGTGTTTTTAGTTGAGGTTTGTTTTGGTTCTCCACAGGACTCACAACTAACACACACCTTCAAAATATTCATATTTACATCACCAGCTCGATTTATGAAGACACATGACTTTGTCTTCCTGCCAGAGCAAGACCTTCGACTAATTACTCTGACGACTACCCAAGAGGCAAATCCACTTCTTTGTAATCTGCTGACTATGCTATCTGCTTCATCAGGATTTTGCTAAGAATGGCTCCCTTCATGTAAGAATCTAGCTCCTAGTATTTTGTTTGGTTTTCTATTTTGGCTTATTTAAGTAACCATTCATATATTTTCCATCTTCCAGGAATTCTTAAAAATTTCTAGTTCTCTGACAGAATCCTATCCTGTTTTATTATTCTTTTTACATATCTTTACTACCATTTCAATGAAATTTCTGGAAAGGAACAAAGATATAAAGGCAAGTGTTTAGTGTGCTATCTTGGACTACAAATCTAAGTCCACTTTAAAAAACATAATCTCATTCTTGGTACTTGATTTCATTTGCTGCTAGTAGGTTCTACTGCCCTTTGTTCCTGAGTGTTCAGGACAAACAGAAACATGTATTTTGATAGAGGAACTGTCATTCACTACCACAAACAATTTTACTTAGAATGTGAATTATCCTGGCTGAGAAGATGTATGTAAAGTCCTTAGCACAGAACTTGGAACACAGCATGGCAAATGCTCAAATAGTAACTGTTAATGTTAATAAGAATTGAGGGAAGAAAAGGAGAGGAAAAGAGGTAGTTAAGAAAAGGGTTAACAGATTCAGATAAAAGAGAGAATGGCAAAATAACGTTCTTGAAAGAGTTTAATACCACAAACCCATTTACTGATGATTCATAAGGCCTTTTAAGTTCACGATATACAGTTTTTCTGAGTATTGAATACGAATTGTTAAACTGGGAGTATGACGGACAAGAACAAGTTACTTATTTAATCTAAGCCTAGCCAGGATAATTAAGGTAAGCCTAGTCAATTGCCTAATAGTTATTCATTTATCATTTTACATCTTTGAAGAGTCTCAGTTGTTTTTATTTCTTTTTAAAAGGGAAATTATAAGCTTTAGTGATACTTGTAAATTTCTCTTGGCCTCTCTCATAAATATGAGGAGGCTAGTTAAACCTTTTTTTTTTTTTGAGATGGAGTCTCGCTCTGTCGCCCAGGCTGGAGTGCAGTGGCGCGATCTCGGCTCACTGCAAGCTCCGCCTCCCGGGTTCACAGCACTATCCTGCCTCAGCCTCCAAATTAGCTGGGACTACAGGCACCCACCACCACGCCCCGCTAATCTTTTTGTATTTTTAGTAGAGCCAAGGTTTCACCGTGTGTTAGCCAGGACTGTCTCGATCTCCTGACCTCCTGACCTCGTGATCTGCCCGCCTCAGCCTTCCAAAGTGCTGGGATTACAGGCGCAAGCCACTGTGCCCGGCCGGAGGCTAGTTAAACTTAATCATTAGGTTGAGAAATTTGAAAGGCTCCAACAACCCCAATTTTACATTTGTATACAGAAACTCACAAAATTACTAAGTTGAGTGGAACCTGGAAGGAACAATACCGTGATGAAGAGAAGGGAAACGCCTGGGACTGAAGAACACATTTCCTACTTTCTGCTCATGAATACAGACAATAAAGAATTAATTTAAGATCTACTGGGGATGGGATGTTTGCCAGTTTTGTTAGGCTGCTTCGAAGATTATCTATTTACAGATAATTCATATGTTGATATTCCCCTTTTAAGTGGGGCATCCCTGGAAAGATATGCTTAGTAATTCCCCATCTTAATGTGGGAAAAATAATTTTAATTTTATTCTACCCAACAGAATAAAGAGAAAGGGTAGGAGAACTGGATTTGTTTTACAAATTGATTTGTAATTCTGTACAATGAAAAATTAGAGTCTATTTTTTACAACCAACTTTTGTCTGTACATGGAAAAAGGGCAGAAAAAGTATGACTTTTTATTTTATTACTTTTTATTCCCTGACAATAAATGATGCCTTTAGAAAGCCATATTTCCTAAGATAAAAACTTACAGGCTGGTAACTCGTAACTCCATTAGTTTTCTAAACTCATATGCAGGAATTCTTAACTTCTGAAAGTAAAATGCCTCTATAATAACATTTTTTTTTCAAGTCAGAAAGGAATTTTTGGAACATTAAACAATGACCAATTGCACTTTTGATTTCTGTTGTCAGAGAAAAAAAATGAAAAATTTTGACTTCAGTTGTATTTGGAATTTTTATTGTCAAAAGTAACCATAGACATTTAAAAAGTAGTGATGTATACAGATGGGTTACTTATTAAGTCTACTAACAATATTCGTTGCACTTAAGGATTATAGACCACCCACAATAATTCCACAGATTTCTCTTTAAATGCTTCAAATGTTACAGGGTACGCTGTTCCAATGGTAATACTAATATTCAACAACCAAAAATGAAGTAGATGAGGGGAAACATATCAATCACACTGAACGTTCAACATCTGATAATATAACTCAGAAAGGAGATTTCTCAAGGGTGAAGAATGAGTCTTACCTGACACACATTAGATAATGAACAAGCTCAAGTCTTAAAATCCTGATTTATTTTAAACTAGTGCTTAGACATGACTGTGGTTCAAGTTTGGCAGACAGGTTTAAATGTCAAATCCAACACTAGAGACAATACCATTTATTTCCGTTAAGGAATATAGACTTTGCCACCAAATAATTATATATTTTTCATTCCTGTATGACATGGATGCCTCTATTTGCATGACCTTTGAGTATGAAGTAATAATATATTAATTTTCAACAACTGATCTGTCTGAAAAATACAAAGAAACAGCAAAATGGTGATATTAAAACTGACTCACCACTGTCCTCTGTTTGTTGGGCAGGAAGACTCTAACGATAGGTTTTTGTGGTGACTTGGGGTTGCTCCGTGCCACATCTGTGGGATTTTGAAAAACTGAAAGAGATGAAGGTAGCACTGAAAGGCTAGAAGAGGAAGAAGATGTAACGGTATCCATTGATGCAGAGCTAGAAACAGAAAAATCAGTTCCGTTCCCCAGAGATTCCAATAACTGTTGTTCTCTTTGTTGGAGTGCATCTAGCTTGCTGGTGTATTCTTCATAGGCCTATAAAATAAAGCAGACTTATATTCAATCCGGACTTTGTCCTGACATTAACAAAAGAGAATATAAAATTTTAGCCTTTGATTATAATCTTTTCACCAGTTGATAGGGTTTTAAGTTTCAAATTACAAAATAAGTGCCAGAAATACTATAAATACTTTCACCTTTAAATTGATAAATTCTTTGTTATTAGACACTACACTATATTACACCTGATAAATTTGACCTATACATATGTGATATCTAGATGGTCCATGAATAATAAAAAAGCACAGTATTTCCAATTTTCTGGTCCACTTATATTTACCTTCCAAATCATGTCTAACGTAAGATAAAACATTGTATCAAGGAAAAGTGTTCCTCCCATTAAAAGAATTATTTTGGCCCGGAAAAGTTGTAGGCATATGAATTCCATTCATTCTCTCTCTCTCAACAGAAAAAGAAGTTGAAAAGGACATGAGGTATTAAGGATTTGTCCAAAAAAACCCCCAAAATTTAGGACACAGTACCAGATCTCACTGTTAGTACCAAAACCTCCTTAATAGGGTTTAGAAGATGTGTAACTGCCACATTCTTTCTGGAATAGTTATCAGTTAAAATACTTTATTCTTCTCAGTATGGCTGTTTGATGACTTCTTTCCCCACCTAATGCTGCTTAGAGATTGGAACTAGTATGCAAAGCTGTAAGCCTTGTGAAAAAAGAAAAAAAAAAAAACAGAATTGTATTTGAAAATGTGGCTTATACCCTACAGCCAAGAAATTATGGGGCTACTATCCATCAGAGTATCTTCCTAGAAGTTTCATTTGATGAAGGCTATAAAGTCAAGCAACCATACAAGATATCAAATTTTAAAAGAACAGAATGACATTGAACGAATTGGAATATACAAGTCCATAGTTCTTTTAGGCATTGGTAATCCCCTCACTCACACCATGCTCTACTATTTCTACCTACCATCTCAAATAGATGCAATACTACAAACATTTATGAAAGAGAGAAGCAAATATTTTAAAATGGCCTTTCCCGTCTCTCAAGGAGTTTACTGTTGGGCAGTGGAGTAGGATGGGTGTATTTTTATTTGTGTAACTGCTGTACATGAGAAATAAACAATATTCTTGACACAAAGTAATAATGAGGAAGGAGGACAGCCTTGAAAGGTTGGCATTTAGATGGATGAAGAAAGCAGGGAGGAAGGAGTCCTCTATATGGGAAAAATTCTGTAACAAAGAGTTTGTTTTTTCTGTAACAAAGGCGAGAAAGTTTAAGACACATGAAAAACTATAGATTGGTATAGCTCAATGTCATACAATACCTGGGACATAGCAAAAGATCAATATATGTTTGTGAAATTTAAATGAAGCTTTAGCAGCATCCCTGTTTTCTTAAAAAGGAAAGAAAGAAATTTAAATGAAAAATAGGTAGAGAAACAATAAGGCTGAAAAGGTGAAAGGGAATAGATTGTAGAGAGTATATACGCCATGCTATCAAGTCTGAATGTAAGGGAGGAAGGGAGAATTATAAAATGTAGAGGAGAATGAAAGAGAAATTTCATTTCAATAAGGGCCACAGGACCCTGCTATGCTGCATCTTACCACATACTTTCGAACAAATAAGGGGGGCGGGGAATAGTAACAAGAGCTACTGAGGTAAGAGATTTAAACTTCATCAAAAGGTCTTCTTTGTTTACAGCCTGCTAGTTGCCCTACCCAGACCCTGTTTCATAGTAGATGAGGGCATTATAAACAGGTAGATTCCAAATTTTCTGAGCTACAATTTGGTTTAGCTTTCAGTACCAAGGCCTAATTACTTTAGCATACTTCTCTCAATAAAATTTACTTATTGAGCCTTCAATCACTCAGTAAATATATACTGATACATGTGCTTGGCACTGTTAGGGCTCAGACTACAACCACACATAAGACAAACACAATTCCTACTCTTTGAAGATCACATAAATGCAGTCTGGAACACAAAGGTTCCTCCTGCATGGATAAAATATTCTTATTTACTATCACCTGAGCAAGTACAGTTACTAGACAAAATAAACCTTAGGAAAAGTAATGAACAGAACAATTTTCCAAACATATTTCCTTACCAAAATGTTAGCTTTAATTTTTGAAAGTATACTGATCCCTCCATGACAGATTATAAACTATCACTTCACCACATCTATCAATAGCTTTTCCTCTTGTTAAGTACAAAACATCTACTTATTCCATCTGTCCCTATCCTCAAAGCTGCAATCTACCAAGGCCCCTGGCTCATTTTACCTACTGCCCTTGCTGCATTCAATATGAACTTCAATTACTCTTTTAACACTGCCATAGATTTCTCTAAACCTCTCACCTCTAAAAGCATTTATTTCCATTCTACCTTTAAGACCTGGAGAAGCATCACAGTCTTTACAAAAGCAATAAAAATGATGAAAAGATCTCGATTTAGAACCTCACGCACCCCTGGGGCACACATACTTATCCCAACTTCTTAAATGTCTATCTCATTACATTAATCTGTTCAAGGTCAACATTAATCTCTCAAACAGTTGCTAAGATTTGGCCATTGTTGTCTTCCTTCACATACTTTGCGGCTCACAACTACAACAATGCCATTGGTGATATCTTAAGATTTTCTGGCTAATTCTTGTTATTTTATCAACTAGCTTGCCAGATACAAATTTTGGGTAAGTCTGACCATTCAATTGTTCTATTTTTTCCTGTCAGGTTACCACACACTGTTGGAGAAAATAATAAAACTGGTCTAATTAGTTCTATGATCAATTTATGGAACTTAGATTTGCCTGGTCCTTCACACTACTGCCTGAAAATCATGCTTGTTTTTAACATCATATTATAGTCAAAACAGTTATTCCAGTCTTCCTAATTCTTCTCTGGATCTTAACTTCATCCTTCAACTTTTAATTCACTCTGAAAATAACATTACCTTCAAATCCACTCTGAAGATCAAAGTCATCAAATGAAAAGTTTACTCTACTTCTTTATCTACATAATTCTCCATATCTTTCCCCATTCTTCTTCTACTCTCACTTCAGTGCTAATATTGGGTGTTTAGGGCCTTAGTCTACCATTCCCTCAGTTTTCTCTCATATCATCTACTTTTCCCTTTTCCTCTGTTTTCTCACTCTACTAATATGAGCAAGCCACTCCAACATATGTGCAAACCTCAACCACAACCACCACCACCATTTCTTTTGGTTATTCAAGATGCTGCAGATACCAGATACCACTTCTTCAGGAGACAATTTTTCAAAAACCCTATTCCTTCTCATCAAAACTCTAAATATTTTTCAAAAAGTCTAATTCTAAGCTCTCTTTGTTAAAATCCAGAAGAGGTATCCTTTCTCTTTATCTCCTTTAGAATATTTTATCATACTCTTCTTTATATGGCAAATTTTTCTCAACTTCAAAATAATTTTGTGAGGATTAAATGAGATAATACAAGTAAAACAAATTATTGTAGAGACTACCACATAGCAAAAATCCAATAAATATTTGTATTAGTAATAATTGATAACCTGGGAGGCGGAGGTTGCAGTGAGTTGAGATCACGCCACTGCACTCCAGCCTGGCAACGAGAGCAAGACTCCATCTCAAAAAAAAAAAAAAGAATCTAAGAAGACTTAATATCATTAAAATGACAACGCTTTCCAAGTTGATCTACAGATTCAATGCAATCCTTCTCAAAATCTCAATTCTTTTTTGTAGAAACTGACAAGCTGATCTTAAAATTCATATGGAAATACAACGGACTTGAAATTATCAAAACAATCTTATAAAAGAAAAAAGAAGTTGGAGGACTTATACTTCCTGATTCCAAAACTTAACTATAAAACTATAGTAATCAAGACAGCGTAATAATTTTGGAATAAGAACACACACATAGAACAGAAAAGAACAAGGTACAACTAGTAAATCCATAAAGGCAAAAAGTAGATCAGTGGTTGTCAGGGGCTGGAGGGAATGACTTCCAATGCATGAAGGGTTTCTTTGTGGGAATGATAAAAATATTTTAGAATCAGATAGTGGTGACAGTTGTCCATTGTGTAAATACACTAAGAACCACTGAATTACGCACTTTAAAAAAAGTGAATAATATAGTATGTGAATTATTTCTCAATAGAACAAGAAATAAAACCTTACATTTACAGTCAATTGATTTTTTTTTTTACAAAGCCAGCAAGACAATTCAATGGAGAAAGAATGGTCTCTTCAACAACTGGCGCTGGTACAACTGAATATCCACACACAGAAGAATGAAGTTGGGCTACTACCTCACAACATATCCAAAAACTAACTCGAAATAGGCCAGGCATGTTGGCTCACGCCTGCAATCCCAGCTCTTTGGGAGGTCAACGCTGGAGGATCACTCGAGGCCAGGAGTTCAAGACCTGACTGGGCAACATAGACTCCATCTTTACAAAAATTAAAAACAAAACAAAATGGGTCACATATCTATTATATAATTGAGCACCCTCATTTTTCTAAGAAAAAGTTTAATTAAATTTTTTTCTTTCCTCCTCCTCCCCACTTCCTACTTAGCTCTTTAGAAATGCAATTATATGCCAGGGGTGGTGGCTCACACCAGTAATCCCAGTACTTTGGGAGGCCAAGGCAGGCAGATCACTTGAGCCCAGGAGTTTGAGGCTAGCCTGGGCAACATGGTGAAACCCCATCTCTACAAAAAATATGAAACTTGGCTGGGCATGGTGGCATGCACATATAGTCCCAGCCACCCAGGAGGCTGAAGCGGGAGGATCGCCTGAGCCCAGGAGGTAGAGGCTGCAATGAGCCAAGATCATGCCACTACACTCCAACCTGAGTGACAGAATGAGATTCTGTTTCAAAAAGAAAAAGATAAAAGAATAAAAGAAATGCAATTATGGCCTTTTATCTCCTTTTCACCAGACATTCCCTACAAGGCAAGTTCATCTAATTATGTGCTTAGACAATCCTGAGTGGAACTCTCACCCGTCAGGAGGTTGCCTCAAGAGGTAACAGTTGATCTACAACCAAAAGTAAGACTGCTAGAGTTTTCAGCCACCTCTGAGGTATTTTTGCCCATGAAGCCACCAACTTGACTGCCTGAGAGAGAAGGCACCGAAGGGAATATGCAGATCTTCCACCCGCTCATTTCTGCCCCCGTGTAGGCACCTTCTTTAAAAGCACCCACTTTCTGCTCCAACAGGGAAGCAGTACCCTTAAGGCAGGAAGCCTGTACGTCTTCTTCCTTTAAGCTAACTTTGGAATAAAAAAGTCACTTTATACTAGACTTTGCTCTTACTAATTGGACTCTGCAGGCAGCAAGCAACTAAACCTGTTTTGGCTATATAACTAATACTATAAAACTCTTAGGAAAAAAACACAGGAGTAAATCATCCTGACCTTTGATTAGGCAATGGTCTCTCATATATGATACACCAAAAGCATAGCAACCACAGAAAATAGATAAATTGGAATTCCATCCACATTTAAACTTTTGTACTTCAAAAGACAAAATTGAAAGAGTGGGAAAAAATACCACAGAATGGGAGAAAATATTTGCAAGTCATGGATCTACTATCTAGAATATATAAAGAACTCCTGGCCAGGTGCGGTGGCTCACACTTGTAATCCCAGCACTTTGGGAGGCCAAGGCGGGAGGATCGCTTGAGTCCAGGTGTTCGAGACCAGCCTGGGCAACATGGCAAATCCCCATCTCTACAAAAAATACAAAAATTATCCGGGCACAGTGACGCATGCCTGTAGTCCCAGCTGCCCGGGAGGCTGAGGTGGGAGGATGGCTTGAGCCTAGGAGGTGGAGGTTGCAGTCAGTCAAGATGGCGCCCCTGCATTCCAGCCTGGGTGACTCTGCCATCTTGGCTCACTGCAACTTCCACCTCCCAGGCTCAAGCGATCCTCCCATCTCAGCCTCCCGGGCAGGTGGGACTACAGGCATGCACCACCACGCCTGGATAATTTTTGTATTTTTTGTAGAGACAGGGTTTCGCCATGTTGCCTAGGCTGATCTCGAACTCCTGGACTCAAGTGATCCATCCACCTCAGCCTCCCAAAGTGCTGGGATTACAGGTGTGAGCCACCATGCCTGGCCTAAAGAACTCTTACAACTCAGTAATAAAAGGACAAACCCAGTTTTTTTAAGTGGGCAAAGGATTTGAATAGACATTTCTCCAAAGAAGATATACAAATGGCTAACAAGAACATGAAAAGATGTTCTATATTATTAGTCATTAGGAAACTGCAAATCAAAACCAAATGAAATACCAATTCACACCTACTAAGATGGCTTTAATTAAAAAAACAAATAGATAATAACAAGTGTTGATGAGGATGGAGAGAAACTGTAACCCTCATACATTGCTGTTAGGAATACAAAATAGTGCAGCAACTTTGAAAAACTGTCTGGCAGTTAGTTCCTCAAAGTGTAAAACAGAGTTACCACAAGACCCAGCAATTCTATTCCTAGGCATACAGCCAGGAAAAATGAAAATATATCTACACAAAAACTTGCACGTGAATGTTCATGGTGGCATTATTCATAATGGCAAAAACATATAAGTAGCCCAAATGTTCATCAGTTGATGAATGGATAAACAAAACATGATATATGTGTATGATGAAATATTCAGCCATAACAAGAAATGAAGTACTGATACATACTACTACATAAACAAACTTTGGAAACATTACATTAAGTAAAAGCAGCCAGTCACAAAAGGCCACATAATATAATTCTATTTATATGAAATATTTCAACCAGCAAATCCATAAAGGCAAAAAGTAGATCAGTGGTTGTCAGGGGCTGCAGGGAATGACTACCAATGCATAAAGGGTTTCTTTTGGGGAGTGATAAAAATGTTTTGGAATAAGACAGTGGTGAATATAGTAAAAACCACTGAATTACACAGTTTTAAAAAGTTAATCGTATAGTATGTGAATTATTTCTCAATTAAAATAGAAGGGAAAAAATCTAAGGATCTATTTAATTTCAATGTAATGAGAAAAAGCAGCGAAATAAAAATTTTATTTTTTATCATTTAGTTAATTAAATTTAGTCTAATTATTCTTACTCTCACAAGATACAATGAAATCTTACAAACTGCCCATAAATGATATATAATGGACTGTTCTGCATTCCACAGGAAGCATCCAGCTTCCAGTATTCATTTCATTGAAGGGTTTGACACAATGCCTCTGTATTATTCTAGGTTCTATATAGACTAAAAATCAGAAAGGCTGCCAAGCGTAAGAATGATACGGTGATTAAACGCATGGGCTGTAAATTCAGAATGTCTGGGATTCAAACCTTGGCTACCATTTACAAGTTGTGTAACCTTGGCCATATTATTAAATCCCTCTGTGCCTGAATTGCTTCATTTATAAAATGAAAATGAGAATAGTTAAGTGTAACTCAAAGGGTAGGCTGAAGATTAAATGAACTAATATATGATTAGTACCTGATACATAGTAAGTACTCAGTAAATGTCAGGAGCTGTTACTGTCTTCATCAGTCTACAGGGGACTGTAGGATTCAACCATAAATTCTGAAGTAGTTAGGACTCAGCTGTAGGGTGATTACAGAGACAGTATCCCTTCATCTCTGGGCTCCAATAAATCAAGTACAGAAAGAAGAATCTACTACTAGAAAAGCATCTAGCATTATATCTTACACATAGAAGGCATTCCAATAATTTGTTGGATAAATGAATATGCAAACACTGAGAGGAAATGAAGAAACTCTGGGGAACAACTTTTCAGAGTAAATTTATCTTTTCTTCCTTTGGATGATGGTAGAAAAAAGGGAACCAAAGATCAACTGAGAAGACAAATTTGAAATTCTTTAGAGTACTGTATCTCGTATTTCACTGTAGTTATCATCAAGGGAATCAATAGAATGTTAACTGTTATCTGCCAGTAGGAGAACATCTAGAACTGAAAAGATGGCTTTTAAATAAATTAGTACGTGGGAAAAAGAAAATCAAGAGGATTTCTGATGGTGGTGTAACCAATTTCTCTGTTTTGCTACAATGAAGAGAAGAAGCAAGAATAAGTAGTTGAAGATTTATCTTCCTATAGAAACTTAAAAGGGGTTTCTGTTGAAATGTTATAGAATAAAATAATCATAGCACAACTTCTACTTGACAGCATACAAACTAATCTGAAGAAAAACTGTGAACACTGGAAATTTTTGACTTATTAGACTCTTACTTCAGGAAATGTAAGCATAGTCACTGGTATAGGGGTGATATGTGACCTCATTCTAGTCAATGAGATATAAAAGGAAGAGTTATAGAGGATTTTTGAGAAAGATTTTCTTCCTAGCAAGAGCTTAGTATACAAGAGAACTTCTCTGTTCTCTGCTTTCTGCTTTGAGGAGTTGTATGAGGGAAAGATCTTAAAAATCTGCTGTGGTCTTGACAGAAAGCTAAAGGGACTATAGCGATTCAACCAAGTATCTGACAACTGAGCTGTGTAGAACTAGTCTTACAATAATTTACCTCTATGCTTCTTGCTATGTGAAAGGAAATGAAAATCCCTATTTGTTCCAGAAACTTATTCTTGAAGGGTTCTGTTTCTTGCAGTTAAACGCATTTATAATTTTTATGGATTGGGATTTATTCCTTAATTTTTCTCATGTTTCCTCTAAAATTTCCCATCTCTCTGCTTTTACTCTGCTTTCTAGAACATTTATCTTCCAATATTTATTTTTCAACATTTATTTATATATATACAACACATACATATATACACATGTACATACCTATATGTCTGTATATACATATATTTTTAAAAATTTCTGGGCTGGGCACAGTGACTCATGCCTATAATCCCAGCACTTTGGGAGGCTGAGGCGGGCGGATCACGAGGTCAGGAGATCGAGACCATCTTGGCTAACACAGTGAAACCCAGTCTCTACTAAAAATACAAAAACAAAATTAGCTGGGCGTGGTGGCGGGCGCCTGTAGTCCCAGCTACTCGGGAGGCTGAGGCAGGAGAATGGCGTGAACCCGGGAGGTGGAGCTTGAAGTGAGCCGAGATCGCACCACTGCACTCCAGCCTGGGTGACAGAGCAAGACTCCATCTCAAAAAAAGAAAAATAATAATAAAAATTTAAAAATTCTAGTTATTAATCGGAATTAGTTTAGCCTGTGCAGTCTAACCCTAGCCAACAGGGGAATGACACAGCAGCAAGAGCCACATGCATATGGGATAAGAACCCCTTCCCCTCCCTTGTCCAAGTGTGCGCTCACCATTGCTCCATCTGTAAGGGCGCACCCTTCTATAGACGTAACTTGCCTTGCTGAGAATTAAAAAGAAAATTAAAAAAAATAAAAATAAAAATAAATTTCTGGCTATTGTATTTTTAATTTCCAAGAGGTCTTTCTTGTTCTCTGTTACTTTTGCTTCTTTAGTATTGCTACAAAGCAAGACAGGACTAATAGATCTTATCTCTGATGCTAATTATAGTTATTTTTAAGTTTTATTCTGTTTTCTGCACTGTTTCTGAGTTTCTGTTGACCATTTCTGCTGCTGTCTTTCCTGTTGACAGCTTTCTTTAAATATCTGGTTATTCTTAACTGTTCACTCATATTTCAGAGTTAAGAATTCTTAAGATATCGGTATTAACCAAAGCAATCTACAGATTCAATCCAATCCCTATCAAAATCCTGATGACCTATTTGTAGAAAGAGAAACATCCTTTATAAAATTCACATGGAGGCCGAGCACAGTGGCTTGCACCTGTAATCCCACCACTTTGGGAAGCCAAGGCAGGTGGATCACTTGAGGTCAGGAGTTCGAGATTGGCCTGGTCAACATGGTGAAACTCCGTCTCCACTAAAAATACAAAAGGTAGGCATGGTGGCAGGTGCCTGTAATCCCAGCTACTCAGGAGGCTGAGGCACGAGAATCACTTGAACCTGGGAGGTGGGTTGCAGTGAGCCAAGATCACACCACTGTACTCCAACCTGGGTGACAAAGTGAGACTCCATCTCAAAAAAAAAAAAGGAATCTCAAGGGATCCTGAATAGCCAAAACAATTTTGAAAAAGAACAAAGTTGGAGAACTCACATTTCCTGATTTCAAAACTTACTACACAAAGCTAGGGTAATCAAAACAGTATGATGACAGCATAAAGACAGACATATAGACCAATGGAATAGAAAGCCCAGAAATAAACTCTTGCATATATAGTCAAATGGTTTTCGACAAGGGTGCCAAGGCCATTCAGTCTTTTCCACAAATGATGCTGAGAAAACTGGGTATCCATATGCAAAAGAACGAAGTTGGACCCTTACCTTACATCATATAAAAATTAACTCAAAATGGATCAAAGACCCAAATGCAAGAGCATTTGGGAGAAGAATGTCATGGCATTGGATTTGGTGATGATTTCTTGGATATGATATCAAAGGCAAGAGCAACAAAAAGAAAAATAGATAATTTGGACTAAAAAACTATAAGCAGAGTAAAAAGGGAACCCACACAATGGGAAAAATATTTGCAAATTAAATATCCAATAAGAACTGATATCTAGAATATATAAAGAACTACGCTCAATAACAAGAACAAAAAAACCAATCCAATTAAAAAATGGACCAAGAACTTAAATCAGACATTTCTCAAAAAAGATATACAAATGGCCAATAAGCACATAATAAAAGGCTCAACATTGTTAGTCATCAGGAAAATGAAATCAGCACCATAATAAGGTATCACTTCACGCACATGAGGCTATGTTTTTTTTGTTTTGCCTTGTTTTGTTTTGTTTTGTTTTGTTTGAGACGGAGTCTTATTCTGTCCCCCAGGTTGGAGTGCAGTGGCATGATCTCGGCTCACTGCAACCTCTTCTCCTGGATTCAAGCGATTCTCCTGCCTCAGCCTCCTGAATTGCTGGGATTACAGGTGTGCACCACTACACACACCTGAAATTTTTGTATTTTTTAGTAGAGACAGGATTTCATCATGTTAGTCAGGCTGGTCTCAAACTCCTGACCTCGTGATCCGCCCACCTTAGCCTCCCAAAGTGCTGGCATTACAGGTGTGAGCCACCGCGCTCAGCCTAGGCTATGGTTTTTTTAATCAACCGAAAATAATAAGTGTTGGTAAGGATGTAAAAAATTAGAACCCCATGCGATGCCAGTAGGAATATAAAACAGGGCAGGTGCTACAGAAAAAGGTGTGGCAACTCCAGAAAAAATAATCATAAAATCACCATGTGATCCTGCAATTCTACTCCTGGTATATACCCCAAAGAAGTAAAAGGAACTCAGATACTCGTACACCCATGTTCACAGCATTATTGATAACAGCCAAAATGTAGAAGCAACCCAAGTGTCCACTGATGGATGAATGGATAATCAAAATATGGTAAATACATACAATGAATGGATTATTATTCAGCCTTAAAAAGGAAAAAAATTTTGATATATGCATTATCCTTGTTGCAACATGGATAAACCTCAAAGACATTAAGCTAAATGAAATAAGCCAGTCACAAAAGGACAAATATTATATGATTCCATTAACATGAAGTTCCTAGAGTAGTCCAATTCATAGATCATAGAGACAGAAAGTAGAATGGTGGTTGCTACGAACTAGAGAAAGAAGGAAATAGAGATTTAGTGTTTAAAGGCTAGAGAGTTTCAGTTTTGGATGATAAAATTTCTAGAAATGGATGGTGGTGAAGGATACACAAAAACATGAATGGACTTAATGCCACAGAACCATATACTTAAAAATGGTTAAAGTGGTAAATTTTGTTAGGCATATTTTACCCCAATAAAAAAAAAAGTGTTAAGGAATCTTAAATGGCAGATGAGAAACCTGCAGAACGGTGGGTCTCAGTGAGTAATCAGTAGATCTAGCTCTTCACTGATGGGCCTTTAAATATCAGTATGTACAGGTCTTTTCTCTTGGGCTGGTTAGAGTCCATTCATAGTATATAAAATGGTGATGGCCAGGCATGGTGGCTCACGCCTATAATCCTAGCACTCAGGGAGGCCGAGGCAGGTGGATGACTTCAGGTCAGGAGTTTGAGACAAGCCTGGCCAACATGGTGAAACCTGTCTCCACTAAAAATACAAAAATTAGTCGGGAGTCGTAGTGCACACCTGTAATCCCAGCTACTTGAGAGGCTGACGCAGGAGAATCACTTGAACCCAGGAGAGGAGGCTGCAGTGAGCTGAGATCGTGCTACTGCATGCCAGACTGGGCAACAGAGCGAGACTCCATCTCAAGAAAAAATAAAAAAATAAAATGGTGATAAGTGCAATGTTCTAAAACTCATTTATATGTTCATTGTCTATATATCCATCCCCTCATTAAAATATAAGCTTAAAAAGGCGGAGATTGTTGGCCATTTTTAAAAAAATTGCTATTCCCGGCCAGGCACGGTGGCTCACGCCTGTAATCCCAGCACTGTGAGAGGCCAAGGGGGGCAGATCACCTGAGGTCAGGAGTTTGAGACCAGACTGGCCAACATGCTGAAACCCTGTCTCTACTAAAAACACAAAAATTAGCTGGGTATGGTGGTGCATGCCTGTAATCCCACCTACTTGGGAGGCTGAGGTAGGAAAATTGCTTGAACCCGGGAGGTGGAGGTTGCAGTGAGCCAAGATCGTGCCACTGCACTCCAGCCCGGGAGACAGCAAGACTCCATCTCAGGGGGAAAAAAAAAAAAGACAGACAATTGCTATTCCCCAAGGCCTAGAGCAGTACAAGATAAATCAACTATTTATAGAATTCGTAATATTTGAATCAGGAACTATGTTATTTCATAATTATAAACTCAATTAATCCTTAACTTACCCAAGATGTGATATTATTCCCACTTTACTAATGAGGTGGGGTATAAGAAGGCTGGATATCTTGAGTACAGAACCTAAGCCAGAGTTGGGATTCAAACATGGAGTCTGTATGACTCCATGGCTCATCGTAATTATTATATTATACTGCTGCCTTCAGTGTGTGTGTATGTACATGTGTATATGCATACCTTTGCATACTACATACACATAATACACACACATTGTATACCACAAGTCCCCAAGATAAGAATCTGTTTTACCACAAGCTAATAATATAACCTGTGAGTTATGGTCTGATGTATGCTGTCCTACTCAGATTTAATTTTAATAAGTAGTTCAATTTTGTGTGTCTAATTCTAAAAGAACAAACCAAAAAGACTGTATCTAATAAAAGGTCCATAAATTATGTTACTAAGAATGGCTGAAGGGAATAGAAATATTTAGCCCAAATAAGAAAAGCTGTCTGGGGGGTGGGTGGGGAAAGAGCGAGACAATGTCATGATAAAGGCAGAATAAGATAGAGATCAAGAACACAGATTTCTGACTTAGATATCTGCCTTCTTTCCTAACTAGCAGTGTCACCTTAGTTAAGTTACTTAACCTCTCTGTTTTTTCACTTGTAAAATGGGAATAACAAAAATATCCAGTACCTCGTATCTTGCTCAAAGTAACTATAAGAAATGAGTTAAGCAATAAAATACATTTAACACAGTACTGGGCACAGAATAAGAGGCTCTAAGGTTTGTTGTTAGTGATCAGTCTTCAAATAGTAAAAAGCCTGAAGAGTTATGTGAGGAGGGGGCAGTGAATCACTGCTATAGTGGGGACATAGCTATTGATGCAAATGAATTACATCTCAGCATGGGTTCAAAGTCTCCAAGACATAGAAATGGTTGGAAGAAAAACTGCTGGTTATATTGTCTAATTCTGATTAATAAAAAATTGCCATTCTCATTAGCAGTACTTGCTTCCTTATGACACCTTTGATCAGCCTCCTAATAATATATGTATAGAAGATAGCACAGGCTATTAGGAAGTACACTAACTAGTAATGAGAAATAAGAATTCTAGTCCTAGCTTTGATATTAACTAGGAGTGTGATATGGGATGAGCCACATGAAGAAGAGGAGAAAGAAAACAGCATATTAGCTGTTATTTCCAAACTTCCAAGTTTACTTCAGAAATATAAACTTAACTTTCTCATAAAATCCTTAAGACTTAACTTGCCCTTCAAAAAGTAATTAAATTACTAAGTTACAAATTTAGCTCAGAAGTCTTTCAATCTGTGCTTAAAAATCTCTGGTATTTGGAGCCAAGTGGCAACCTGATCATTTCTAATTTAGAGTTCTCTATCTCCTTGCCTCACTAGTGATGACAGCTGAGCCAGCTTTTATAAAGAAAGGGTGTGTAGGGTAGTAGTGAGCAGTGTGGGCTGTAGAGCCTTACCACCTAGATTCTGTAACACCTTGTTGGCTGTGGAGTCTGACTGACTACTTAAGAAAACTAATGCTAAGAAAGCTCATCTGTGATTATAACAGCACCTACTAACTCATAGGATTAATGAATATAAATTTACAATTATGCTCAAGGCTTGACACAAACCTCAAGGCATTATTAAACAGTAAAGCTAAACAATGTTGAGCTATTTAAAAATTACAAATTTTACCTATAAGGAAGCAGAAACCAATTTTGGGGAAACTCATTCTGGAAAAAATATTTTAAAAAATTACCCCATTTTCCAATATGGTAACTGGTTTGCTGAGCTCCAAAACTGTGCTTTCTCTTTAAAAAAAAAAAAAAAAAAAAAATTGGCTGGGCACAGTGGCTCACACCTGTAATCCTAGCACTTTGGGAGGCCAAGTGGGTGGATCACAAAGTCAGTTCGAGACCAGCCTGGCCAATATGGTGAAACCCCATCTCTACTAAAAATAGAAAAAATTAGGCGGACGTGGTAATGTGCGCCTGTAGTCCCAGCTGCTCAGGAGGCTGAGGCAGGACAATCGTCTGAAGCTGGGAGGTGGAGGTTGTAGTGAGCTGAGATTGTGTCACTGCACTCCAGCCTGGGCGACAGAGCGAGACTCCGTCTCAAAAAAAAATAAATAAAATAAAAATAAAAATAAAAATTTAATTCAGAGTAATACCTTGAAATTTATATCACTTCCCCCTTAGTTCTGATGTTTTCTAAATTATAAAATACATGTTTATTATAACAAGTGACACAAAACAAGATTAAGAAGTATAATACAGGCAAAGCTAATTCTCTCTTCCCAAATCTATTCCTAATCCCACCTCCTAAAATAATCAAGATTATCAGTACAAATGTTTTTATAAGTTCATTTTTTTTTTCAAAGTTGCTAGATATGATACTCAAAAGCTTACCTCCAGATATATTGATGGTGGATTATGCTCCCCACCAAATTTGTCCAGTAGGGCCTCTATATGTTCCTGTGTCAACTTAATCATTTGTTTGATATTCCACACCTAAAAAATATTTCAAAAGAATTTAAATAAAAATCACTTAGTATATGAATTAGAAATATTTTAACGTAGACAACTACATCACAGTAACTGCCAGTGTTCCTCAAATTTTGAGCTTAGAGATCATTTAGTACAGTGGTTTTTATCTTTTATTATGAAACATCTTTAAATTTTCTTCTACACTAGTAATACAACGTATTCTCAACTATAAAAGATTCAAATAATACATGAATATTCAGAATAAACCATGAAATTTCTCTTCATCTTCCTCACATTCCCAGGCCCCCTTTCAAAAAGGTTAAGTTCTGTTTATGGTTTGGTGAGCAGCCTTCCATGTCTCCCTTTTACTCATGGAAAAAACATTAAGACATACATATATGAAATGTACATATATAATTAAATACTATATATAAAATACTTTTAACACTTGCTTTTTTCATGGAGTAATGTCTCAGAAGTCTCTCCACGTCAATATGCATATATTTTACTCCCTAATGGTTATATAGCATTCATTTCATAGCATTGCACTGCTTATTTCAACAGTCCCTAAACTTCAGTGGTATCCAGGGGTTAGGTGGGCATAGACAATTTTAAGAGAATTTCCAGATCCTCAAGTTTTATCTGTATGCTCCCTGATTGATCTGCTTAAGAACTGGTTCTCCTTGTCTACTTCCTCTTTTAAAATAATTATTTTCCACTTTATAAAAGAAAGGCAAAGTTCTTTTCCACCTCAAATACTACTAAGATGCACCATTCTGAGACGTATAAATTCCAAAGTACCTAACAAATAGACAATTAAATAGGGAAATTCCTTGAGAGAAAAGGGGGGAAAATTAAGAGCAGGACCATATTTTATCAATGAAACAAATTTGTGGCAAGGCTCCAAGCCTTACCCATCTATCCAGCCAGCCAGACTAGAATCCAGAAGTTTAGTGGTTATTAAAAGGCACATATTAGTATATCTGTTTTAAGATAAATAAGTAATCAGGTTTTTTTCTTAATAAAAAAGAATAACAGTCCAATTTGTCTGGTTTGATAGTGAGAACTGGCTATTAGGTTATACGGAAGATTCTATTTCTAAGTTGAATGATCTAAATCTGCAGCTTTAAGGCTTGTCCAAAAAATGTATTTAACATAAATATAACACACAGTAGAAATTATGGCCTTTTAAACTATTCAAAGTTATAATGAAAAAATGTCAGATATAAATTTTTAAATGTACTGGGAAATAAATGAAAAAAAGAGTTCCAAATCTCTTGGTTTATTTAATAATTTCCTTACTAAAGGACATTTAGATTATTCCATTTCCTCAACATCAAACAATACTCCAACAAATAGTTCTGAACTGCTTTTCAGAGTAAAAGCGCAAGTTTTATTTTTTGGTATCTAGGTATAGGATTCCAGGATTGAAGGATATACCTATTTTAAAATTTAATAAATATGCCAAATGGTCTTCCAAAAGAAGAAATGTATCAAGTCAAGTCCCTATCTGCAGGGTATAAGTCCACTCTTTTCCCCACAATCTCACCAACACCCAGCACAATCACACTTCTAAACTTTTGCCAGTCTGAAAGGGAAAAGGCAATCATGTTTTAATTTGTATTTCTTACAAAGTTGAGCACTTTTTATGCTTACTGGCCATTTGAGATTTTGGAAAATTCCCTATACTGTACTCCCTTTTATTCTATTGAGTTGTTTGTTTTTTCCATATTCATTTATAGATGGTCTTTATTCTGGATATTAATCTTTATTCTTCTACAAATGTTAAGGTCTTTCAATTGTTTTTCATGACTCTTGTCATATAAAGTCTTGCTACTCAAAGTGTGGGTCCACAGACCAGAAGCAGCAGCATCTTCTGAAAGACTGTGAGAACAGCAGAAGCTGGCCTAGCATAGTGGCTCACATCTGTAATCCCAACACTCTGGGAGGCCGAGGCAGGTGGATTGCTTGAGCCCAGGAGTTCACAACCAGCCTGGGCAACATAGCAAAACCCCATCTCCATAAAAAATACAAAAATTAGCCGGGCATGGTGGTGCATGCCTGTAGTCCCAGGTACTCAGAAGGCTGATGTGGGAGGATTACCTGAGCCCAGGAGGTTGAGGCTGCGGTGAGCCATGAGTGCACCACTACACTCCGGCCTGGGCAACATAGTGAGACTCAGTTTCTACCGCCGCCCCACAACCTGCCAAAAAAAAAAAAAAAAAAAACACCAAAAAACAAACAAACAAACAAAACACACAGCAGAAGCTCAAGCTCCATCTCAGATCTACTGAACTTTAACAAAATGATTCATATGCATATTAAAGTCTGAGAAGCAATGATAGAGGTTCCAAATTGTTTTTCCAGTCAGGTATTTCAATGTTTTCTTTCATGATGCCTTTGCTAATTTTTCATATCTCGAAAAAGTGTCAGATGGCTTCTTTTGTCAAGCTACACTTACTCCCTAGGTGATCTCATCCAATCTTGTATCTTTATATGCCAACTATGAACTGATGAAGCCCAAAATTTAAAATCCAACTCTACCTTTTCCTCTCAACACCAGATTCCTAACTGCCTGCTGAATATGTCTACTAGTATACCTAATAGGCATTTCAAACTTAACATGTTCAAAGACTAACTTCTGATCTCCCCCATCACCCCCACAAAACCTGTTTTTCCTAGTCTCTTTACCTCAGAAAATAAGCTCCATTCTTTGAGTAAACCAAAAACTTCAGCATCATCCTTGACTCTTTTCTCACATCTGACAATCCATTTCAATCCATCTCCAAATCAAAATATATGTAGATATTAGTCACCTTCTCTACCTTTACCACCCTGGTCTAAGCCACCTTCATTTCTCTGTTAGTTTATTAACAAGAGTTTCTGAAATGGCCTCTCCTATTTCATGCCTAGAATGGCACAGTGGCTATTCTTCAAAAACTATAACTGCAGGCCGTGCATGGTGGCTCACGCCTGTAATCTCAGCACTTTGGGAGGCTGAGACGGGAGGATCGCAACATAGTAGGACCCTGTCTCTACAAAAAAAAAAAAAAAAAAAATAGCCAGACGTGGTGGTGTGTGCCTGTGGTCCCAGAGGCTGAGGTGGGAGGATTGCTTGAGCCTGGGAAGTTGAGGCTGCAATGAGCTGTGATCGCGCCACCCCAACCTAGGCAACAGAGTGAACCCCATCTCAAAAACAAAACTATAACTGCAGATCACATGTCATTCTCTTGCTCAAAACCCTCCACTGGCTTCCCCACTAAAAATCACCAAAGCCATGACCTGGCCCTCTGCTATTTGTCTAGCTTCATTTCTTATTGTTCTCCCGTCACTCATCCCTCTCCAATCACACTTGGCCTAACTGAACGTGCCAAGTATACTCCCAGTGCAGGACTTGTGAATTTACTATTCCTTCGCCTGGAATGCTCTTCCCCTAAGATTTCTATAAAGTTTGCTGTCTTACCAAGTTCATTCATCTCTTTATCCCAATGTCACCTTATCAATGAAGCATTCTCTTACCTTCTCATTTAGAAAGGCTCTATCCCTCCCATTCCTTAAAGGCACAGAGTCAGCTTCTATGCCCTTTGTTAATTTTATTTGTTCCGTAGCATATGTGACCACCTTACTATATATATTTTACGTGTTCATTTTGTTATTGGTGTGTGTCTTCCCACTCCCCAACAGAATAAAGTCCAGGAGGGCATGGGTTTTTGTCTTATTTTTTCTGATTTATCCCCAGAGCCTAGAACAGTGCCTAGCATACAATAAGCAAACATATATTTGTTTAAAAAAAAAATGAATACTTTATTTATTTTTAAAACAGGGTTTCCGTCTCCCAGGCTGGAGTGCAGTGGCACAATCTTGGTTTACTGCAGCCTCAGCCTCCCTGGCATCAATCCTCCCACCCCAGACTCCCAAGTAGTTGGGACTACAGGCACGCAGCAGCACACCTGGCTAATTTTTGTATTTTTAGTAGAGATGGGGTTTTGCCACATTGTCCAGGATGGATCTTTCCTTAGAGCATCCCTCTATGATGTGTTCACTGATCAACTGGGCAAAACTGTTTTCTAAGTCATAATTTGATAACATAAAGTTGATTATGTTTTCCATGTCTATTAGCTACTTTAAGATCAGAAACATTTTCTTTTTTTGTCCCCTCATGATTTATTTTGGTGTCTTAGTCATAATAGGTATGCAATTAAAGCTGAAGATTTAAGCTGGTTTCAGAATAGGGTAGGAAAGAAAACAGGTCATCCTAGTTCAGTGATTCTTTCTTAGGTCCAGTAAATTCAGGACAATATTACCCACACTCCCCTTTTTTTTTCAATGTTCCATAAAAACTCATATGCAGTTAGCATAAAGAACTATTTCTCTCAAAGGATGGGAGAGAGAAAGTGGGGGAAAATAATCAGAGATGAGAAATGAAGAGAATGAGCTGATTAGAATAAAATTTTCTTGCTGGGGTATAAAAAACGGTTAAGATTGGGCTGGGAGTGGTGGCTCACACCTGTAATCCCAGCACTTTGGGAGGACGAGGCGGGTGGATCACTTGAGGTCAGGAGTTCGAGACCAGCTGGCCAACACGGTGAAACCCCGTCTCTACTAAAAATACAAAAATTAGCCGGGCGTGGTGGCGTGTGCCTGTAATCCCAGCTACCCAGGAGGCTGAGGCAGGAGAATCACTGGAACCCGGGAGGCGGAGGTTGCAGTGAGCCGAGACTGCGCCACTGCACTCCAGCCTGGGTGACAAGAGCAAGACTTCGTCTCAAAAAAAAGTAAAAGAAAATGATAATATTGGCTAGGTATAGTGGGGCCAGACCATAAGTGTCTGGAAGTCAGGTTTTTTATCTCCCCAAAGAAGAGTAATTTTATATCCGAAGAATAAACAAAAGTCACAATGACCCTTGTTGGAATTTTAAAGAACGTGTTTGGGAGAGAAAGTCTTTCAGAATCTCCAGAAGAGTCAGAGAAAGAACTTTGATAACTCTTATAAAATAGAGATATATTAAAAAGTAGAATAAGATACTGAAAAGCTAACGGTAGGTACATAGTTAAAACATCTTCTTGGAAAAAAAAGAAAAACCTGTTACCACAATCCTAAAAGGGAGATGAAAAGATTAAAAACAAAACTAAAAACTTCAAGAAAGTTACTAAAAGATCTCCTCTCCTGTTTTAATCTCTTCAGTAGACCACAGCTATTACAGCCAAGCAAGCTTAGTAAATAACTGATCATTTTTAGTGACTTTACAAATGGCAAAACTCCTTCTCCAAAAAAAAGACTGAGAATTTTTTTTAAAAAATCCTAGAAGATGCCCATGTTAAAATATAAATGCAGACAAACTGCTATGGAAGGACATGAAGGGGAGCTATGGCACAAAAAAAAACTACAGCCATTGGCTCCCCTCATCCCTTAAAGAAAATGTAATTAAAATATCAATTAGTAACAGGTGATTTTATATATATATTCATATATATACTTATATATCTTCTAAATTACTTTAAGAAGCTAGCAAAACCTAGATGTCAAAACTCAACAAAGATAACATAAAAAAAAAATAGGCCACGTGCAATGGCTCATTCCTGTAATCCCAGCACTTTGGGAGGCTGAGGCAGGTGGATAACCTGAGGCCAGGAGTTTGAGACCAGCCTGGCCAACAAGGCAAAACCCTTTCTCTACTAAAAGTACAAAAATTAGCTAGATGTGGGTGCGTGCCTGTAGTCCCAGCTACTTGGGAGGCTGAGGCAGGAGAATCTCTTGAACTTGGGAGATGGAGGGTGCAGTGAGCTGAGATCACGCCACTATACTCCAGCTTGGGCAACAGAGCAAGACTATCTCTAAACAAACAAACAAACAAAACATAAAATAATCCAAACTGTGAAGAAAGGCATCAAACTCTTAAATTAATATATATGATATATAAACATATATAATAGTATATATAAATATATATATATTAAAAGCAAGAATAATCATTAATTAGGAATCCAGTAACATAATACTTAATAGGTCAAAGGGGAAAACTACAGGACTAGCCTAAGAGATTCCAAGAAACAAATAATTGTTACGAAAGGTGGGGTTGGGGGAGGAACAGAGGGAGGGAAGGGAGAGACAGAAGTGGTCTTAAAATTTCAAGAAAATGGTTGAAAGAATCACAGTACTGAAAGCAAGGAGGCCAGGACCATCAACCATTTAGTTGGAAAAATTCAGAACATTCCTGAAAAACAGAAAACGAATATAATCAGTTTGACAAAGAAATCAAAGCTAATAAATTGCAGACCAAAACACAAAAGTAAATTTCTACTGAGATAACTCTGGAAGAACAGCAAGCCTAAAGACAACACATATAAAGAAGAAGCATGAGCAAACTATAAAGACCTGAGTTTTGAATCATACAGTCATCAAGTTAAAACCTCAGGTAACGTAAAACAGATTACTTTTGAAGAGAGAATTAAAGGACTAGAAGGCGATTCTGAGAAAATTAGCCAAAAGGCAGAGATAAATGAATGGAAAATATGAAAGACACGAAGCACAGAATGAGTTAATCTGGGAGGTGAACAGGGAATGGGGAGATATTTGAACAGAAGCTGGCCATAAATTTTCCAAAACAGGTGAAAATAAAAAAGTTCAGTTCTTAAAGTCAACCAGAAAGTAAAGACAAGTCAGACTGATGGCATACTTCTCAACATCAGTAAAAGAAGCCAGAAGATAATGAACTGATGTTAAGGTGCAAGAAGAAAATAACTGACAACCTAGAAAAAGGAAACTGAATCAAGAAGTAATATCAAAGAAAGAGTGGCATGAGAGGGCTGAATAGTGGCCCCCCACCAAGATAACTAAACATATACCAAGACCCAGAAGAACCTGTAAATGTTATCCTATGTGGCAAAAGGAACTTTGCAGATGTGATTAAGTATTGTGAAACAGGGAGATTATTCTGGATATCTGGGTAAGCCCTAAATGTAATCTACAAGCATACTTATAAGAGGGAAATAAAAGGGAATTTTACTATAGATGATTAGGTGATATAAAAACTCAGCAGAGAAAGATCTGAAGATGCTACACTGCTGACCTTGAAGATGGAGGAGGTGGCCACGAGCCAAGAAATACAAGCAGTGCAGCTCTAGGAGCTGGAAAAGGCAAGAAATCAGATTTTTCCTTATTGTCTCTAGAGAGAGCAGAGTCTTGCTGATACCTTTTTGCCCAGTAAAACAAACTCATTCTGGATTTCCGACCTCCAGAAATGTAAGAGAGTACACCACATTTGTGGTGTTGTAAGTGACCAAGTTTGTTGTTATTTATTATTGCAGCCATAGAAAATGAACACAGATGGAGAATCTAGAGACTAATATACATGAAAGTAAACCTAAATAAGCATTTAGGTTTTACTAATGAGTTTATTAATAAGCATATTAGGTCTTAACAAAATAAGCATTATTCGATTACATAAAGTAACAACATCACAATGACTACATTAATGGGGGAAAGGGCCAGCATTACAGCATTTCAAACCTATCTATTATTATTCAAGAAGAGAGATCTAGGAACATCTTGTGCCAGATATCAGAACAACATCAGAGGCCAGCTTGAAGGGACTCCTACTGACCAAATTTGGAGATTTTCAGCAAAAAGAATAAGTACTGTAATTGACTATAACAGATGGTATGCAAAAACAAACAAATAAACAAAAAACCTTCAAAATTCCATAAAAATTAAAAGGGTGGGAGAGCAGTTGCTCACACTGTAGGTGATTATCACACCCTTAGAAAACTGAACTTTAAATGAAAAAAATTATGCATGTATCCCGCCTTTTTAGGAAAAATTAGTTATTCCCACTTGATATGGGGAAATGCTTCTTTACAAAAGAATGCCACCTAATATAAAATAATTTAGGAAAGGATCAAATGATGCTAAAAATCATTAGGAGAAAAGCTGATGGAGAACAGGATACTTACATAGTGCCAAAGTATTTTGCCACATATTAAAGATGAAGGGGAAAACATACCTTCAAGTGGCTTAGAATCATTAATAGTGGAACAACCCAACATATGCCTCTTGATGTGATACAACATGAGACATCACCCATGAAGTATACATGCAAAACATTTAAACTGAATCTAATCAAGCCTTCATACTTAACTTCTGGTTTAGAAGAAACACAGGGAATAGAGAAATACGCTAAGACTGCTACACTGAAATAATCAAATATAGATTGTGGAACATTCTCTAAGACATTTTTCTTCTCTTTGAAAGTCAAAGCCTTGGCAATTGGACTAATCCAAAATGTGGGACATTCTAAGACAACTGTCCTGGATTCTTTAATAAATCATTTCATGGGAGAACAAAACAGTAGGTGGTCAGTTTAAGACTAAAAGATAACTACTACTAAAAGACAACAAATAATTCAGTGCATGCAGAGTGGATCTTAGTTGAGGGATGGAAGATAGCTGCAAGAGACATTCTTGGGACAACCATGGAAATCTGGACACATATCAGATGTAAGATGATAGAATTTTAACCTTTCTACATATGATATTTTGGTTAAATGAAATAATTTCCTTTTTCTTAGGAGATATACACACAGTAAAATGTTAATCATTGAATCTTGGTAGTATAGGTAGTGTTTATATAAAAATATATTTATATAAAGAGGCATAAGAATTAGAATTATAGAGACAAAAAACTTATTTGTAGGAAACATGCTATCTACAGAAAAACCCAAGAGAATCTACAAACCATCAGGGCTAATACCTATTAACTATAAAAACTAACAGAAGAGTTTAGTAAGGTTTGTTGGATATAAAATCAAGGACATAAAATTACATGGTGTTCTAACACATTAGCCAGAGCCAATTAAAAAAAGATGCTTCTCATGATAGTAACACTATAAAGAATCTAGAAGAAAAGTCTAACAAAAGATTCCCAAAACTTTTGTGACGGAAACAACAAAATAATGTGCAGGTGCACAAAAGACTACTAAGAAGAGAGATAGAGTCAGATGACTCTAGAGGTTTCCACCCCTGTTTTGGTAGCTTATCAAAAAGTTGGCTCAGGAGGTCTGAGTTTGTTTAATGCAAGAAAAGGCTGATCAGCCACAGAGTACTGATGGCTTTCCCTAGTAAGACCATTTCACCAACCTCAAAGCTCCAATTATTACACAGGAGCCCTTTCCACAGTACATAGTTCTAGATGTGTTTGGCCAACGCACACATCTATATGGGGATAACAGACCTTAGGGAATTGTGTGTGCCTTAATACTTCTTTATTTTTCTCCACTAAACCTTATTTCACATTACACCAAATGACATGTATGTGTGCATGCAGATGTGTTCCCCTTCACTTGACAAAGACCTACATAAATATCCTTTTATGGGAAGATTCAATATTATAATGATGTCAATTTTCCACAAATAAATTCAGTGTAGTGCAATAAACAAAATTCCAAAAATAATTTTTCCCCCATGGAACTTGAAAAACTGATTGTAAATTTTTTTTTTTTTTTGAGATGGAGTCTCACTTTGTCACCAGGCTTGAGTGCAGTAGCATGATCTCGGCTCACTGCAACCTCCGCCTCCTGGGTTCAAGTGATTCTCCTGCCTCAGCCTCCCAAGTAGCTGGGACTACAGGTGCACACCACCATGCCCAGCTAATTTTCTGTATTTTTAGTAGAGACAGGATTTCACCATATTGGCCAGGATGGTCTTGATCTCTTGACCTCGTGATCCGTCCGCTTCAGCCTCCCAAAGTGCTGGGATTACAGGCGTAAGCCACTGCGCCCAGCCTGATTCTAAAATTTTTATGGAAGCACTGTATAATAGTAGCCTTTGGCTATTTTGAATAATAAGGAGGGTAAGACTGGTGTTACCAGGAAAACAAGACTTACAGAGAAATGATACTAGCATACAGACAGAAAGCCCAAAGAGACAGAATAGAGGGCTCAGAAACAGAGGCACAGGTATTTATTTACACAGCATATGGTTCACATTGGCATTATAATTTAGTGGGGAACAGAATGGACTATATAATAAATATTTCCAGGGTAAGTGGCCATCCTTTTGGAAAAGGTCAACTAATCCAAAAGAAAATGGGCAAAAGACTTATGAATAGATAGTTCACTATAGTGAATTCGAATATCTAATAAACACATAAAATAAATGACCTCATTAGTAATCAAAGGAATGCAATGAAAAACCAGGCCTGGTACAATGGCTCATCCCTGTAATCCAAGCACCTGTGCAACATAGCAAGACCCCATCTCTAGAAAAAAAAAAAAAAGAAAAAAGAAAATTAGTTGGATGCGGTACCACATACTTGTACTCCCAGCTAACAGAGGCTGAGAGGCTGAGGTGGGAGGATTGCCTGAGCCCAGAAGTTTGAGGCTACAATAAGACAGGAATGCATTATTGCACTCCTACCTGGGCAACAGAGCAAGACCTTGTCTCAAAAAATACATACATACATATGAAAAATCAGTGAGACTGCAAAAAAATTGGGCCTAATAATACAAGAGTTGGTAATCATGTACATGTAGCAACAAACACTATCATATTCTACATGTGGTATAATATAAATATTTGAAAGTAAACTGGCAATATCTAGAGTAAAGCTAAGGATGAGCATATCCTATCATGTAGCTACTTATATTCACATATGTACAAGACATTTTCACTGCAGCAATGTTTATAATAGCAAAAAACTAGAACCAACTCAAATGTTCCCTAAGAGAGAAAAAATGGCAAACTGGTATATCTGTATAACAAAATACCACATATTAAGTCAAAACAAAAAGCTAGCGCTATATTTATCAACATGAATACATCTCAAAAACATAATATTGATGAAAAAGCAAGTTTCAGGATATATACAACTTTTAAAATGTCAACAATCTACAGAAAAAGATTTTCTTTTTTGAACAAGAAACAGGCTTTATTCCAGCAAACAGTTTGCAAACCGTGGAGATGTACCTTGGTAGAAAATAAAGGCGCCTTCTGAGAGAACAAAGAAAAGGGGTTGTCATTTACAGAGAAAGTTCACAGTCAGGTTCCCACTCTGGTCCACTATACAAATGAGGGGTGCAAACTTGTTCAGTTCTGATTGGCTGAGGCAGGTCACAGAGTGTCTGTTAGGTCCAAAAGGCCAAATGGTATTTTCTGGTAGCTGTTAATTCAGGTGGCATAAATAGGAACAGACAGCTATGAAAGTCCTAAAGTTACTGGGTGTGTAGGTTTTCCAGGAATGCGGAGTACACATATGATCTCTACATGTCTGCAAAGGATCGCGTGGCTCTATTTTGAATTTGGACTGTTAGCCACTCAGAATCTGCCTTAAAGGGTTGGTTCTTTCAGGGTTCACAAAAACATGCAATCAACGTTCTAGATTGTTTGTGGATCTACACCCACAGCAAAAGTATTTGAAATGTGCATGGGCATGATAAACAGTAAATTCAGGATAAGGGTTACTTCTGAAAAGGCAGAAAGGGCAGAGAAAAGTATCAAAGTAAGACTGTAAGGTGCTATAACTGTGTCTATAATTTTTTTGTTTATAAAAATCTGAAGCATATATAAGACAATTCAACAAAACTGAGTAATAGGTACATAGTTATTATATTATTCCCTACACTTTACTATATACTTGAAGTAGAAAGGAAAAGTGGGAGGGCGAGAGGGAAAGAGGGAAGATACTGAAGGAGGAGGATACTAAGTAAGTAAGCTAGCTCCTTCCAGGAATAAACATAGTAAAGCTGTCCTTACTTTTGTAACTGGGGTGGCCTTAAGCCTGCCTCTTAAAATCCCTGCACCCTGGAGGAAAGCCAGTCAATGAATACACGACACTTGTAGTCATTTCCCATTTAGAAAAGAATCCTAGACCTATGTAACTGCAAAGTTTTTGTCAATTTAGTCCTTATTCAATAAACAAGAATCACAAGACACTATGAATATCCAATGGGAGGAAAGAAAAAGATCACAATGAACAAACAAAATAAATGGGCAAGGAGAAAACTGAAATATTATTACTAAGAAAACACTTGAGGAGAAGGGGTAAATAACAGAAGTAGTATTGATAAAGATCATAGTAGTGATATGTAACACAAAGAAATGTCCCAGAAGGTAGAGAGGTTAAAAAAGAGAGAGCAAGAAAGAAAGAAATGGGTGATACAAGTAAAAAGTTGAAGAGATATAAAGAATACGCTTGGGAAGTTCAAAATACATTTAGTAAGAGTTCTAAATGAAGAAAATAGAATAAATAAAGATTTTACTAAAAATATTTGGAGTTAAAAACACCAATGGTCTGAGTAAAAGGGCTCAGTGAGGCTAAGGCGGATGAATTAAAAGACTCATATCTACATAAATCCTAGTTTACATAATTAAATTCCAGAAATTCAAAACGGAAAACTCTAAAAGCTTCCTATAACTAGAATTAATTTGGCATCAGACTTTTCATCAGCAACATTAAAAGACAATGAAGACGGAAAGTAGATTACTTGTTGACTTAAGGCTGGGGGGTGGGCAAATTGGTGGGAACAGAGAATGACTGCTAATAAATCCAGGGGTTTCATTTTTGAGTGATAAAAATATTCTACAATGTACTGCGGTGATGGCTATACAACTCTATGAATATATTAAAAACCACTAAATTGCACATAGTATGGTATATGAATTATGCCTCAATAAAACTGTTATTTTTTAAAAGATAGTAGAATAATGTTTTCACTGTCTGGGCAAAAATGACTGTGAATCTGGAATTTTACATCCAGGCAAACTACCAGTCAAGCATGAGGGCAAATGAAAACCTTTTTGGACATGTTAAGTTCTCAAAAAATTTACTTCAATAGGAATCATCCATCTGAAAACATTTCTATCTTTTGACCTAGCAATTCCACTTCTAAGAATTTTACCAATCTCTCACAAAATTGGAAAAAAGGAGTAGGCCTCTCGTCCCAGCATTTATAAAGATAAAACAAATGATTCACCAGGTTAAAAAAAAAAAACTGATTTTTTAAGGCACTATTTTTACATATAACAAAACAAACACAAAACTGACATAAATAAGTTGGTCCCAAAACAATAGAAAGTAAAAGGAAATACACCCCACAAAAAGCCATGTTTCCAACTAGAAAGTTAAAGATAGTGACTGTGGCTATATGGTAAGCAAGGGGAGAGTAGAAACAAGATGGGTATCAGAAAAATTAGGCAAGATGCCAGGTTATGAAGGGTCCTGAAAGCCACGGTAAGTAGAGTTTTAATTTTATTCTAAGAGCAATGAGAATCTAAAGTTTCAAAAACAGGTATGTGTGACACAATCTGATTTATATTTTACTAACAATTTATTTCTGATATGGTTTGAATCTGTGTCCCCACCCAATCTCATGTCAAATTGTAATCCCCAACGTTGGAGGTGGGGCCTGGTTGGAGGTGACTAGATCATGGGGGTGGATCTTTCATGAATGGTTTAGCACCATCCTCTTGATGCTGTCCTTTTGATGAGTGAGTTCTCAAAAGATCTGATTGTTTACAAGTGTGTAGCACCTCCACCTACCCCTTGCTCCTGCCATGTAAGACGCACCTGCTCCTGCTTTGCCTTCTGCCATGATTGTAAGTTTCCTGAGGCCTCCCCAGAAGGTGAGCAGATGCCAGTATCATGCTTTCTGTAGAGCCTGCAGAACCGTGAGCCAATTAAACCTCTTTTCTTTATAAACTACCCAGTCTCAGGTATTCCTTTATAGCAATCAGAGAACAGATAAATATACCATCCCATTTTATAGATGAGCGCATTGTGGCACAAGTGTTAAGTATATTGCTCAAGGCCACTCAGCTAGTAAATTCTAGACAATATAACTCTAGAGCAGTATATATTATAGTACCTCTAATTATCACTCTAGTGGAGAATGGATTACGGTGGGCCAAGAATGAATGCAGGGAGGAAGACTAGTTGAAACTATGGTTGTGTTAAGCAACCATAGTTAAGCAAGAGATGATTGCTTGGGCCAAGAGTGAATGCAGGGAGGAAGACTAGTTGAAACTATGGTTGTGTTAAGCAACCATAGTTAAGCAAGAGATGACTGCTTGGACCAAGGTGAAAACAGTGGAGATAGGGGTACTGGATTAGACATGGAGGAAGAATGAGAAAAAACTAAGAATTAAGGCTGATTCTGAAATTCTGATGTGTGCAATGGGTGGACAGTGATGCCATGAGGGAGAGAAATCAAGCATGGAGAGGCTTACTAAATGATCAAGAAGGCAGCTGGTTATGCAAGTTTAGAACCCTGGAGGAGAGATGAGGCTGAAGACATATTTGGGTGTCACTAGCATACTGGGAGGCAGACCTACAAGAGAGTATAGGCCAAGAAGGCTCAGCCCTGGGGATCATAAACATTTACAAGAGAAACCAAAAATGGCTGAAAAGAAAGAAACAGACACTGAGGTAGAAGGAAAAAATATTCAGTTAAGAAAATTTATTAGATAAGAATAGGAACACATAATAGTGGCTAGAAGACATTAGGAAAGGTAGGAATTGTATATCTGTACATATTTGGTCATTCCTATTTACATACATTTGCAGATGTATTGGGGCTGGGAGATAACAGAGCATGTTTGTGGCTAAAGGGAATTCAATCGAGGGGAGAAGAATGATATAGAAGACAGAGATGCAGGAAAGATGAAATCTGAGTCACAAGTAGAGAAATCAGACTGTCGGGAATGGTCTTCGATAACAAATGAAAGGAAGACAGAACAAGAGGACCAATGCAGACAAGTTTGTAGAATTGGTGGTGAAAAGATGACAAGAGCTGCATTTAATTTCTCAGTAAAGTTTGAAGTGAATTCCACAGATAGGAGTGGGAGCTGTGAGAGGTTTGCAATGAGTGGAGGAAATGAATTTTTTTTTTTTTTCTGAGACAGAGTCTCATTCTGTTGCCCAGGCCAGAGGGCAGTAGTGCGATGTTGGTTCACTGCAGACTCGGTGTCCTGGGCTCAAACGATTCTCCTGCCTCAGCCTACCAAGTAGCTGAGATTACAGGCACACGCCACCACACCCAGCTAATTTTTGTATTTTTAGTAGAAACGGGGTTTCACCATGTTGGCCAGCCTGGTCTTGAACTCCTGGCCTCAAGTGATCCACCTGCCTCGGCCTCCCAAAGTGCTGGGATTACACACATGAGCCACTGCGCCCAGCCAGCAAACGCATTTTTAATTGGGAAAGTGAAGAAGCAGCCGCACTGCCAGACATTGTTGATGCCCTGTTGAGGGTTTTGGTATACATTTAAAGCACTACATTCAACTGCCTAAGTGCAGGCAGGTAGCGGGCATTTTGTCAGGCCCATATGATGAAAAGAGAGAAGAATTAGAGAGCCAAAGGTATTAGTAATTTTTACAGTCATTTCATAATAGTATCTTGACCCTGAATTATGTGGACTGTGATGAAACAAATAGTATCACTTGAGAATGGTAAAACTGTAATCAGGAGCCAGACAAGTGTCTACATAGATAGAACCCTTTTAAGTCTTTTAAGGAAAAGGCTGATGATTTAGGAGTTTGATGATCATAGTTCCACAATTCCTTTGGCCTGGCAGAAGGTGAGAAGTAGAAATAGAGAAGTGATATTCATGAAATCAATAAGCAGAAACTATTCTAACTTAGAGTTTAACTTAGAAATCATCTAAAATAATCTAAAACTGAATAAGAGGATCAAACATTTTTTTCTGGCTAATTAAAAGCAGATTAAGCCCTAAAGTTTCAGGGATGGCAGGGGAAAGGAGGGGAAACAGTATCAAGAATAACTGTCCATAACGTCAAACTGTCCACAAAGTCATCCACTAAATTTACGTAACATTTACAAATTCAACAATTGCTCACAATTACTATTCAAATGGGTTTTCAGTGAAACAGATCAAATTTCTGTCACATAAAACTGAATGGAAAGGAGCTGTATTTGGAGCAGGATTTAAATTGAAGGAAAATATGTGAAACAATAGATGTAGTGTAGGTTCAGGACTTTTAATTGTAAGTATTTTAATGCACCATAACAATATACATATCATGTTTCCTGCGTTTTGGTACAACTCCTGGTCATAACTTTCTCTCACTGTAACCTGCTTTCCCAGGTTACTCTCAGTTCTCCAAAACCCTGGGACACCATTCCAGAGCACCACATCCTATCATTCCAAAATTAAAAGTCTGTGGGAAACATTGCCACAAATAAACAACTGAGGCATGACAGCCTGTTAGGACTGTGCGCTCTGTGAATTTGGAACTTACCCCACTTGATCAGTTTTACTCCTAGCACCTAAGTATACTACCTAGCATGAAGCAGGTAGTTTATAAGTGCTGGCTATATAAAATATTAAAAATTCTATATTCTGGGTAAGCTTAGAGGAGACTGATGAAATCACATTCAAGAAGGCTCACCTGAGGCTAGAGAAATAACAGTTAAGATCAGAGAAGCACTAGCCACCTTAGTCAAGATGTTATATTTTTGTTCTTTCTCAACTGGGGTTCCATGAGATACTTAAGTCTTAATGACCTAAGGCATGACCTAGTGTAAGTAATGAATTATCTTCTCTCCATGCATCTAGGATGGTACTTATAAGACTCTCAGAGAGTTAAGATGTATGCTCACTAGTTTTATGTACTTTTTCGTAAACCCTGAAATAAAGAACAGTATTTTTCAGAGAGCACTTTGTAAGACAGTGTTTTAAGGATATAATGTTATGATGCATTCAATGAAGAAAAAAATCACCTATTTCATTTGCTTTATGTGCTTTGTCCCTTTGAAAAAATAGTTTTCAAAGATTTTGCAACTTCTCCATAATATAAGATTGCTCCAGCTTTCAATTCCATTTTCCCTGTGCCATATACTCCAATAACAAGTAGGTGATAAAAAATATTATGCAATACACATTGCACCAATCTTATACAGTGCCTACCTTGTGCCAGGCTCCATGAGGCTGGGACTATTATTACCCCTATTTTACAGATGAGGAAACAGGGAGGTTAAAAAAAACTTGGCCCAAGTCAGACAGCTAAGTAAATGGTAGAATTGCTCATATATTGCATGGTCTATGTCTCTATAAGAAGTAGAAGAAATATTCCATCATTAGGTATTCTAATCAAAAGACTGACACTTTATACATGCCATAGCATGAAGGCAGGTTAGAACTTTAAGATAATTCGAATTTAGGTAAAAGTGGATCAATGTAGATTCATTTTTCATTCAACAAATATTTAATGAGTGCCAGGGTTCTAGGCAATGAAGACAGTGTAATTAAACTAAAGTCCCTGACCTCATAGAGCATACATTCTAGTTAAGGGAAGATAAACGCTAAAAAAAAAAAAAAACAGAAAATGTCAGATGGTCATAAAAAGTTATAGAGAAAAACAGAGACTGTGAGCAGGATCGGGGTGGGTGGCTATTCATTTTGTAGTATGGTAAAACTTCAAGGTCTCATTGATAAGATGATACATGAACAGAGATAGGAAGGAAGTGAAACAAGTTCAGCATGCAGGTATGTAAGAGAAAACTAGTTCAAACAGAAGGGAAACAAATGCAAAAAGCATTAAGGTAGAAGCAAAATTGGTATGTGCAACAGACATAGCATTAATGACCCCCAATTAATGGCTTCTCTGTAGGCACATCTTTTACCCGTAACTCTGCAATCCCCTTTCCACTCTGACCCTGGGCTTCTTCTTGCTCTTGTGATACCTTGTAATGTAGTATTAGCAAACATGACCCAAAGAGAAGCTTAAAATGCAAATATGCAAGTCTTGTCCTCTTGTACAGTTGAACTTGCTCACTCTCTCACCTGTGCCTTTCTATGAGAACATGCCTGGACTAGTTTACTAGAACCAAGTTGTCCACTCAAGACCATCCTAGACTAGCCATCTACCTAAAACCACCACTGGTCACAGACATGAATGAGCACAGCCAAAGTTAGTGCAGTGCAGAATATAGTGTGCTCATTGACCCAAGCAGTGGTTGTTTTAAGCACTATGCTTTGGAGTGGCTTTTGTACAAAAGAAAATTAATACGTTCTGTTAGGGAAACAGTAGTCCACAGCAGGAGGAGACACAAAAACTTGTGAATATTCATAACAGCATTATTCACAATAGCCAAAAAGTTAAAACAGTCCAAACATTCATCAGCTGATGAATAAATAAAGTGTCCCATATCCATTCAGTGGAATTTTACTCGGTAATAAAAAGAAACAAAACGCTGATACATTCTATAACATGACCAAACCTTGGAAACATTACACTAAGTAAAAGAAGCAGTCACAAAAAACCACACAGTGTATGATTCCACGTATATAAAATGGTCCAGAATAGAAAAATCCACAGAGACAGAAACTAGATTGCCTAGAAATGGGGGGAATATAAGGATTGGGGGAGAATGGCTAAGGGTGTGGGGTTTCTTTAAGGGCTAATGAAAACATTCTAAAATTAAATTTGGTGATGGTTGTTGTGCACACTGAATATACCAAAACCTCTGCACTGTACACTTTAAATGAGTGATTTGTATGGTAGGTGAACTCAATGAAGTTACTTTTGAAAAAAAGGAAACAATATGATCAATTATATTTTCAAAGTATTACTCTGGCTGCTATACTGGAAATGAACTATAGTGTAAATGCCAAGAAACCAGATGGGAAATGATGGCCAAGTGAAAGATGATGGTGGCTTTTATCAGACTGATAGTGGAAGAGATGATAAGATGTGTCAGATGCTAAATATATTATAAAGGTACAGTCAATAGGATTTGCTGGTAAATTGGATGTGAGGTATGATAAAAGGGAGTCATCCTCGACTCTACAGTTTATAACCTAAGTCAAAGGATGTAAGAGCCAAAAATCAAAAAGAATGAAGAAGGAACACTGAGGTTGGGAGGACAAGGCATAGGATGCAGAATTAAAAATTATATTTAAAATACCCCGGGAGGCACATTAACCAGAGTGGAGATGTAAAACAGGAGCTGGGTATACAAATCTGAAATCAAGTAAGAGATGTGGCTGGAGATAAAAGTTTGGAAGTTGACAGAAATAACATGTTCTTTTACATGTTCTAAGAGACACCTTTCCCCCATCCCCTTCTTAACATCTTTGAATTCAGATTCTACCATACAATTGATGACTTCTTAAAAATCACTGTTTTCTGGCCAGGCACAGTGACTCGTGTCTGCAATCCCAGCACTTTGGGAGGCCAAAGCAGGCAGATCACTTGAGGTCAGGAATTCGAGACCTACCTGGCCAACATGGTGAAACCCCGTCTCTACTAAAAATACAAAAAATAGCCAGGCATGGTGGCGGACACCCGTAATTCCAGCTACTCAGGAGGCTGAGGCATGAGAATCACTTGAACCTGGGAGACAGAGGTTGCAGGGAGCCGAAATCACGCCACTGCACTCCAGTCTGGGCAGCAGACTGAGACTCTGTCTCAAACAAAAAAAAAAAAAAAGAAAAAAAGAAAAAAAAATCACTGTTGTCCAGATGGCAGGCATGATATACACAGTAGCTATCTGCACATGTACAACTTAATCAAGGCTATTCATGCTGTTGTCATTCAACTCAGTTATCTGCATTGTTGGTATTACAAATGTTGGAATTAACTGCCACTTTAAAATACCTTCAGAAAGATTATAAAATTATTCTGCACTAAAACAAAATTCAAGTATATATAATCAAGTTATTAAGTGTATAAATAAAAGAGAAAGTCATGACTTTTAACACAAGGAAGTAACTTTCACTGAAACTTGGTATATTTGATAGATCCCATTTAAACAGGGTCAACCAAAAAAGAAAAGGAAGAAAGAAAGACGATAAAAGAGGGCAAGGGGGAAAGGAAGGAAAGAGTAATCATCATTGCATGTAGATCACATCTGAACATGGAAGGCAGTGGTGAACATGTGAATAGAGAGAAAAGAGAAATAATCAAAGGCTTTTTTCTTGTCATGAGGGTGCAGGAGAAAATACCAGATGCAGAGCACTTAGATGACATTCCCTAACAGAAATTACAAACCTGTCACAAGTGAAACATATGACAGTGATGGAGAACTTCAGCTATTCTGACATCTGTTGAAAGTCTTACTCTGATTATTTTTATGAAAAAATGAAGTTAATAATTCCTTACATGTAAGATATACATGCTTATTTTAGATAAGACTTTTAAAAGAGAAATTAAAAAATAGAAACATTTCAAAAATATTCTTAAAACATTTCAAAATTATATGCTAAAACTTTAAAGGAAAAACGCCAATTCCATACTTACTCATTATTATTAGTTTAGACTATTTACAATAGATCTTATCTCTTCATAACAGTAAAATGCCCTATCTGCAGAGTAACACAGGGCATTCAGATTCTAGGTAATCTTAGTACTTCAAGTCTTTGCAGGTAGCTCTTTTTACTTCCAAGTCTCTAGTGATATCACCCTTCTGACTTAGGTTAACTAGAAAAAAAAAAAAAACCTAGTCTATCTTCCAACTAGTCTACTGTCAGTTTTTAGTTTCCTGAACACTAAAGCAAAAGAGGAAACGGAACCACGAAGAGCACTTCTAAACTTCATTGTGAACCTACTTTTCTTCAAGAATTTTTTTTCTTTTACTTCTCCTAACAAAAGACATTACAAATCAAAATCACTGCCTTTTCTTACTTAAAAAAAAAAAAAAAAAGACTTTTAACAAATTTGGTTTAGATGCAAATCACATGTTCAAGAGTAACTCAGTCTGGCTGGGCGCGGTGGCTCACGCCCGTAATCCCAGCACTTTGGGAGGCTGAGGCGGGCAGATCACAAGGTCAGGAGATCGAGACCATCCTGGCTAACACAGTGAAGCCCTGTCTCTACTAAAAATACAAAAAAAAAAAAAAAAAAATTGGCTGGGCATGGTGACACGTGCCTGTAGTACCAGGTACTCGGGAGGGTGACGCGGGAGAATGGCATGAATCCGGGAGGCGGAGCTTGCAGTGACCCGAGATCGCGCCACTACTCCAGCCTGGGGGACAGAGCAAGACTCCGTCTCAAAAAAAAAAAAAAAAAAAAGAGTAACTCAGTCTTTGCCCCCAAATATTTGTATCTGATCTAAACCTGGTGGAAAAGGGTAATCAGCTTACAGGGATTTCTGTCTGGACACTATGGCCAGAGACAGAATTATAGTAAATTCTGGCCACCACAGGGACACAGGCTACACACATACACATATTGAGAAGAAGTACCCATATTCTCTAAAGCAAGGACTGCCTAGCTCACTTAGTAGAACGAGAAATTAATGGATTTTTATATTCAATATTCACTTTCTCCAGCAGCAACTCACTTAAGTGTTGAGGAAACCTACCCTAACTTCCAATATTTTTAACCTTTATTAACCTTTAGACACCCAAAAAAAACCAAGAGCATAAAAAACAGACATGCAATTGAATGAGGAGATGAACTAAGGCATCAGAATTATTTTGAAGCCAAAAAGTATAAGGATTCTTAAATTGTAGAGCTGTGCTGTCCAATCTAGTAATCATTAGACATGTATGGCTATTTAATTTTATATAAACTAACATTAAATAAAATATAAAATTTAGTTTCTCACTCTCACAGGCCACATTCCCAGCCACTGCAGCTACTGGCTAATATACTGCATAGCACAGAAAATTATATTGTATATAGTGCTATTATGGAGGAGCTGCACTCATTAAAGAAAACAAAAATACTCAATTGCACAGAGGCCAGACACGGTGGCTCATGCCTGTAATCCTAGCACTTTGGGAGGCCGCGGCAGGTGGATCACTTGAAGTCAGGAGTTCGAGACTAGCCTGACCAACATGGTGAACCCCGTTTCCACTAAAGGTACAAAATTAGCCGGTTGTGGTGTCACATGCCTGCAGTCCCAGCTACTTGGGAGGCTGAAGCAGGAGAATCATTTGAACCTGGAAGGTGGAGGCTGCAGCGAGCCGAGATCGCACCATTGCACTCCAGCCTGGGCAACAAGAGTGAAACTCCATCTCAAAATAAATAAATAAATAAATAAATTGCACTGAACAAGCTTGAAATTTAAAATGTTTGTTGAAATAAACCTAAAAAAGGAGTTAACTAGCAAAATGGACAAAGCTAAAGTCCATGGTACTTTAACAAAAAGTTAAAAAAAATATGAAGTAAAATGAAAGCTAAAATTATGAGAGTAAAGTTAATATCCCAGAATACAGATTAAATTATCCTACATACATCTAAGAGAAATTTTATGAGAATTAAAATAAGAAGAAGAAATAACAAAGAAAATTTAAGAATTTCTCCTTGAGCCAAAAGGCAAATAAGAGTCTTCAGAACCAAAGTTCCTTTTTTAACAAAGAAAGAATAAGAGCTGGGCACGGTGGCTTATGCCTGTAAGCCCAGCACTTTGGGAGGTTGAGGTGGGAGGACTGCTTGAGCTCAGGAGCTTGAGACCAACCTGGGCAACATAGCGAGACCTCATCTCTACCAAAAATAAAAAAAAATAAAAATTAGCCAGGTATGGTGGCATGTGTCTGTAGTCCCAGCTATTCAGGAGGCCAAAGTGGAAGAATCACTTGAGCCCATGAGGTGGAGGCTGTGGTGAGCCATGATTGTACCACTGCACTCCAGCCTGGGTGCTTGGAGGGATACAAAATTAAACAAATCCTGCTAAGTTAAACTCAAAAGGAAATAAGAAAGTATCAATAAAATTCTAAGGAATAAAAAACAAGAATCAGATTGTTGTATGCTAGAAAATAACAAAACAGTATCTTCAAAATTCTAAGATATATATAAAAAATCATATCAATACTACTACTTCTGGCATGATGAAATGAGTACATTGATAAATCCTCTCCCCCAAAAGCAACTATAAAGCTGGACAAAACCATCAAAACAACCATTTCAGTGCTCTGGACTTCAGCTAAAGGCTGAACCTGAGTAAGAACATCACAGTCTGTGGCTTTTTTTTTTTTTTTTTTTTTTTTTTGAGACAGAGTTCTGCTCGTCGCCCAGGCTGGAGTGCAATGGCACGATCTCGGCTCACTGCAACCTCTGCCTCCCAGATTCAAGCGATTCTCCTGTCCTAGCCTTCCAGGTAGCTGGAATTACAGGCATGCACCACCATGCCTGGCTATTTTTGTATCTTTAGTACAGACAGGGTTTCACCATGTTGGCCAGGCTGGTCTCGAACTCCCGACCTCAGGTGATCCATCTGCCTCGGCCTCCCAAAGTGCTGAAATAAGAGGCGTGAGCCACCATGCCCAGCCATCCGTGGCATTTTTGCTTGAGGCTGCTGCCATCCCTTCTTCAGATGACTGACCAATCTCTCCCTCTGTTGGTATGTGTTCAGCTAGAGACTGTGTGTGTGTGAGGGTGCTGTCAATTGATTTGGAGTGCTGTGAATTTAAGTGATAACCTCCACTGCAAGTTGGGGGCTTAACACACTTTCCACACTCCACTAGTTGAATGGACACTGCAAGCATGTGCTACAGAGTCTGGACAGGGCCCACACCTGCACACATCCTTGACTGACTGAGCCTCTGCATGTTCATGCACACAGGAGCCTGGAGGAAAGCAAAAGCCAGGTCAGGCAACATGGTGGCCTGAAGTTTGAATATACTCCCTGATACACAGATAGACACACAAAGGAAGAATAGAAACCTTACTGGCCTTGAAATATTTGAACAAAACCTCTGACAAATCTTTAGCTTGACATTAAGCTATGGAAAGACAGGAGCAACCCCTAGGAAGCCAAGAATAAAAATAAAAACAAGGGGGGGAAAAAAAACAAATTGAGCAGAAATATTAGTAGTCACACATTACAGGGGTGGTGGGAACACACTTCGAAGATTTAGTCCAACTATAAAACTTGGACAGAACACATAGAGCAGCTAATCGACACTGGAAGTAAATAGCAGTAGACGATTGGGATAGAGGACAAGGATCTGAATCATCATGAAACCATCAGTGAGTTTACATACTTTTTTTTTTTTTTTTTTGAAATGGAGTCTCACTGTCACCAGACTGGAGTGCAGTGGCGCGACCTCAACTCACTGCAACCTCCAACTCCCTGATTCAAGCAATTCTCCTGCCTCAGCCTCCCAGGTAGCTGAGATTACAGGCACGCGCCACCATGTCCAGCTAATTTTTGTATTTTCAGTAGAGACGGGGTTTCATCATGTTGGCCAGGATGGCCTCGATCTCCTGACCTTGTGATCTGCCCGCCTTGGCCTCCCAAAGTGCTGGGATTACAGGCGTGAGCCACCGCGACTGGCCTAAAAAAAGTTTACTTTTTAAAAGAAAAAAAGTAAAAAAAAAAAAAAAAAAAGCAAAGAAATAACATTCAAAGATAGTGTCTCAGTTTTTTCCCCTCACTTTTCTCAAGTAACCCCATGGTGGCAGCGGCAACAATAGGATCTTCAAAAGAGCCAACATTCTGAGAGCAGGGAGAGAACCAGGGTCTCCAATTGATGTAGCTGTGGGGATTAAAATAAAATGAACAGAATCCAGGTGATATGGTTTGAATCTATGTCCCCACCCAAATCTCATGTTCAAATGTAATCCCCAATGTTGGAGGTGGGGCCTGATGGGAGAAAATTGGATCATGGAAGCGGTTTCTCATGGCTTAACACCATCCCCCTTAGTGCTGTCATTGTGATAGTGAGTTTTTATGAGATCTGGTCATTTAAAAGTATGTGGCACCCTCCCCATCTCTTGCTTCTGCTCCAGCCATGAGAGATATGCCTGCTTCCCCTTTACACCTTTCACCATGATTTTAAGTTTCCTGAGGCCTCCCCAGAAGCAGAATCTGCTATGTTTCCCGTACAGTCCGCAGAACCATGAGCCAACCGAACCTCTGTTCTTTATAAATTACCTAGTCTCAGGCATTTCTTTATAGCAATTCTAGAATAGAGTAATACATCAGGGATCTACAGGACAGTAACAAAAAGATCTAACATCTGTGTCAGTGAACTTCTAAAAGCAAAGAATAGGATGATTAAAAATATCTGAAGAAATAATGTCAAAAGCCTTCCCAAATCTGACAAATGACATAAAACTACAGATTCAAAAAGGTAGGTGAATCCCAAAATGGATAAATACGTAGAATTCCACACTCTCACACATCATAAAGTGTTGAAAATGAAACACAAAAAATTACTATTATTTTTTGAGATAGCATCTTGCTCTGTCGCCCAGGCTGGAATACAATGGCGTGATCTCAGCTCAATGCAACCTCCGCCTCCCGGGCTCAAGCGATTTTCCTGCCTCAGCCTTCCTAGAAGCTGGGATTATAGGTGCCCGCGAACACGCCTGGCTAAGTTTTTTGTACTTTTAGTACAGACAGGGTTTCACTATGTTGGCCAGGCTGGTCTCGAACTCCCAACCTCCGGTGATCCACCCGCCTCGGCCTTCCAAAGTGCTGGGATTACAGGTGGGAGCCACTGCGCCCAGCCTAAAAATTATCTTGAAAACAGAGAAAAACAATCCATAAAATATAGGGGAACACCACTTCAAATGACAACAGGTTTCTCAGCAGAAACCATGAAGGCCAGAAGGAAGTTACACATTTTAAAGTGCTGAAAGAGAAAAAAACTATCAAGGTAGAATTCTATATCCAGTTAAAGTATCTTTCAGAGCGATCATAAAACAAAGATATTTTCAGATAAATGGGAACTAAGAGAATTTGCTACCAGCAGACCTGTTCTAAAAGAATTGCTAAAAGAAATTCCTCACACAGAAGGGAAATAATACCAGAAGGAAACCTGGAAGAGTAGGTTGAGGAGTAAGCAAAATGGTAAACATGCAGACAAAAATACATTAACCCTCTCCTCTTAGTTTCCTTAAATATGTTTAATGGTTGAAAGTAAAAACAATAGCATTGCCCAATGAAGCTTTCAATTAATGGAAATGTAACATACAGCCAACAATAAGAGAAAAGGGGGAGAGAAGATAAAGAGACCTATGTAGTTTTAACATTTCTTTAAGTGGACCATAATCCATTTAAAGAAATGAATTTATTTTAAAGCAGGTGGTGAAAATGTTAAGTTTTTATAATGTAATCTCTGGAGTGATCACTAAAACTATATGGAGAGTTAAGAATTTTTAAGCCACAACAGGTAAATTAAAACAGAATGGCTAAAAATTGTTCAAACAATCTAAAAGAATGCAGGAAAGACAGAGTAATGGAAAACAGAAGCAGCTAACAGAAAACAAATTACTAAACTGGTAAACCTAAATCTAAACATGCCAAAATTACATTAAATGTAAATAGTCTATAGATACAAATTAAAAGACAAGATTGTTAGAATGAATTTTTAAAATGACCCAACTATATGTAGTCTACGAGTAATTCACTTCAAATATAATTTACATACTAGAAAGCATAACTAATATATATGCACCTAATAATGGAGCTTCAAAGAACATGAAGTAAAAACTTACAGAACATTACAAATAGGAAAACAAATTCTTAATTATATTTGATGACTTCAGCACTCCTTTCAGTAATAGAATTAGTAGACAGAAAATCAGTAAGAATATGGAAGAAATGAACATCATCAATCCACCTGATCTGATTGATATTTATATAACATTCTACTTAACAGCTGAATACATGTTCTTGTCAAATGCACATGGAACACTCACCAAAACAGACCATATTCTGAGTCATAAGACAAACTTTCACAAGCTTAAAAAAAACCACAAACGTTTGTTCTCTGACCATAATAGAATTAAACTAGAAATAGAAAGTTAATAGGAAAATCTCCAAACACAATCTTTGGGTCAAATGGAAGCCCCAAATTACATACTAATATTCCTCATAATCATTAGTAAAATATTAGCATACAGAATCCAGCAATTGTAAAAGGCATAATAAACATGACAATAAGGTTAATCCCAGGATCACAAGGCTAGTTCAATATTCAACTGAATGAAAATACAGCATACTAAATCTGTGGGATGCAACTACAGTAGTGCTACAGTGAATTAATATCATTAAGCTTGTGCCATTATTTTTTTTTTAGTTTTTTTAAGAGATGGGGGGGGGGGGGTCTTGCATGTTGCACAATCTAGTTTCAAACTCCTAGGCTCAAGTGATGCTACCACCTCAGCCTCCCAAATAGCTGGAATTACAGGCATGTGCCACCAAGCCCTGCTCTTAAACTGATACTATTATATCAGCAAAGAAAAACAGTTGCAAATCTATCTTAAGAAACTTGAAGAACTAAATAAACCTAAAGAAAGCAACACAAAAATAATAAAAAGCAGAAATCCATGAGATTGAAAACAGAAAAAAAATGTTGAAAACAAAAGCTTTGTTGAAAAGACCAATACAATTTACAAATCTCTAGCAAGACTGACAAAAAGGGAAGACACAAATTAACAATATCAGTAATAAAAAAACAATGAACTACAGACTCTCCTACACACAGACATTTAAAGGTTAATAAGAATACTATGAAAAACTCTACATAAATTCAAAATGTTAGAAAAAAATGAACCAATTCCTCAAAAACCAAAGAAAAACAAAACTCTCACAGGATAAAAGATATCTGAAGATATCTTTTATATTCACAAGATAAAACAGATAATCTGAACACTCTTGTAACTATTAAGGAAATTAAACTCATAGTTAAAAATCTTTCTAAAAATAAATCTCTAGTAGCAAATTCTATCAGGTATTTAAAGAAGACATAAGACCACCTCTACAAAATGCCTTCCATGAAACAGAAAAGGAGTAAATAATTTCCAACTCACTTTATGATTCCAGCATCACCTTTACACTAATATGAAAGACTGCACAAAAAAGAAAATTATACACCAATATCCCTCTTGAATATAGATACAAGGTCAAAAAAAGAAATCACAAGAGAAATTAGAAAATACTTTTAGACAAATGAAAACAAAAAAAACACACATACCAAAACTGATGGCATACAGCAAAAGCAATGCTCAAAGGACAATTTATAGCAATAAATGTCCACCCCTACCTCACACCATATTTTAAAAACCCTCAAAATGAATAAATGACATAGGAGCTAAAATAATAAAACTCTCAGAAGAAAACATAGGGGTAAATCTTAATGACCTTGGATTTAGCAATGGATTCTTAGATATGACACCAAAAGTACGAGCAACCAAAAAAAACTGACAAATCATTCTTCAACAAAATTAAAACCTTTTGTGCAATGAATATTCTCAAGAAAGTGAAAAAAACCTACAGAATGCAAGAAAATAGCTGCAAGTCATGAATTTAATTAGGATCTATATCCAGAATACATAAAAGATCTCATGGAGGTAGACAATAGAGTAGTGGTTAACAGAGTCTGGGAAGAAAAGGAGGGAGAAAGGGATAAAGGGAAGTTGGTTAATGGATACAAACATACAACTGGACAGAAACAGTAAGTTCTAGTATTTCATAGTATAGTAGGGAAATTACAGTTAACAATTTATCGTATATTTCAAAATAGCTAGAAGAGAACTGTAATGTTTCCAGCACAAAGATAAATGTTTAAGGTGATGGGTATCCCAATCACCTTGACTTCAGCATCGCGCACTGTATACCTATATCAAAATATCACACGTACCCCAGAAATATATATAATCATTATGTATCCATTTTTTTTTTCCTTTGAGACAGAGTCTTGCTCTGTCACCCAGGCTGGAGTGCAGTGGTGCAAATCTCAGCTCACTGCAACCTCCACCTCCCGGGTTCAAGCGATTCTCCTGCCTTAGCCTCCCAAGCAGCTGGGATTACAGGCATGCACCACCACGCCCGGCTAATTTTTTTTGTATTTTTAGTAGAGACGTGGTTTCACCATGTTGGTCAGGCTAGTCTCGAACTCCTGACTTCAAGTGATCCGCCTGCCTTGGCCTCCCAAAGAGCCAGGATTACAAGCATGAGCCACCACGCCTGGCCATAATTTATTTTATTTTATTTTTGAGATAGGGTCTTGCTCTGTTGCCAGGCTGGAGTACAATGGCGGGATCTCTGCTCACTGCAACCTCTGCCTCCCGGGTTCAAAAGAGTCTCCTGCCTCAGCCTCCCGAGTAGCTGAGACTACAGGCGTGCACCACCATGCCCAGCTAATTTTTGTATTCTTAGTAGAGATGGGGTTTCACCATGTTGGCCAGGATGGTTTCGATCTCTTGACCTTGTGATCTGCCTGCCTCAGCCTCCCAAAGTGCTGGGATTACAGACGTGAGCCACTGAGCCCGGCCCACAATTTTTAAATTAACAACAAAAAAGTGTAGCTATAATGTAGTCTAGTAATGTCCAATAGCATTATTCTAAAAAAAAAAAAAAAAAGCACATATCTTAATTTTAAAATAGTGTTAAAAACCACTAACAATTACCTGGGCCTTCAAGGAGTCATCATTTTTGTGTTGGTGGGTCTTGCCTCAGTGTTGATGGCTGCTGCCGGATCAAGTCAGTGGTTGCTAACGGTTAGGGTGACTGTGGCAATTTCGTTCTTTTTTTTTTTTAAGATGGAGTCTTGCTCTGTCACCCAGGGTGGGAGTACAGTGGTGTGATTTTGGCTCACTGCAACCTCTGCCTCCTGGGTTCAAGCAATTCTCCTGCCTCAGCCTCCCGAGTAGCTGGGATTACAGGTGCGTGCCACCATGACCTGCTAAGTTTTGTATTTTTAGTAGAGACGGGGTTTCACCATGTTGTCCAGGCTGGTCTTGATCTCCTGACCTCAGGTGATCTGCCTGCCTTGGTCTCCCAAAGTGCTGAGATTACAGGTGTAAGCTACCGTGCCCGGCCGGCAATTTCTTAAAACAAGACAACAATGGAGTCTGCTGTGCCGATTGACTTCTTTTCACAAAAGATTTCTCTGAACCAGGCAATATGGTCTGATAGCATCTGAACCACAGTAGAACTACTTTCAAACTTGGAGTCAGTCCTCTCAAATCTGCCAGTGCTTCATCAACTAATTTTATGTAAAATTCTAAATCTTTTGCTGTCATTTTATCAGTGTTCACAGCATCTTCAGCAGGAGTAAACCCCATCTCAAAAAATCACTTTCTTTGCTCATCTATAAGAAGCAACTTCTCATTTGTTCAAGTTTTACCATGACATTGTAGCAATTCGGTCACATCTTCAGGCTCCACTTCTAATTCTAGTTATTTTGCTATTTCTACCACACCTGCAATTCCTTCCTCCATTGAAGTTTTGAGCCCCTCAAAGTCATCCACAAGCATTAGAATGAACTTCTTCCAAACTCCTGTTAATGGTGCTATTTTGACCTCCTCTCATGAATCACAAACATTCTTAATGGCATCTAGGAAGGTGAATAATTTGCAGAAGGTTTTCAATTAATGTTGCCCAGATCCATCATAGGAATATCTATGGCAGCTACAGCCTAATAAAAGATACTTCTTAAATAAGAAGAATTGAAAGTCAAAATTACTCCTTGATCCATGGGCTGCAGAATGAATGCTGCGTTAGTGGTTGAGAAAAACATTACTGAGGCAAGAGGATCACTTGAGACCAGGAGTTTGTGAGACTAGCCTGGGAAACATAGACCCTGTCTCTATTAAAAAAAAAAAAAAAAAATTAGCTGGGCATGGTGGTGCATGCCTGTAGTTCCACCTACTCAGGCAGCTGAGGCAGGAGGATTGCTTGAGCTCAGGGGTTCAAGGCTGCAGAGAGCTATGATCACACCAGCCTGGGCAAGAATGAGACCCTGTCTCAAAACAAAAAAAGCACACACACATAGAAAACAGAAGAGAACATTAATCTTCCTTGTACATCATCAGAGCTCTTGGGTGATCAGGTATATTATCAATGATTAGTAATATGTTGGAAGGGATCTTTTTTTCTTCTGAGCAGGGGGTCTCAACAGTGGGCTTAAAATATTCAGTAAACCATGCTGTAAAAGAATGTGCTGTCATCCAGGCTTCATTGTTCCATTTACAGAGCACAGACAGAGTAAATTTTGCAGAATTCCAAAGGGCCCTAGGATTTTTGGAATGATAAATGAGCACTGACTTCAACTTAAAGTCACCAGCTGCATTAGCCTCTAGTAAGAGTCAGCCTGTCCTTTGAAGCTTTAAAGCCTGTCATTGACTTAAGGAAATGTTGTGGCTGGTTTGATATTCTATCCAGATCACTAAAACTTTCTCCATCTCAGCAATTAGGCTGTTTTGCTTGCCTGCTTTTTAAAAATGAATAGAGACGACGTCTCACTATGATGGCCAGGCTGGTCTCGAACTCCTAGCCTCAAGTGATCCTCCCACCTTGGCCTCTTAAAAGTGCTGGGATTACAGGCATGAGCCTGTTTTGCTTTCTTATCATTCGTGTATTCACTGGAGTAGCACTTGTAGTTTCCTTCCAAAATTTTGCCTTTACATTCACAACCTAGCTGTCTGGCACAAAAGGCATAGCTTTTTGACATGCCTTCTTCACTAAGCTTAATCATTTCTAGCTTTTGATTTCAAGAGACATGTGACTCTTGGTTTCACTTGAATACTTAGAGGCCATTGTAGAGTTATTAATTGGCCTAACTTCAATATTGTTGTGTCTCAGGGCATGGGGAGGCTGGAGAAGAGTTGGGGGAACAGCCAGTCAGTGGAGCAGTTAGATCACACACAATATTTACTGATTAAGTTCACTGCCTTATTATGGGTGTGGTTTGTGGCACCCCAAAACAATTACAATAGTAACATGCAAGATCACAGAACACCAAAACAGACAAAGTTTGAAATATCGCAAGAATTACTAAAATGTGACACAGAGACACAAAGTGAGCATGTGCTGTTGGAAAAATGGCGCTAACAGACCTGCTTGATGTAGGGCTGCCACCAACCTTCAATTTGTAAAAAAAACCACATTATCTGTGTAGTACAATAAAATGAAACACAATAAAACAAAGTAAGCCTATAATTCCACATATAATTCCTGCAATGCTTTACAGTTGTCAAATAAAAAAAATGTCTACAATCCTTTCTATTGGGTGGCAAAAACCACAATTACTTTTGCACCAACCTAATATTTAAAATGTAAGCAAGTTATAGGTCCAAACCTGTGTGTCACTTTAGCCAACTTTGAGTTCATCTCAAATGAGAAATAAAATGAGAAATAACTATTATTTCTTTATCAAAGTATCTTTTTTTTTTTTTTTTTTTTGTGAGATGGAGTCTTGCTCTGTCACCCAGGTTGGAGGGCAGAGGCACGATCTCGGCTCACTGCAACCTCTGCCTCCCGGGGGTTCAAGCAATTCTCCTTGAATTGCCGCCCAAGTAGCTGGGACTACAGGCGCACGCCACCACACCCAGCTAATTTTTGTATTTTTAGTAGAGATTGGGTTTCACCACATTGGTCAGGCTGGTCTTGAACACCAGACCTTAGGTGATCTACCTGCCTCGGCCTCCCAAAGTGCTGGGATTACAGGCATGAGCCACAGCACCCAGCCCTAAGTATCTGTCTTAAAAAAGGACCTATCTTTGGCTGGGCGCGGTGACTCACGCTTGTAATGCCAGCACTTTGGGAGGCCGAGGCGGGTGGATCACCTGAGGTCAGGAGTTGGAGACCAACCTGACCAACATGGAGAAGAAACCCCGTCTCTACTAAAAATAAAAATTAACTGGGCATGGTGGTGCATGCCTGCAATCCCAGCTACTCAGGAGGCTGAGGCAGAAGAATTGCTTGAACCTGGGAGGCGGAGGCTGCAGTGAGCCAAGATTGCACCACTGCACTCCAGCTGGGGAACAAGAGCGAAACTCCATCTCAAATAAATAAATAAATAAATAAATAAATAAATAAAGGACCTATCTTCTTCAAAAAAGAATATAAAAAAGATAA